>NW_026909092.1:0-282070 GCF_033115175.1 Lepus europaeus | reverse complement strand
TGCCTGTGTGCAGGGCTTCTACGCACAAGGTGGCACCTCATCCCGGCCCAAGGGTGGTGGCAGGAACCCAGGTGGCGCTCGGGGGACTCAGGAGGGCCCGCCCCTAGGGCCAGGGGTCTGGCAGGCTCCGGGGCAAATGGACTACGGAAGCCGAGAGGGGCCCGTCCGCGCCAAAACCCAAAACGCGCTGCGGCCTCCAGGGACACAGGGGACACAAGTGGCTGTGTGGCTTGCAGTGCCCGACCAGAGGGAGGGAGGTTGTCTGGCTGCTGAGGCGCAGCCGGTGTCAGCCCTTCGGGGAACTGCCCGTGGATGCTTCGGGAATGGGGGCTGCCAACTCAGAACCCCCGTTCCCTGTGGCTGCAGCCAGCCAGGGGGCTCCAGAGTCGGGCGCGCCCGCGGGCCTGGGGGGCTTCTTGCCTGTGTGCAGGGCTTCTACGCACAAGGTGGCACCTCATCCCGGCCCAAGGGTGGTGGCAGGAACTCAGGAGGCGCTCGGGAACTCAGCAGGGCCCGCCCCTGGGGCCAGGGGTCTGGCAGGCTCCGGGCAAATGGACTACGGAAGCCGAGAGGGACCCATCCGCGCCAAAACCCAAAACGCGCTGCGGCCTCCAGGGACACAGGGGACACAAGTGGCTGTGTGGCTTGCAGTGCCCGACCAGAGGGAGGGAGGTTGTCTCGCTGCTGAGGCGCAGCCGGTGTCAGCCCTTCGGGGAACTGCCCGTGGATGCTTCGGGAATGGGGGCTGCCAACTCAGAACCCCCGTTCCCTGTGGCTGCAGCCAGCCAGGGGGCTCCAGGGTCGGGCGGCCCCGCGGGCCTGGGGGGCTTCTTGCCTGTGTGCAGGGCTTCTACGCACAAGGTGGCACCTCATCCCGGCCAAAGGGTGGTGGCAGGAACCCAGGAGGCCCTCGGGGACTCAGCAGGGCCCGCCCCTGGGGCCAGGGGTCTGGCAGGCTCCGGGGCCAAATGGACTACGGAAGCCGAGAGGGGCCCGTCCGCGCCAAAACCCAAAACGTGCTGCGGCCTCCAGGGACACAGGGGACACAAGTGGCTGTGTGGCTTGCAGTGCCCGACCAGAGGGAGGGAGGTTGTCTGGCTGCTGAGGCGCAGCCGGTGTCAGCCCTTCGGGGAACTGCCCGTGGATGCTTCGTGAATGGGGGCTGCCAACTCAGAACCCCCGTTCCCTGTGGCTGCAGCCAGCCAGGGGGCTCCAGGGTCGGGTGCTCCCGCGGGCCTGGGGGGCTTCTTGCCTGTGTGCAGGGCTTCTACGCACAAGGTGGCACATCATCCCGGCCGAAGGATGGTGGCAGGAACCCAGGAGGCGCTCGGGGACTCAGCAGGGCCCGCCCCTGGGGCCAGGGTTCTGGCAGCCTCCGGGGCAAAATGGACGACGGAAGCCGAGAGGGGCCCGTCCGCGCCAAAACCCAAAACGCGCTGCGGCCTCCAGGGACACAGGGGACACAAGTGGCTGTGTGGCTTGCAGTGCCCGACCAGAGGGAGGGAGGTTGTCTGGCTGCTGAGGCGCAGCCGGTGTCAGCCCTTCGGGGAACTGCCCGTGGATGCTTCTGAATGGGGGCTGCCAACTCAGAACCCCCGTTCCTGTGGCTGCAGCCAGCCAGGGGGCTCCAGGGTCGGGCACGCCCGCGGGCCTGGGGGTCTTCTTGCCTGTGTGCAGGGCTTCTACGCACAAGGTGGCACCTCATCCCGGCCCAAGGGTGGTGGCAGGAACCCAGGAGGCGCTCGGGGACTCAGGAGGGCCCGCCCCCTAGGGCCAGGGGTCTGGCAGGCTCCGGGGCAAATGGACTACGGAAGCCGAGAGGGGCCCGTCCGCGCCAAAACCCAAAACGCGCTGCGGCCTCCAGGGACACAGGGGACACAAGTGGCTGTGTGGCTTGCAGTGCCCGACCAGAGGGAGGGAGGTTGTCTGGCTGCTGAGGCGCAGCCGGTGTCAGCCCTTCGGGGAACTGCCCGTGGATGCTTCGGGAATGGGGGCTGCCAACTCAGAACCCCCGTTCCCTGTGGCTGCAGCCAGCCAGGGGGCTCCAGGGTCGGGCGCGCCCGCGGGCCTGGGGGTCTTCTTGCCTGTGTGCAGGGCTTCTACGCACAAGGTGGCACCTCATCCCGGCCCAAGGGTGGTGGCAGGAACCCAGGTGGCGCTCGGGGGACTCAGGAGGGCCCACCCCTAGGGCCAGGGGTCTAGCAGGCTCCGGTGCAAATGGACTACGGAAGCCGAGAGGGGCCCGTCCGCGCCAAAACCCAAAACGCGCTGCGGCCTCCAGGGACACAGGGGACACAAGTGGCTGTGTGGCTTGCTGTGCCCGACCAGAGGGAGGGAGGTTGTCTGGCTGCTGAGGCGCAGCCGGTGTCAACCCTTCGGGGAACTGCCCGTGGATGCTTCGGGAATGGGGGCTGCCAACTCAGAACCCCCGTTCCCTGTGGCTGCAGCCAGCCAGGGGCCTCCAGGGTCAGGCGCGCCCGCGGGCCTGGGGGGCTTCTTGCCTGTGTGCAGGGCTTCTACGCACAAGGTGGCACCTCATCCCGGCCCAAGGGTGGTGGCAGGAACTCAGGAGGCGCTCGGGACTCAGCAGGGCCCGCCCCTGGGGCCAGGGGGCTGGCAGGCTCCGGGGGCAAATGGACTACGGAAGCCGAGAGGGGCCCGTCCGCGCCAAAACCCAAAACGTGCTGCGGCCTCCAGGGACACAGGGGACACAAGTGGCTGTGTGGCTTGCAGTGCCCGACCAGAGGGAGGGAGGTTGTCTGGCTGCTGAGGCGCAGCCGGTGTCAGCCCTTCGGGGAACTGCCCGTGGATGCTTCGGGAATGGGGGCTGCCAACTCAGAACCCCCGTTCCCTGTGGCTGCAGCCAGCCAGGGGGCTCCAGGGTCGGGCGCGCCCGCGGCCTGGGGGTCTTCTTGCCTGTGTGCAGGGCTTCTACGCACAAGGTGGCACCTCATCCCGGCCCAAGGGTGGTGGCAGGAACCCAGGAGGCGCTCGGGGACTCAGGAGGGCCCGCCCCTAGGGCCAGGGGTCTGGCAGGCTCCGGGGCAAATGGACTACGGAAGCCGAGAGGGGCCCGTCCGCGCCAAAACCCAAAACGCGCTGCGGCCTCCAGGGACACAGGGGACACAAGTGGCTGTGTGGCTTGCAGTGCCCGACCAGAGGGAGGGAGGTTGTCTGTCTGCTGAGGCGCAGCCGGTGTCAGCCCTTCGGGAACTGCCCGTGGATGCTTCGGGAATGGGGGCTGCCAACTCAGAACCCCCGTTCCCTGTGGCTGCAGCCAGCCAGGGGGCTCCAGGGTCGGGCGCGCCCGCGGGCCTGGGGGGCTTCTTGCCTGTGTGCAGGGCTTCTACGCACAAGGTGGCACCTCATCCCGGCCCAAGGGTGGCGGCAGGAACCCAGGAGGCGCTCGGGGACTCAGCAGGGCAAGCCCCTGGGGCCAGGGGTCTGGCAGGCTCCGGGGGCAAATGGATGACGGAAGCCGAGAGGGGCCCGTCCGCGCCAAAACCCAAAACGCGCTGCGGCCTCCAGGGACACAGGGACACAAGTGGCTGTGTGGCTTGCAGTGCCCGACCAGAGGGAGGGAGGTTGTCTGGCTGCTGAGGCGCAGCCGGTGTCAGCCCTTCGGGGAACTGCCCGTGGATGCTTCGGGAATGGGGGCTGCCAACTCAGAACCCCCGTTCCCTGTGGCTGCAGCCAGCCAGGGGGCTCCAGGGTCGGGCGCGCCCGCGGGCCTGGGGGGCTTCTTGCCTGTGTGCAGGGCTTCTACGCACAAGGTGGCACCTCATCCCGGCCCAAGGGTGGTGGCAGGAACCCAGGTGGCGCTCGGGGACTCAGGAGGGCCCGCCCCTAGGGCCAGGGGTCTGGCAGGCTCCGGGGCAAATGGACTACGGAAGCCGAGAGGGGCCCGTCCGCGCCAAAACCCAAAACGCGCTGCGGCCTCCAGGGACACAGGGGACACAAGTGGCTGTGTGGCTTGCAGTGCCCGACCAGAGGGAGGGAGGTTGTCTGGCTGCTGAGGCGCAGCCGGTGTCAGCCCTTCGGGGAACTGCCCGTGGATGCTTCGGGAATGGGGGCTGCCAACTCAGAACCCCCGTTCCCTGTGGCTGCAGCCAGCCAGGGGGCTCCAGGGTCGGGCGCGCCCGTGGCCTGGGGGGCTTCTTGCCTGTGTGCAGGGCTTCTACGCACAAGGTGGCACCTCATCCCGGCCCAAGGGTGGTGGCAGGAACTCACGAGGCGCTCGGGGACTCAGCATGGCCCACCCCTGGGGCCAGGGGTCTGGCAGGCTCCGGGGCAAATGGACTACGGAAGCCGAGAGGGGCCCGTCCGCGCCAAAACCCAAAACGCGCTGCGGCCTCCAGGGACACAGGGGACACAAGTGGCTGTGTGGCTTGCAGTGCCCGACCAGAGGGAGGGAGGTTGTCTGGCTGCTAGGGCGCAGCCGGTGTCAGCCCTTCGAGGAACTGCCCGTGGATGCTTCGGGAATGGGGGCTGCCAACTCAGAACCCCCGTTCCCTGTGGCTGCAGCCAGCCAGGGGGCTCCAGGGTCGGGCGCGCCCGCGGGCCTGGGGGTCTTCTTGCCTGTGTGCAGGGCTTCTACGCACAAGGTGGCACCTCATCCCGGCCCAAGGGTGGTGGCAGGAACCCAGGAGGCGCTCGGGGACTCAGGAGGGCCCGCCCCTAGGGCCAGGGGTCTGGCAGGCTCCGGGCAAATGGACTACGGAAGCCGAGAGGGGCCCGTCCGCGCCAAAACCAAAACGCGCTGCGGCCTCCAGGGACACAGGGGACACAAGTGGCTGTGTGGCTTGCAGTGCCCGACCAGAGGGAGGGAGGTTGTCTGTCTGCTGAGGCGCAGCCGGTGTCAGCCCTTCGGGGAACTGCCCGTGGATGCTTCGGGAATGGGGGCTGCCAACTCAGAACCCCCGTTCCCTGTGGCTGCAGCCAGCCAGGGGGCTCCAGGGTCGGGCGCGCCCGCGGGCCTGGGGGGCTTCTTGCCTGTGTGCAGGGCTTCTACGCACAAGGTGGCACCTCATCCCGGCCCAAGGGTGGCGGCAGGAACCCAGGAGGCGCTCGGGGACTCAGCAGGGCAAGCCCCTGGGGCCAGGGGTCTGGCAGGCTCCGGGGGCAAATGGATGACGGAAGCCGAGAGGGGCCCGTCCGCGCCAAAACCCAAAACGCGCTGCGGCCTCCAGGGACACAGGGACACAAGTGGCTGTGTGGCTTGCAGTGCCCGACCAGAGGGAGGGAGGTTGTCTGGCTGCTGAGGCGCAGCCGGTGTCAGCCCTTCGGGAACTGCCCGTGGATGCTTCGGGAATGGGGGCTGCCAACTCAGAACCCCCGTTCCCTGTGGCTGCAGCCAGCCAGGGGGCTCCAGGGTCGGGCGCGCCCGCGGGCCTGGGGGGCTTCTTGCCTGTGTGCAGGGCTTCTACGCACAAGGTGGCACCTCATCCCGGCCCAAGGGTGGTGGCAGGAACCCAGGTGGCGCTCGGGGACTCAGGAGGGCCCGCCCCTAGGGCCAGGGGTCTGGCAGGCTCCGGGGCAAATGGACTACGGAAGCCGAGAGGGGCCCGTCCGCGCCAAAACCCAAAACGCGCTGCGGCCTCCAGGGACACAGGGGACACAAGTGGCTGTGTGGCTTGCAGTGCCCGACCAGAGGGAGGGAGGTTGTCTGGCTGCTGAGGCGCAGCCGGTGTCAGCCCTTCGGGGAACTGCCCGTGGATGCTTCGGGAATGGGGGCTGCCAACTCAGAACCCCCGTTCCCTGTGGCTGCAGCCAGCCAGGGGCTCCAGGGTCGGGCGCGCCCGTGGGCCTGGGGGGCTTCTTGCCTGTGTGCAGGGCTTCTACGCACAAGGTGGCACCTCATCCCGGCCCAAGGGTGGTGGCAGGAACTCACGAGGCGCTCGGGGACTCAGCATGGCCCACCCCTGGGGCCAGGGGTCTGGCAGGCTCCGGGGCAAATGGACTACGGAAGCCGAGAGGGGCCCGTCCGCAGCCAAAACCAAAACGCGCTGCGGCCTCCAGGGACACAGGGGACACAAGTGGCTGTGTGGCTTGCAGTGCCCGACCAGAGGGAGGGAGGTTGTCTGGCTGCTAGGGCGCAGCCGGTGTCAGCCCTTCGGGGAACTGCCCGTGGATGCTTCGGGAATGGGGGCTGCCAACTCAGAACCCCCGTTCCCTGTGGCTGCAGCCAGCCAGGGGGCTCCAGGGTCGGGCGCGCCCGTGGGCCTGGGGGGCTTCTTGCCTATGTGCAGGGCTTCTACGCACAAGGTGGCACCTCATCCCGGCCCAAGGGTGGTGGCAGGAACCCAGGAGGCGCTCGGGGACTCAGCAGGGCCCGCCCCTGGGGCCAGGGGGCTGGCAGGCTCCGGGGGCAAATGGACTACGGAAGCCGAGAGGGGCCCGTCCGCGCCAAAACCCAAAACGTGCTGCGGCCTCCAGGGACACAGGGGACACCAGTGGCTGTGTGGCTTGCAGTGCCCGACCAGAGGGAGGGAGGTTGTCTGGCTGCTGAGGCGCAGCCGGTGTCAGCCCTTCGGGGAACTGCCCGTGGATGCTTCGGAATGGGGGCTGCCAACTCAGAACCCCCGTTCCCTGTGGCTGCAGCCAGCCAGGGGGCTCCAGGGTCGGGCGCCCGTGGACCTGGGGTGCTTCTTGCCTGTATGCCGGGCTTCTACGCACAAGGTGGCACCTCATCCCGGCCCAAGGGTGGTGGCAGGAACCCAGGAGGCGCTCGGGAACTCAGCAGGGCCCGCCCCTGGGGCCAGGGGTCTGGCAGGCTCCGGGGCAAATGGACTACGGAAGCCGAGAGGGGCCCGTCCGCGCCAAAACCCAAAACGCGCTGCGGCCTCCAGGGACACAGGGACACAAGTGGCTGTGTGGCTTGCAAGTGCCTGACCAGAGGGAGGGAGGTTGTCTGGCTGCTGAGGCGCAGCCGGTGTCAGCCCTTCGGGGAACTGCCGTGGATGCTTCGGGAATGGGGGCTGCCAACTCAGAACCCCCGTTCCCTGTGGCTGCAGCCAGCCAGGGGGCTCCAGGGTCGGGTGCTCCCGCGGGCCTGGGGGCTTCTTGCCTGTGTGCAGGGCTTCTACGCACAAGGTGGCACCTCATCCCGCCCAAGGATGGTGGCAGGAACCCAGGAGGCGCTCGGGGACTCAGCAGGGCCCGCCCCTGGGCCAGGGGTCTGGCAGGCTCCGGGGGTAAATGGACGACGGAAGCCGAGAGGGGCCCGTCCGCGCCGAAACCCAAAACGCGCTGCGGCCTCCAGGGACACAGGGGACACAAGTGGCTGTGTGGCTTGCAGTGCCCGACCAGAGGGAGGGAGGTTGTCTGGCTGCTGAGGCGCAGCCGGTGTCAGCCCTTCGGGGAACTGCCCGTGGATGCTTCGGGAATGGGGGCTGCCAACTCAGAACCCCCGTTCCCTGTGGCTGCAGCCAGCCAGGGGGCTCCAGGGTCGGGTGCTCCCGCGGGCCTGGGGGCTTCTTGCCTGTGTGCAGGGCTTCTACGCACAAGGTGGCACCTCATCCCGGCCCAAGGGTGGTGGCAGGAACTCACGAGGCGCTCGGGGACTCAGCATGGCCCACCCCTGGGGCCAGGGGTCTGGCAGGCTCCGGGGGGAAATGGACTACGGAAGCCGAGAGGGGCCCGTCCGCGCTGAAACCCAAAACGCGCTGCGGCCTCCAGGGACACAGGGGACACAAGTGGCTGTGTGGCTTGCAGTGCCCGACCAGAGGGAGGGAGGTTGTCCGGCTGCTAGGGCGCAGCCGGTGTCAGCCCTTCGGGGAACTGCCCGTGGATGCTTCGGGAATGGGGGCTGCCAACTCAGAACCCCCGTTCCCTGTGGCTGCAGCCAGCCAGGGGGCTCCAGGGTCGGGCGCGCCCGTGGGCCTGGGGGGCTTCTTGCCTATGTGCAGGGCTTCTACGCACAAGGTGGCACCTCATCCCGGCCCAAGGGTGGTGGCAGGAACTCAGGAGGCGCTCGGGGACTCAGCAGGGCCCGCCCCTGGGGCCAGGGGGTCTGGCAGGCTCTGGGGAAAATGGACTACAGAATCCGAGAGGGGCCCGTCCGCGCCAAAACCCAAACGCGCTGCGGCCTCCAGGGACACAGGGGACACAAGTGGCTGTGTGGCTTGCAGTGCCCGACCAGAGGGAGGGAGGTTGTCTGGCTGCTGAGGCGCAGCCGGTGTCAGCCCTTCGGGGAACTGCCCGTGGATGCTTCGGGAATGGGGGCTGCCAACTCAGAACCCCCGTTCCCTGTGGCTGCAGCCAGCCAGGGGGCTCCAGGGTCGGGTGCGCCCGCGGGCCTGGGGGGCTTCTTGCCTGTGTGCAGGGCTTCTACGCACAAGGTGGCACCTCATCCCGGCCCAAGGGTGGTGGCAGGAACTCAGGAGGCGCTCGGGGACTCAGCAGGGCCCGCCCCTAGGGCCAGGGGTCTGGCAGGCTCCGGGGGCAAATGGACTACGGAAGCCGAGAGGGGCCCGTCCGCCGCCAAAACCCAAAATGCGCTGCGGCCTCCAGGGACACAGGGGACACGAGTGGCTGTGTGGCTTGCAGTGCCCGACCAGAGGGAGGGAGGTTGTCTGGCTGCTGAGGCGCAGCCGGTGTCAGCCCTTCGGGGAACTGCCCGTGGAGGCTTCGGGAATGGGGGCTGCCAACTCAGAACCCTCGTTCCCTGTGGCTGCAGCTAGCCAGGGGCTCCAGGGTCGGGCGCGCCCGCGGGCCTGGGGGGCTTCTTGCCTGGTTGCAGGGCTTCTACGCACAAGGTGGCACCTCATCCCGGCCCAAGGGTGGTGGCAGGAACCCAGGTGGCGCTCGGGGACTCAGCAGGGCCCGCCCCTAGGGCCAGGGGTCTGGCAGGCTCCGGGGCAAATGGACTACGGAAGCCGAGAGGGGCCCGTCCGCGCCAAAACCCAAAACGCGCTGCGGCCTCCAGGGAGGGACACAGGGGACACAAGTGGCTGTGTGGCTTGCAGTGCCCGACCAGAGGGAGGGAGGTTGTCTGGCTGCTGAGGCGCAGCCGGTGTCAGCCCTTCGGGGAACTGCCCGTGGATGCTTCGGGAATGGGGGCTGCCAACTCAGAACCCCCGTTCCCTGTGGCTGCAGCCAGCCAGGGGGCTCAAGGGTCGGGCGCGCCCGCGGGCCTGGGGGGCTTCTTGCCTGTGTGCAGGGCTTCTACGCACAAGGTGGCACCTCATCCCGGCCCAAGGGTGGTGGCAGGAACCCAGGAGGCGCTCGGGGACTCAGCAGGGCCCGCCCCTGGGGCCAGGGGTCTGGCAGGCTCCGGGGCAAATGGAATACAGAATCCGAGAGGGGCCCGTCCGCGCCAAAACCCAAAACGCGCTGCGGCCTCCAGGGACACAGGGGACACAAGTGGCTGTGTGGCTTGCAGTGCCCGACCAGAGGGAGGGAGGTTGTCTGGCTGCTGAGGCGCAGCCGGTGTCAGCCCTTCGGGGAACTGCCCGTGGATGCTTCGGGAATGGGGGCTGCCAACTCAGAACCCCCGTTCCCTGTGGCTGCAGCCAGCCAGGGGGCTCCAGGGTCGGGCGCGCCCGCGGGCCTGGGGGGCTTCTTGCCTGTGTGCAGGGCTTCTACGCACAAGGTGGCACCTCATCCCGGCCCAAGGGTGGTGGCAGGAACTCAGGAGGCGCTCGGGAACTCAGCAGGGCCCGCCCCTGGGGCCAGGGGTCTGGCAGGCTCCGGGGGCAAATGGACTACGGAAGCCGAGAGGGGCCCGTCCGCGCCAAAACCCAAAACGCGCTGCGGCCTCCAGGGACACAGGGGACACAAGTGGCTGTGTGGCTTGCAGTGCCCGACCAGAGGGAGGGAGGTTGTCTGGCTGCTGAGGCGCAGCCGGTGTCAGCCCTTCGGGGAACTGCCCGTGGATGCTTCGGGAATGGGGGCTGCCAACTCAGAACCCCCGTTCCCTGTGGCTGCAGCCAGCCAGGGGCCTCCAGGGTCGGGCGCGCCCGCGGGCCTGGGGGGCTTCTTGCCTGTGTGCAGGGCTTCTACGCACAAGGTGGCACCTCATCCCGGCCCAAGGGTGGTGGCAGGAACCCAGGAGGCGCTCGGGGACTCAGCAGGGCCCGCCCCTGGGGCCATGGGGCTGGCAGGCTCCGGGGGCAAATGGACTACGGAAGCCGAGAGGGGCCCGTCCGCGCCAAAACCCAAAACGTGCTGCGGCCTCCAGGGACACAGGGGACACAAGTGGCTGTGTGGCTTGCAGTGCCCGACCAGAGGGAGGGAGGTTGTCTGGCTGCTGAGGCGCAGCCGGTGTCAGCCCTTCGGGGAACTGCCCGTGGATGCTTCGGGAATGGGGGCTGCCAACTCAGAACCCCCGTTCCCTGTGGCTGCAGCCAGCCAGGGGGCTCCAGGGTCGGGCGCCCGTGGACCTGGGGGGCTTCTTGCCTGTATGCAGGGCTTCTACGCACAAGGTGGCACCTCATCCCGGCCCAAGGGTGGTGGCAGGAACCCAGGAGGCGCTCGGGAACTCAGCAGGGCCCGCCCCTGGGGCCAGGGGTCTGGCAGGCTCCGGGGCAAATGGACTACGGAAGCCGAGAGGGGCCCGTCCGCGCCAAAACCCAAAACGCGCTGCGGCCTCCAGGGACACAGGGGACACGAGTGGCTGTGTGGCTTGCAGTGCCCGACCAGAGGGAGGGAGGTTGTCTGGCTGCTGAGGCGCAGCCGGTGTCAGCCCTTCGGGGAACTGCCCGTGGAGGCTTCGTGAATGGGGGCTGCCAACTCAGAACCCTCGTTCCCTGTGGCTGCAGCTAGCCAGGGGCTCCATGGTCGGGCGCGCCCGCGGGCCTGGGGGGCTTCTTGCCTGGGTGCAGGGCTTCTACGCACAAGGTGGCACCTCATCCCGGCCCAAGGGTGGTGGCAGGAACCCAGGTGGCGCTCGGGGACTCAGCAGGGCCCGCCCCTAGGGCCAGGGGTCTGGCAGGCTCCGGGGCAAATGGACTACGGAAGCCGAGAGGGGCCCGTCCGCGCCAAAACCCAAAACGCGCTGCGGCCTCCAGGGAGGGACACAGGGGACACAAGTGGCTGTGTGGCTTGCAGTGCCCGACCAGACGGAGGGAGGTTGTCTGGCTGCTGAGGCGCAGCCGGTGTCAGCCCTTCGGGGAACTGCCCGTGGATGCTTCGGGAATGGGGGCTGCCAACTCAGAACCCCCGTTCCCTGTGGCTGCAGCCAGCCAGGGGGCTCAAGGGTCGGGCGCGCCCGCGGGCCTGGGGGGCTTCTTGCCTGTGTGCAGGGCTTCTACGCACAAGGTGGCACCTCATCCCGGCCCAAGGGTGGTGGCAGGAACCCAGGAGGCGCTCGGGGACTCAGCAGGGCTCGCCCCTGGGGCCAGGGGTCTGGCAGGCTCCGGGGCAAATGGACTACAGAATCCGAGAGGGGCCCGTCCGCGCCAAAACCCAAAACGCGCTGCGGCCTCCAGGGACACAGGGGACACAAGTGGCTGTGTGGCTTGCAGTGCCCGACCAGAGGGAGGGAGGTTGTCTGGCTGCTGAGGCGCAGCCGGTGTCAGCCCTTCGGGGAACTGCCCGTGGATGCTTCGGGAATGGGGGCTGCCAACTCAGAACCCCCATTCCCTGTGGCTGCAGCCAGCCAGGGGGCTCCAGGGTCGGGCGCGCCCGCGGGCCTGGGGGGCTTCTTGCCTGTGTGCAGGGCTTCTACGCACAAGGTGGCACCTCATCCCGGCCCAAGGGTGGTGGCAGGAACTCAGGAGGCGCTCGGGAACTCAGCAGGGCCCGCCCCTGGGGCCAGGGGTCTGGCAGGCTCCGGGGGCAAATGGACTACGGAAGCCGAGAGGGGCCCGTCCGCGCCAAAACCCAAAACGCGCTGCGGCCTCCAGGGACACAGGGGACACAAGTGGCTGTGTGGCTTGCAGTGCCCGACCAGAGGGAGGGAGGTTGTCTGGCTGCTGAGGCGCAGCCGGTGTCAGCCCTTCGGGGAACTGCCCGTGGATGCTTCGGGAATGGGGGCTGCCAACTCAGAACCCCCGTTCCCTGTGGCTGCAGCCAGCCAGGGGCCTCCAGGGTCGGGCGCGCCCGCGGGCCTGGGGGGCTTCTTGCCTGTGTGCAGGGCTTCTACGCACAAGGTGGCACCTCATCCCGGCCCAAGGGTGGTGGCAGGAACCCAGGAGGCGCTCGGGGACTCAGCAGGGCCCGCCCCTGGGGCCAGGGGGCTGGCAGGCTCCGGGGGCAAATGGACTACGGAAGCCGAGAGGGGCCCGTCCGCGCCAAAACCCAAAACGTGCTGCGGCCTCCAGGGACACAGGGGACACAAGTGGCTGTGTGGCTTGCAGTGCCCGACCAGAGGGAGGGAGGTTGTCTGGCTGCTGAGGCGCAGCCGGTGTCAGCCCTTCGGGGAACTGCCCGTGGATGCTTCGGGAATGGGGGCTGCCAACTCAGAACCCCCGTTCCCTGTGGCTGCAGCCAGCCAGGGGGCTCCAGGGTCGGGCGCCCGTGGACCTGGGGGGCTTCTTGCCTGTATGCAGGGCTTCTACGCACAAGGTGGCACCTCATCCCGGCCCAAGGGTGGTGGCAGGAACCCAGGAGGCGCTCGGGAACTCAGCAGGGCCCGCCCCTGGGGCCAGGGGTCTGGCAGGCTCCGGGGCAAATGGACTACGGAAGCCGAGAGGGGCCCGTCCGCGCCAAAACCCAAAACGCGCTGCGGCCTCCAGGGACACAGGGGACACAAGTGGCTGTGTGGCTTGCAGTGCCTGACCAGAGGGAGGGAGGTTGTCTGGCTGCTGAGGCGCAGCCGGTGTCAGCCCTTCGGGGAACTGCCCGTGGATGCTTCGGGAATGGGGGCTGCCAACTCAGAACCCCCGTTCCCTGTGGCTGCAGCCAGCCAGGGGGCTCCAGGGTCGGGCGCGCCCGCGGGCCTGGGGGGCTTCTTGCCTGTGTGCAGGGCTTCTACGCACAAGGTGGCACCTCATCCCGGCCCAAGGATGGTGGCAGGAACCCAGGAGGCGCTCGGGGACTCAGCAGGGCCCGCCCCTGGGGCCAGGGGTCTGGCGGGCTCCGGGGGCAAATGGACGACGGAAGCCGAGAGGGGCCCGTCCGCGCCGAAACCCAAAATGCGCTGCGGCCTCCAGGGACACAGGGGACACAAGTGGCTGTGTGGCTTGCAGTGCCCGACCAGAGGGAGGGAGGTTGTCTGGCTGCTGAGGCGCAGCCGGTGTCAGCCCTTCGGGGAACTGCCCGTGGATGCTTCTGAATGGGGGCTGCCAACTCAGAACCCCCGTTCCCTGTGGCTGCAGCCAGCCAGGGGGCTCCAGGGTCGGGCGCGCCCGCGGGCCTGGGGGTCTTCTTGCCTGTGTGCAGGGCTTCTACGCACAAGGTGGCACCTCATCCCGGCCCAAGGGTGGTGGCAGGAACCCAGGAGGCGCTCGGGGACTCAGGAGGGCCCGCCCCTAGGGCCAGGGGTCTGGCAGGCTCCGGGGCAAATGGACTACGGAAGCCGAGAGGGGCCCGTCCGCGCCAAAACCCAAAACGCGCTGCGGCCTCCAGGGACACAGGGGACACAAGTGGCTGTGTGGCTTGCAGTGCCCGACCAGAGGGAGGGAGGTTGTCTGGCTGCTGAGGCGCAGCCGGTGTCAGCCCTTCGGGGAACTGCCCGTGGATGCTTCGGGAATGGGGGCTGCCAACTCAGAACCCCCGTTCCCTGTGGCTGCAGCCAGCCAGGGGGCTCCAGGGTCGGGCGCGCCCGCGGGCCTGGGGGGCTTCTTGCCTGTGTGCAGGGCTTCTACGCACAAGGTGGCACCTCATCCCGGCCCAAGGGTGGTGGCAGGAACCCAGGTGGCGCTCGGGGACTCAGGAGGGCCCGCCCCTAGGGCCAGGGGTCTGGCAGGCTCCGGGGCAAATGGACTACGGAAGCCGAGAGGGGCCCGTCCGCGCCAAAACCCAAAACGCGCTGCGGCCTCCAGGGACACAGGGGACACAAGTGGCTGTGTGGCTTGCAGTGCCCGACCAGAGGGAGGGAGGTTGTCTGGCTGCTGAGGCGCAGCCGGTGTCAGCCCTTCGGGGAACTGCCCGTGGATGCTTCGGGAATGGGGGCTGCCAACTCAGAACCCCCGTTCCCTGTGGCTGCAGCCAGCCAGGGGGCTCCAGGGTCAGGCGCGCCCGCGGGCCTGGGGGGCTTCTTGCCTGTGTGCAGGGCTTCTACGCACAAGGTGGCACCTCATCCCGGCCCAAGGGTGGTGGCAGGAACTCAGGAGGCGCTCGGGAACTCAGCAGGGCCCGCCCCTGGGGCCAGGGGTCTGGCAGGCTCCGGGGGCAAATGGACTACGGAAGCTGAGAGGGGCCCGTCCGCGCCAAAACCCAAAACGCGCTGCGGCCTCCAGGGACACAGGGGACACAAGTGGCTGTGTGGCTTGCAGTGCCCGACCAGAGGGAGGGAGGTTGTCTGGCTGCTGAGGCGCAGCCGGTGTCAGCCCTTCGGGGAACTGCCCGTGGATGCTTCGGGAATGGGGGCTGCCAACTCAGAACCCCCGTTCCCTGTGGCTGCAGCCAGCCAGGGGCCTCCAGGGTCGGGCGCGCCCGCGGGCCTGGGGGGCTTCTTGCCTGTGTGCAGGGCTTCTACGCACAAGGTGGCACCTCATCCCGGCCCAAGGGTGGTGGCAGGAACTCAGGAGGCGCTCGGGGACTCAGCAGGGCCCGCCCCTGGGGCCAGGGGGCTGGCAGGCTCCGGGGGCAAATGGACTACGGAAGCCGAGAGGGGCCCGTCCGCGCCAAAACCCAAAACGTGCTGCGGCCTCCAGGGACACAGGGGACACAAGTGGCTGTGTGGCTTGCAGTGCCCGACCAGAGGGAGGGAGGTTGTCTGGCTGCTGAAGCGCAGCCGGTGTCAGCCCTTCGGGGAACTGCCCGTGGATGCTTTGTGAATGGGGGCTGCCAACTCAGAACCCCCGTTCCCTGTGGCTGCAGCCAGCCAGGGGGCTCCAGGGTCGGGCGCGCCCGCGGGCCTGGGGGGCTTCTTGCCTGTGTGCAGGGCTTCTACGCACAAGGTGGCACCTCATCCCGGCCCAAGGGTGGTGGCAGGAACCCAGGAGGCGCTCGGGGACTCAGCAGGGCCCGCCCCTGGGGCCAGGGGTCTGGCAGGCTCCGGGGGCAAATGGACGACGGAAGCCGAGAGGGGCCCGTCCGCGCCAAAACCCAAAACGCGCTGCGGCCTCCAGGGACACAGGGACACAAGTGGCTGTGTGGCTTGCAGTGCCCGACCAGAGGGAGGGAGGTTGTCTGGCTGCTGAGGCGCAGCCGGTGTCAGCCCTTCGGGGAACTGCCCGTAGATGCTTCGGGAATGGGGGCTGCCAACTCAGAACCCCCGTTCCCTGTGGCTGCAGCCAGCCAGGGGGCTCCAGGGTCGGGTGCTCCAGCGGGCCTGGGGGGCTTCTTGCCTGTGTGCAGGGCTTCTACGCACAAGGTGGCACCTCATCCCGGCCCAAGGATGGTGGCAGGAACCCAGGAGGCGCTCGGGGACTCAGCAGGGCCCGCCCCTGGGGCCAGGGGTCTGGCAGGCTCCGGGGGCAAATGGACGACGGAAGCCGAAAGGGGCCCGTCCGCGCCAAAACCCAAAACGCGCTGCGGCCTCCAGGGACACAGGGGACACAAGTGGCTGTGTGGCTTGCAGTGCCCGACCAGAGGGAGGGAGGTTGTCTGGCTGCTGAGGCGCAGCCGGTGTCAGCCCTTCGGGGAACTGCCCGTGGATGCTTCTGAATGGGGGCTGCCAACTCAGAACCCCCGTTCCCTGTGGCTGCAGCCAGCCAGGGGGCTCCAGGGTCGGGCGCGCCCGCGGGCCTGGGGGTCTTCTTGCCTGTGTGCAGGGCTTCTACGCACAAGGTGGCAC
The DNA here is from genome assembly GCF_033115175.1 of Lepus europaeus. Taxonomy (NCBI): domain Eukaryota; kingdom Metazoa; phylum Chordata; class Mammalia; order Lagomorpha; family Leporidae; genus Lepus; species Lepus europaeus. The sequence continues at coordinate 266,226 of NW_026909092.1, read as the reverse complement.
CTCATCCCGGCCCAAGGGTGGTGGCAGGAACCCAGGAGGCGCTCGGGGACTCAGGAGGGCCCGCCCCTAGGGCCAGGGGTCTGGCAGGCTCCGGGGCAAATGGACTACGGAAGCCGAGAGGGGCCCGTCCGCGCCAAAACCCAAAACGCGCTGCGGCCTCCAGGGACACAGGGGACACAAGTGGCTGTGTGGCTTGCAGTGCCCGACCAGAGGGAGGGAGGTTGTCTGGCTGCTGAGGCGCAGCCGGTGTCAGCCCTTCGGGGAACTGCCCGTGGATGCTTCGGGAATGGGGGCTGCCAACTCAGAACCCCCGTTCCCTGTGGCTGCAGCCAGCCAGGGGGCTCCAGGGTCGGGCGCGCCCGCGGGCCTGGGGGGCTTCTTGCCTGTGTGCAGGGCTTCTACGCACAAGGTGGCACCTCATCCCGGCCCAAGGGTGGTGGCAGGAACCCAGGTGGCGCTCGGGGACTCAGGAGGGCCCGCCCCTAGGGCCAGGGGTCTGGCAGGCTCCGGGGCAAATGGACTACGGAAGCCGAGAGGGGCCCGTCAGCGCCAAAACCCAAAACGCGCTGCGGCCTCCAGGGACACAGGGGACACAAGTGGCTGTGTGGCTTGCAGTGCCCGACCAGAGGGAAGGAGGTTGTCTGGCTGCTGAGGCGCAGCCGGTGTCAGCCCTTCGGGGAACTGCCCGTGGATGCTTCGGGAATGGGGGCTGCCAACTCAGAACCCCCGTTCCCTGTGGCTGCAGCCAGCCAGGGGGCTCCAGGGTCGGGCGCGCCCGCGGGCCTGGGGGGCTTCTTGCCTGTGTGCAGGGCTTCTACGCACAAGGTGGCACCTCATCCCGGCCAAAGGGTGGTGGCAGGAACCCAGGAGGCGCTCGGGGACTCAGCAGGGCCCGCCCCTGGGGCCAGGGGTCTGGCAGGCTCCGGGGGCAAATGGACTACGGAAGCCGAGAGGGGCCCGTCCGCGCCAAAACCCAAAACGTGCTGCGGCCTCCAGGGACTCAGGGGACACAAGTGGCTGTGTGGCTTGCAGTGCCCGACCAGAGGGAGGGAGGTTGTCTGGCTGCTGAGGCGCAGCCGGTGTCAGCCCTTCGGGGAACTGCCCGTGGATGCTTCGGGAATGGGGGCTGCCAACTCAGAACCCCCGTTCCCTGTGGCTGCAGCCAGCCAGGGGGCTCCAGGGTCGGGCGCGCCCGCGGGCCTGGGGGTCTTCTTGCCTGTGTGCAGGGCTTCTACGCACAAGGTGACACCTCATCCCGGCCCAAGGGTGGTGGCAGGAACCCAGGAGGCGCTCGGGGACTCAGGAGGGCCCGCCCCTAGGGCCAGGGGTCTGGCAGGCTCCGGGGCAAATGGACTACGGAAGCCGAGAGGGGCCCGTCCGCGCCAAAACCCAAAACGCGCTGCGGCCTCCAGGGACACAGGGGACACAAGTGGCTGTGTGGCTTGCAGTGCCCGACCAGAGGGAGGGAGGTTGTCTGGCTGCTGAGGCGCAGCCGGTGTCAGCCCTTCGGGGAACTGCCCGTGGATGCTTCGGGAATGGGGGCTGCCAACTCAGAACCCCCGTTCCCTGTGGCTGCAGCCAGCCAGGGGGCTCCAGGGTCGGGCGCGCCCGCGGGCCTGGGGGTCTTCTTGCCTGTGTGCAGGGCTTCTACGCACAAGGTGGCACCTCATCCCGGCCCAAGGGTGGTGGCAGGAACCCAGGTGGCGCTCGGGGACTCAGGAGGGCCCGCCCCTAGGGCCAGGGGTCTGGCAGGCTCTGGGGCAAATGGACTACGGAAGCCGAGAGGGGCCCGTGCGCGCCAAAACCCAAAACGCGCTGCGGCCTCCAGGGACACAGGGGACACAAGTGGCTGTGTGGCTTGCAGTGCCCGACCAGAGGGAGGGAGGTTGTCTGGCTGCTGAGGCGCAGCCGGTGTCAGCCCTTCGGGGAACTGCCCGTGGATGCTTCGGGAATGGGGGCTGCCAACTCAGAACCCCCGTTCCCTGTGGCTGCAGCCAGCCAGGGGGCTCCAGGGTCGGGCGCCCGTGGACCTGGGGGGCTTCTTGCCTGTATGCAGGGCTTCTACGCACAAGGTGGCACCTCATCCCGGCCCAAGGGTTGTGGCAGGAACCCAGGAGGCGCTCGGGAACTCAGCAGGGCCCGCCCCTGGGGCCAGGGGTCTGGCAGGCTCCGGGGCAAATGGACTACGGAAGCCGAGAGGGGCCCGTCCGCGCCAAAACCCAAAACGCGCTGCGGCCTCCAGGGACACAGGGGACACAAGTGGCTGTGTGGCTTGCAGTGCCTGACCAGAGGGAGGGAGGTTGTCTGGCTGCTGAGGCGCAGCCGGTGTCAGCCCTTCGGGGAACTGCCCGTGGATGCTTCGGGAATGGGGGCTGCCAACTCAGAACCCCCGTTCCCTGTGGCTGCAGCCAGCCAGGGGGCTCCAGGGTCGGGTGCTCCCGCGGGCCTGGGGGGCTTCTTGCCTGTGTGCAGGGCTTCTACGCACAAGGTGGCACCTCATCCCGGCCCAAGGATGGTGGCAGGAACCCAGGAGGCGCTCGGGGACTCAGCAGGGCCCGCCCCTGGGGCCAGGGGTCTGGCGGGCTCCGGGGGCAAATGGACGACGGAAGCCGAGAGGGGCCCGTCCGCGCCGAAACCCAAAACGCGCTGCGGCCTCCAGGGACACAGGGGACACAAGTGGCTGTGTGGCTTGCAGTGCCCGACCAGAGGGAGGGAGGTTGTCTGGCTGCTGAGGCGCAGCCGGTGTCAGCCCTTCGGGGAACTGCCCGTGGATGCTTCTGAATGGGGACTGCCAACTCAGAACCCCCGTTCCCTGTGGCTGCAGCCAGCCAGGGGGCTCCAGGGTCGGGCGCGCCCGCGGGCCTGGGGGTCTTCTTGCCTGTGTGCAGGGCTTCTACGCACAAGGTGGCACCTCATCCCGGCCCAAGGGTGGTGGCAGGAACCCAGGAGGCGCTCGGGGACTCAGGAGGGCCCGCCCCTAGGGCCAGGGGTCTGGCAGGCTCCGGGGCAAATGGACTACGGAAGCCGAGAGGGGCCCGTCCGCGCCAAAACCCAAAACGCGCTGCGGCCTCCAGGGACACAGGGGACACAAGTGGCTGTGTGGCTTGCAGTGCCCGACCAGAGGGAGGGAGGTTGTCTGGCTGCTGAGGCGCAGCCGGTGTCAGCCCTTCGGGGAACTGCCCGTGGATGCTTCGGGAATGGGGGCTGCCAACTCAGAACCCCCGTTCCCTGTGGCTGCAGCCAGCCAGGGGGCTCCAGGGTCGGGCGCGCCCGCGGGCCTGGGGGGCTTCTTGCCTGTGTGCAGGGCTTCTACGCACAAGGTGGCACCTCATCCCGGCCCAAGGGTGGTGGCAGGAACCCAGGTGGCGCTCGGGGACTCAGGAGGGCCCGCCCCTAGGGCCAGGGGTCTGGCAGGCTCCGGGGCAAATGGACTACGGAAGCCGAGAGGGGCCCGTCCGCGCCAAAACCCAAAACGCGCTGCGGCCTCCAGGGACACAGGGGACACAAGTGGCTGTGTGGCTTGCAGTGCCCGACCAGAGGGAGGGAGGTTGTCTGGCTGCTGAGGCGCAGCCGGTGTCAGCCCTTCGGGGAACTGCCCGTGGATGCTTCGGGAATGGGGGCTGCCAACTCAGAACCCCCGTTCCCTGTGGCTGCAGCCAGCCAGGGGGCTCCAGGGTCGGGCGCGCCCGCGGGCCTGGGGGGCTTCTTGCCTGTGTGCAGGGCTTCTACGCACAAGGTGGCACCTCATCCCGGCCCAAGGGTGGTGGCAGGAACTCAGGAGGCGCTCGGGAACTCAGCAGGGCCCGCCCCTGGGGCCAGGGGTCTGGCAGGCTCCGGGGGCAAATGGACTACGGAAGCTGAGAGGGGCCCGTCCGCGCCAAAACGCAAAACGCGCTGCGGCCTCCAGGGACACAGGGGACACAAGTGGCTGTGTGGCTTGCAGTGCCCGACCAGAGGGAGGGAGGTTGTCTGGCTGCTGAGGCGCAGCCGGTGTCAGCCCTTCGGGGAACTGCCCGTGGATGCTTCGGGAATGGGGGCTGCCAACTCAGAACCCCCGTTCCCTGTGGCTGCAGCCAGCCAGGGGGCTCCAGGGTCGGGCGCGCCCGCGGGCCTGGGGGTCTTCTTGCCTGTGTGCAGGGCTTCTACGCACAAGGTGACACCTCATCCCGGCCCAAGGGTGGTGGCAGGAACCCAGGAGGCGCTCGGGGACTCAGGAGGGCCCGCCCCTAGGGCCAGGGGTCTGGCAGGCTCCGGGGCAAATGGACTACGGAAGCCGAGAGGGGCCCGTCCGCGCCAAAACCCAAAACGCGCTGCGGCCTCCAGGGACACAGGGGACACAAGTGGCTGTGTGGCTTGCAGTGCCCGACCAGAGGGAGGGAGGTTGTCTGGCTGCTGAGGCGCAGCCGGTGTCAGCCCTTCGGGGAACTGCCCGTGGATGCTTCGGGAATGGGGGCTGCCAACTCAGAACCCCCGTTCCCTGTGGCTGCAGCCAGCCAGGGGGCTCCAGGGTCGGGCGCGCCCGCGGGCCTGGGGGTCTTCTTGCCTGTGTGCAGGGCTTCTACGCACAAGGTGGCACCTCATCCCGGCCCAAGGGTGGTGGCAGGAACCCAGGTGGCGCTCGGGGACTCAGGAGGGCCCGCCCCTAGGGCCAGGGGTCTGGCAGGCTCCGGGGCAAATGGACTACGGAAGCCGAGAGGGGCCCGTGCGCGCCAAAACCCAAAACGCGCTGCGGCCTCCAGGGACACAGGGGACACAAGTGGCTGTGTGGCTTGCAGTGCCCGACCAGAGGGAGGGAGGTTGTCTGGCTGCTGAGGCGCAGCCGGTGTCAGCCCTTCGGGGAACTGCCCGTGGATGCTTCGGGAATGGGGGCTGCCAACTCAGAACCCCCGTTCCCTGTGGCTGCAGCCAGCCAGGGGGCTCCAGGGTCGGGCGCCCGTGGACCTGGGGGGCTTCTTGCCTGTATGCAGGGCTTCTACGCACAAGGTGGCACCTCATCCCGGCCCAAGGGTTGTGGCAGGAACCCAGGAGGCGCTCGGGAACTCAGCAGGGCCCGCCCCTGGGGCCAGGGGTCTGGCAGGCTCCGGGGCAAATGGACTACGGAAGCCGAGAGGGGCCCGTCCGCGCCAAAACCCAAAACGCGCTGCGGCCTCCAGGGACACAGGGGACACAAGTGGCTGTGTGGCTTGCAGTGCCTGACCAGAGGGAGGGAGGTTGTCTGGCTGCTGAGGCGCAGCCGGTGTCAGCCCTTCGGGGAACTGCCCGTGGATGCTTCGGGAATGGGGGCTGCCAACTCAGAACCCCCGTTCCCTGTGGCTGCAGCCAGCCAGGGGGCTCCAGGGTCGGGTGCTCCCGCGGGCCTGGGGGGCTTCTTGCCTGTGTGCAGGGCTTCTACGCACAAGGTGGCACCTCATCCCGGCCCAAGGATGGTGGCAGGAACCCAGGAGGCGCTCGGGGACTCAGCAGGGCCCGCCCCTGGGGCCAGGGGTCTGGCGGGCTCCGGGGGCAAATGGACGACGGAAGCCGAGAGGGGCCCGTCCGCGCCGAAACCCAAAACGCGCTGCGGCCTCCAGGGACACAGGGGACACAAGTGGCTGTGTGGCTTGCAGTGCCCGACCAGAGGGAGGGAGGTTGTCTGGCTGCTGAGGCGCAGCCGGTGTCAGCCCTTCGGGGAACTGCCCGTGGATGCTTCTGAATGGGGACTGCCAACTCAGAACCCCCGTTCCCTGTGGCTGCAGCCAGCCAGGGGGCTCCAGGGTCGGGCGCGCCCGCGGGCCTGGGGGTCTTCTTGCCTGTGTGCAGGGCTTCTACGCACAAGGTGGCACCTCATCCCGGCCCAAGGGTGGTGGCAGGAACCCAGGAGGCGCTCGGGGACTCAGGAGGGCCCGCCCCTAGGGCCAGGGGTCTGGCAGGCTCCGGGGCAAATGGACTACGGAAGCCGAGAGGGGCCCGTCCGCGCCAAAACCCAAAACGCGCTGCGGCCTCCAGGGACACAGGGGACACAAGTGGCTGTGTGGCTTGCAGTGCCCGACCAGAGGGAGGGAGGTTGTCTGGCTGCTGAGGCGCAGCCGGTGTCAGCCCTTCGGGGAACTGCCCGTGGATGCTTCGGGAATGGGGGCTGCCAACTCAGAACCCCCGTTCCCTGTGGCTGCAGCCAGCCAGGGGGCTCCAGGGTCGGGCGCGCCCGCGGGCCTGGGGGGCTTCTTGCCTGTGTGCAGGGCTTCTACGCACAAGGTGGCACCTCATCCCGGCCCAAGGGTGGTGGCAGGAACTCAGGAGGCGCTCGGGAACTCAGCAGGGCCCGCCCCTGGGGCCAGGGGTCTGGCAGGCTCCGGGGGCAAATGGACTACGGAAGCTGAGAGGGGCCCGTCCGCGCCAAAACCCAAAACGCGCTGCGGCCTCCAGGGACACAGGGGACACAAGTGGCTGTGTGGCTTGCAGTGCCCGACCAGAGGGAGGGAGGTTGTCTGGCTGCTGAGGCGCAGCCGGTGTCAGCCCTTCGGGGAACTGCCCGTGGATGCTTCGGGAATGGGGGCTGCCAACTCAGAACCCCCGTTCCCTGTGGCTGCAGCCAGCCAGGGGCCTCCAGGGTCGGGCGCGCCCGCGGGCCTGGGGGGCTTCTTGCCTGTGTGCAGGGCTTCTACGCACAAGGTGGCACCTCATCCCGGCCCAAGGGTGGTGGCAGGAACTCAGGAGGCGCTCGGGGACTCAGCAGGGCCCGCCCCTGGGGCCAGGGGGCTGGCAGGCTCCGGGGGCAAATGGACTACGGAAGCCGAGAGGGGCCCGTCCGCGCCAAAACCCAAAACGTGCTGCGGCCTCCAGGGACACAGGGGACACAAGTGGCTGTGTGGCTTGCAGTGCCCGACCAGAGGGAGGGAGGTTGTCTGGCTGCTGAGGCGCAGCCGGTGTCAGCCCTTCGGGGAACTGCCCGTGGATGCTTTGTGAATGGGGGCTGCCAACTCAGAACCCCCGTTCCCTGTGGCTGCAGCCAGCCAGGGGGCTCCAGGGTCGGGCGCGCCCGCGGGCCTGGGGGGCTTCTTGCCTGTGTGCAGGGCTTCTACGCACAAGGTGGCACCTCATCCCGGCCCAAGGGTGGTGGCAGGAACCCAGGAGGCGCTCGGGGACTCAGCAGGGCCCGCCCCTGGGGCCAGGGGTCTGGCAGGCTCCGGGGGCAAATGGACGACGGAAGCCGAGAGGGGCCCGTCCGCGCCAAAACCCAAAACGCGCTGCGGCCTCCAGGGACACAGGGACACAAGTGGCTGTGTGGCTTGCAGTGCCCGACCAGAGGGAGGGAGGTTGTCTGGCTGCTGAGGCGCAGCCGGTGTCAGCCCTTTGGGGAACTGCCCGTAGATGCTTCGGGAATGGGGGCTGCCAACTCAGAACCCCCGTTCCCTGTGGCTGCAGCCAGCCAGGGGGCTCCAGGGTCGGGTGCTCCCGCGGGCCTGGGGGGCTTCTTGCCTGTGTGCAGGGCTTCTACGCACAAGGTGGCACCTCATCCCGGCCCAAGGATGGTGGCAGGAACCCAGGAGGCGCTCGGGGACTCAGCAGGGCCCGCCCCTGGGGCCAGGGGTCTGGCAGGCTCCGGGGGCAAATGGACGACGGAAGCCGAGAGGGGCCCGTCCGCGCCAAAACCCAAAACGCGCTGCGGCCTCCAGGGACACAGGGGACACAAGTGGCTGTGTGGCTTGCAGTGCCCGACCAGAGGGAGGGAGGTTGTCTGGCTGCTGAGGCGCAGCCGGTGTCAGCCCTTCTGGGAACTGCCCGTGGATGCTTCTGAATGGGGGCTGCCAACTCAGAACCCCCGTTCCCTGTGGCTGCAGCCAGCCAGGGGGCTCCAGGGTCGGGCGCGCCCGCGGGCCTGGGGGTCTTCTTGCCTGTGTACAGGGCTTCTACGCACAAGGTGGCACCTCATCCCGGCCCAAGGGTGGTGGCAGGAACCCAGGAGGCGCTCGGGGACTCAGGAGGGCCCGCCCCTAGGGCCAGGGGTCTGGCAGGCTCCGTGGCAAATGGACTACGGAAGCCGAGAGGGGCCCGTCTGCGCCAAAACCCAAAACGCGCTGCGGCCTCCAGGGACACAGGGGACACAAGTGGCTGTGTGGCTTGCAGTGCCCGACCAGAGGGAGGGAGGTTGTCTGGCTGCTGAGGCGCAGCCGGTGTCAGCCCTTCGGGGAACTGCCCGTGGATGCTTCGGGAATGGGGGCTGCCAACTCAGAACCCCCGTTCCCTGTGGCTGCAGCCAGCCAGGGGGCTCCAGGGTCGGGCGCGCCCGCGGGCCTGGGGGGCTTCTTGCCTGTGTGCAGGGCTTCTACGCACAAGGTGGCACCTCATCCCGGCCCAAGGGTGGTGGCAGGAACCCAGGTGGCGCTCGGGGACTCAGGAGGGCCCGCCCCTAGGGCCAGGGGTCTGGCAGGCTCCGGGGCAAATGGACTACGGAAGCCGAGAGGGGCCCGTCAGCGCCAAAACCCAAAACGCGCTGCGGCCTCCAGGGACACAGGGGACACAAGTGGCTGTGTGGCTTGCAGTGCCCGACCAGAGGGAAGGAGGTTGTCTGGCTGCTGAGGCGCAGCCGGTGTCAGCCCTTCGGGGAACTGCCCGTGGATGCTTCGGGAATGGGGGCTGCCAACTCAGAACCCCCGTTCCCTGTGGCTGCAGCCAGCCAGGGGGCTCCAGGGTCGGGCGCGCCCGCGGGCCTGGGGGGCTTCTTGCCTGTGTGCAGGGCTTCTACGCACAAGGTGGCACCTCATCCCGGCCAAAGGGTGGTGGCAGGAACCCAGGAGGCGCTCGGGGACTCAGCAGGGCCCGCCCCTGGGGCCAGGGGTCTGGCAGGCTCCGGGGGCAAATGGACTACGGAAGCCGAGAGGGGCCCGTCCGCGCCAAAACCCAAAACGTGCTGCGGCCTCCAGGGACACAGGGGACACAAGTGGCTGTGTGGCTTGCAGTGCCCGACCAGAGGGAGGGAGGTTGTCTGGCTGCTGAGGCGCAGCCGGTGTCAGCCCTTCGGGGAACTGCCCGTGGATGCTTCGGGAATGGGGGCTGCCAACTCAGAACCCCCGTTCCCTGTGGCTGCAGCCAGCCAGGGGGCTCCAGGGTCGGGCGCGCCCGCGGGCCTGGGGGTCTTCTTGCCTGTGTGCAGGGCTTCTACGCACAAGGTGGCACCTCATCCCGGCCCAAGGGTGGTGGCAGGAACCCAGGAGGCGCTCGGGGACTCAGGAGGGCCCGCCCCTAGGGCCAGGGGTCTGGCAGGCTCCGGGGCAAATGGACTACGGAAGCCGAGAGGGGCCCGTGCGCGCCAAAACCCAAAAGGCGCTGCGGCATCCAGGGACACAGGGGACACAAGTGGCTGTGTGGCTTGCAGTGCCCGACCAGAGGGAGGGAGGTTGTCTGGCTGCTGAGGCGCAGCCGGTGTCAGCCCTTCGGGGAACTGCCCGTGGATGCTTCGGGAATGGGGGCTGCCAACTCAGAACCCCCGTTCCCTGTGGCTGCAGCCAGCCAGGGGGCTCCAGGGTCGGGCGCGCCCGCGGGCCTGGGGGGCTTCTTGCCTGTGTGCAGGGCTTCTACGCACAAGGTGGCACCTCATCCCGGCCCAAGGGTGGTGGCAGGAACCCAGGTGGCGCTCGGGGACTCAGGAGGGCCCGCCCCTAGGGCCAGGGGTCTGGCAGGCTCCGGGGCAAATGGACTACGGAAGCCGAGAGGGGCCCGTGCGCGCCAAAACCCAAAACGCGCTGCGGCCTCCAGGGACACAGGGGACACAAGTGGCTGTGTGGCTTGCAGTGCCCGACCAGAGGGAGGGAGGTTGTCTGGCTGCTGAGGCGCAGCCGGTGTCAGCCCTTCGGGGAACTGCCCGTGGATGCTTCGGGAATGGGGGCTGCCAACTCAGAACCCCCGTTCCCTGTGGCTGCAGCCAGCCAGGGGGCTCCAGGGTCGGGCGCGCCCGCGGGCCTGGGGGGCTTCTTGCCTGTGTGCAGGGCTTCTACGCACAAGGTGGCACCTCATCCCGGCCAAAGGGTGGTGGCAGGAACCCAGGAGGCGCTCGGGGACTCAGCAGGGCCCGCCCCTGGGGCCAGGGGTCTGGCAGGCTCCAGGGCCAAATGGACTACGGAAGCCGAGAGGGACCCATCCGCGCCAAAACCCAAAACGCGCTGCGGCCTCCAGGGACACAGGGGACACAAGTGGCTGTGTGGCTTGCAGTGCCCGACCAGAGGGAGGGAGGTTGTCTCGCTGCTGAGGCGCAGCCGGTGTCAGCCCTTCGGGGAACTGCCCGTGGATGCTTCGTGAATGGGGGCTGCCAACTCAGAACCCCCGTTCCCTGTGGCTGCAGCCAGCCAGGGGGCTCCAGGGTCGGGCGGCCCCGCGGGCCTGGGGGGCTTCTTGCCTGTGTGCAGGGCTTCTACGCACAAGGTGGCACCTCATCCCGGCCAAAGGGTGGTGGCAGGAACCCAGGAGGCCATCGGGGACTCAGCAGGGCCCGCCCCTGGGGCCAGGGGTCTGGCAGGCTCCGGGGCCAAATGGACTACGGAAGCCGAGAGGGGCCCGTGCGCGCCAAAACCCAAAACGTGCTGCGGCCTCCAGGGACACAGGGGACACAAGTGGCTGTGTGGCTTGCAGTGCCCGACCAGAGGGAGGGAGGTTGTCTGGCTGCTGAGGCGCAGCCGGTGTCAGCCCTTCGGGGAACTGCCCGTGGATGCTTCGTGAATGGGGGCTGCCAACTCAGAACCCCCGTTCCCTGTGGCTGCAGCCAGCCAGGGGGCTCCAGGGTCGGGCGCGCCCGCGGGCCTGGGGGGCTTCTTGCCTGTGTGCAGGGCTTCTACGCACAAGGTGGCACCTCATCCCGGCCCAAGGGTGGTGGCAGGAACCCAGGAGGCGCTCGGGGACTCAGCAGGGCAAGCCCCTGGGGCCAGGGGTCTGGCAGGCTCCGGGGGCAAATGGACGACGGAAGCCGAGAGGGGCCCGTCCGCGCCAAAACCCAAAACGCGCTGCGGCCTCCAGGGACACAGGGACACAAGTGGCTGTGTGGCTTGCAGTGCCCGACCAGAGGGAGGGAGGTTGTCTGGCTGCTGAGGCGCAGCCGGTGTCAGCCCTTCGGGGAACTGCCCGTGGATGCTTCGGGAATGGGGGCTGCCAACTCAGAACCCCCGTTCCCTGTGGCTGCAGCCAGCCAGGGGGCTCCAGGGTCGGGTGCTTCCGCGGGCCTGGGGGGCTTCTTGCCTGTGTGCAGGGCTTCTACGCACAAGGTGGCACCTCATCCCGGCCCAAGGATGGTGGCAGGAACCCAGGAGGCGCTCGGGGACTCAGCAGGGCCCGCCCCTGGGGCCAGGGGTCTGGCAGGCTCCGGGGGCAAATGGACGACGGAAGCCGAGAGGGGCCCGTCCGCGCCAAAACCCAAAACGCGCTGCGGCCTCCAGGGACACAGGGGACACAAGTGGCTGTGTGGCTTGCAGTGCCCGACCAGAGGGAGGGAGGTTGTCTGGCTGCTGAGGCGCAGCCGGTGTCAGCCCTTCGGGGAACTGCCCGTGGATGCTTCTGAATGGGGGCTGCCAACTCAGAACCCCCGTTCCCTGTGGCTGCAGCCAGCCAGGGGGCTCCAGGGTCGGGCGCGCCCGCGGGCCTGGGGGTCTTCTTGCCTGTGTGCAGGGCTTCTACGCACAAGGTGGCACCTCATCCCGGCCCAAGGGTGGTGGCAGGAACCCAGGAGGCGCTCGGGGACTCAGGAGGGCCCGCCCCTAGGGCCAGGGGTCTGGCAGGCTCCGGGGCAAATGGACTACAGAAGCCGAGAGGGGCCCGTCCGCGCCAAAACCCAAAACGCGCTGCGGCCTCCAGGGACACAGGGGACACAAGTGGCTGTGTGGCTTGCAGTGCCCGACCAGAGGGAGGGAGGTTGTCTGGCTGCTGAGGCGCAGCCGGTGTCAGCCCTTCGGGGAACTGCCCGTGGATGCTTCGGGAATGGGGGCTGCCAACTCAGAACCCCCGTTCCCTGTGGCTGCAGCCAGCCAGGGGGCTCCAGGGTCGGGTGCGCCCGCGGGCCTGGGGGGCTTCTTGCCTGTGTGCAGGGCTTCTACGCACAAGGTGGCACCTCATCCCGGCCCAAGGGTGGTGGCAGGAACCCAGGTGGCGCTCGGGGACTCAGGAGGGCCCGCCCCTAGGGCCAGGGGTCTGGCAGGCTCCGGGGCAAATGGACTACGGAAGCCGAGAGGGGCCCGTCCGCGCCAAAACCCAAAACGCGCTGCGGCCTCCAGGGACACAGGGGACACAAGTGGCTGTGTGGCTTGCAGTGCCCGACCAGAGGGAGGGAGGTTGTCTGGCTGCTGAGGCGCAGCCGGTGTCAGCCCTTCGGGGAACTGCCCGTGGATGCTTCGGGAATGGGGGCTGCCAACTCAGAACCCCCGTTCCCTGTGGCTTCAGCCAGCCAGGGGGCTCCAGGGTCGGGCGCGCCCGTGGGCCTGGGGGGCTTCTTGCCTGTGTGCAGGGCTTCTACAAACAAGGTGGCACCTCATCCCGGCCCAAGGGTGGTGGCAGGAACTCACGAGGCGCTCGGGGACTCAGCATGGCCCACCCCTGTGGCCAGGGGTCTGGCAGGCTCCGGGGGGAAATGGACTACGGAAGCCGAGAGGGGCCCGTCCGCGCTGAAACCCAAAACGCGCTGCGGCCTCCAGGGACACAGGGGACACAAGTGGCTGTGTGGCTTGCAGTGCCCGACCAGAGGGAGGGAGGTTGTCTGGCTGCTGAGGCGCAGCCGGTGTCAGCCCTTCGGGGAACTGCCCGTGGATGCTTCGTGAATGGGGGCTGCCAACTCAGAACCCCCGTTCCCTGTGGCTGCAGCCAGCCAGGGCGCTCCAGGGTCGGGCGCCCCCGCGGGCCTGGGGGGCTTCTTGCCTGTGTGCAGGGCTTCTACGCACAAGGTGGCACCTCATCCCGGCCAACGGGTGGTGGCAGGAACCCAGGAGGCCCTCGGGGACTCAGCAGGGCCCGCCCCTGGGGCCAGGGGTCTGGCAGGCTCCGGGGCCAAATGGACTACGGAAGCCGAGAGGGGCCCGTCCGCGCCAAAACCCAAAACGTGCTGCGGTCTCCAGGGACACAGGGGACACAAGTGGCTGTGTGGCTTGCAGTGCCCGACCAGAGGGAGGGAGGTTGTCTGGCTGCTGAGGCGCAGCCGGTGTCAGCCCTTCGGGGAACTGCCCGTGGATGCTTCGTGAATGGGGGCTGCCAACTCAGAACCCCCGTTCCCTGTGGCTGCAGCCAGCCAGGGCGCTCCAGGGTCGGGCGCGCCCGCGGGCCTGGGGGGCTTCTTGCCTGTGTGCAGGGCTTCTACGCACAAAGTGGCACCTCATCCCGGCCCAAGGGTGGTGGCAGGAACCCAGGAGGCGCTCGGGGACTCAGCAGGGCAAGCCCCTGGGGCCAGGGGTCTGGCAGGCTCCGGGGGCAAATGGACGACGGAAGCCGAGAGGGGCCCGTCCGCGCCAAAACCCAAAACGCGCTGCGGCCTCCAGGGACACAGGGGACACAAGTGGCTGTGTGGCTTGCAGTGCCCGACCAGAGGGAGGGAGGTTGTCTGGCTGCTGAGGCGCAGCCGGTGTCAGCCCTTCGGGGAACTGCCCGTGGATGCTTCGGGAATGGGGGCTGCCAACTCAGAACCCCCATTCCCTGTGGCTGCAGCCAGCCAGGGGGCTCCAGGGTCGGGCGCGCCCGCGGGCCTGGGGGTCTTCTTGCCTGTGTGCAGGGCTTCTACGCACAAGGTGGCACCTCATCCCGGCCCAAGGGTGGTGGCAGGAACCCAGGAGGCGCTCGGGGACTCAGGAGGGCCCGCCCCTAGGGCCAGGGGTCTGGCAGGCTCCGGGGCAAATGGACTACGGAAGCCGAGAGGGGCCCGTCCGCGCCAAAACCCAAAACGCGCTGCGGCCTCCAGGGACACAGGGGACACAAGTGGCTGTGTGGCTTGCAGTGCCCGACCAGAGGGAGGGAGGTTGTCTGGCTGCTGAGGCGCAGCCGGTGTCAGCCCTTCGGGGAACTGCCCGTGGATGCTTCGGGAATGGGGGCTGCCAACTCAGAACCCCCGTTCCCTGTGGCTGCAGCCAGCCAGGGGGCTCCAGGGTCGGGCGCGCCCGCGGGCCTGGGGGGCTTCTTGCCTGTGTGCAGGGCTTCTACGCACAAGGTGGCACCTCATCCCGGCCCAAGGGTGGTGGCAGGAACCCAGGTGGCGCTCGGGGACTCAGGAGGGCCCGCCCCTAGGGCCAGGGGTCTGGCAGGCTCCGGGGCAAATGGACTACGGAAGCCGAGAGGGGCCCGTCAGCGCCAAAACCCAAAACGCGCTGCGGCCTCCAGGGACACAGGGGACACAAGTGGCTGTGTGGCTTGCAGTGCCCGACCAGAGGGAAGGAGGTTGTCTGGCTGCTGAGGCGCAGCCGGTGTCAGCCCTTCGGGGAACTGCCCGTGGATGCTTCGGGAATGGGGGCTGCCAACTCAGAACCCCCGTTCCCTGTGGCTGCAGCCAGCCAGGGGGCTCAAGGGTCGGGCGCGCCCGCGGGCCTGGGGGTCTTCTTGCCTGTGTGCAGGGCTTCTACGCACAAGGTGGCACCTCATCCCGGCCAAAGGGTGGTGGCAGGAACCCAGGAGGCGCTCGGGGACTCAGCAGGGCCCGCCCCTGGGGCCAGGGGTCTGGCAGGCTCCAGGGCCAAATGGACTACGGAAGCCGAGAGGGACCCATCCGCGCCAAAACCCAAAACGCGCTGCGGCCTCCAGGGACACAGGGGACACAAGTGGCTGTGTGGCTTGCAGTGCCCGACCAGAGGGAGGGAGGTTGTCTGGCTGCTGAGGCGCAGCCGGTGTCAGCCCTTCGGGGAACTGCCCGTGGATGCTTCGGGAATGGGGGCTGCCAACTCAGAACCCCCGTTCCCTGTGGCTGCAGCCAGCCAGGGGGCTCCAGGGTCGGGCGCGCCCGCGGGTCTGGGGGGCTTCTTGCCTGTGTGCAGGGCTTCTACGCACAAGGTGGCACCTCATCCCAGCCAAAGGGTGGTGGCAGGAACCCAGGAGGCCCTCGGGGACTCAGCAGGGCCCGCCCCTGGGGCCAGGGGTCTGGCAGGCTCCGGGGCCAAATGGACTACGGAAGCCGAGAGGGGCCCGTCCTCGCCAAAACCCAAAACGTGCTGCGGCCTCCAGGGACACAGGGGACACAAGTGGCTGTGTGGCTTGCAGTGCCCGACCAGAGGGAGGGAGGTTGTCTGGCTGCTGAGGCGCAGCCGGTGTCAGCCCTTCGGGGAACTGCCCGTGGATGCTTCGGGAATGGGGGCTGCCAACTCAGAACCCCCGTTTCTATGGCTGCAGCCAGCCGGGGCGCTCCAGGGTCGGGCGCGCCCACGGGCCTGGGGGGCTTCTTGCCTGTGTGCAGGGCTTCTACGCACAAGGTGGCACCTCATCCCGGCCCAAGGGTGGTGGCAGGAACCCAGGTGGCGCTCGGGGACTCAGGAGGGCCCGCCCCTAGAGCCAGGGGTCTGGCAGGCTCCGGGGCAAATGGACTACGGAAGCCGAGAGGGGCCCGTCCGCGCCAAAACCCAAAACGCGCTGCGGCCTCCAGGGACACAGGGGACACAAGTGGCTGTGTGGCTTGCAGTGCCCGACCAGAGGGAGGGAGGTTGTCTGGCTGCTGAGGCGCAGCCGGTGTCAGCCCTTCGGGGAACTGCCCGTGGATGCTTCGGGAATGGGGGCTGCCAACTCAGAACCCCCGTTCCCTGTGGCTGCAGCCAGCCAGGGGGCTCCAGGGTCGGGCGCGCCCGTGGGCCTGGGAAGCTTCTTGCCTGTGTGCAGGGCTTCTACGCACAAGGTGGCACCTCATCCCGGCCCAAGGGTGGTGGCAGGAACCCAGGAGGCGCTCGGGGACTCAGCAGGGCCCGCCCCTGGGGCCAGGGGTCTGGCAGGCTCCGGGGGCAAATGGACTACGGAAGCCGAGAGGGGCCCGTCCGCGCCAAAACCCAAAACGTGCTGCGGCCTCCAGGGACACAGGGGACACAAGTGGCTGTGTGGCTTGCAGTGCCCGATCAGAGGGAGGGAGGTTGTCTGGCTGCTGAGGCGCAGCCGGTGTCAGCCCTTCGGGGAACTGCCCGTGGATGCTTCGGGAATGGGGGCTGCCAACTCAGAACCCCCGTTCCCTGTGGCTGCAGCCAGCCAGGGGGCTCCAGGGTCGGGCGCGCCCGCGGGCCTGGGGGTCTTCTTGCCTGTGTGCAGGGCTTCTAAGCACAAGGTGGCACCTCATCCCGGCCCAAGGGTGGTGGCAGGAACCCAGGTGGCGCTCGGGGACTCAGGAGGGCCCACCCCCAGGGCCAGGGGTCTAGCAGGCTCCGGTGCAAATGGACTACGGAAGCCGAGAGGGGCCCGTCCGCGCCAAAACTCAAAACGCGCTGCGGCCTCCAGGGACACAGGGGACACAAGTGGCTGTGTGGCTTGCAGTGCCCGACCAGAGGGAGGGAGGTTGTCTGGCTGCTGAGGCGCAGCCGGTGTCAACCCTTCGGGGAACTGCCCGTGGATGCTTCGGGAATGGGGGCTGCCAACTCAGAACCCCCGTTCCCTGTGGCTGCAGCCAGCCAGGGGGCTCCAGGGTCGGGCGCGCCCGCGGGCCTGGGGGGCTTCTTGCCTGTGTGCAGGGCTTCTACGCACAAGGTGGCACCTCATCCCGGCCAAAGGGTGGTGGCAGGAACCCAGGAGGCGCTCGGGGACTCAGCAGGGCCCGCCCCTGGGGCCAGGGGTCTGGCAGGCTCCGGGGCCAAATGGACTACGGAAGCCGAGAGGGGCCCGTCCGCGCCAAAACCCAAAACGTGCTGCGGCCTCCAGGGACACAGGGGACACAAGTGGCTGTGTGGCTTGCAGTGCCCGACCAGAGGGAGGGAGGTTGTCTGGCTGCTGAGGCGCAGCCGGTGTCAGCCCTTCGGGGAACTGCCCGTGGATGCTTCGGGAATGGGGGCTGCCAACTCAGAACCCCCGTTTCTATGGCTGCAGTTAGCCAGGGCGCTCCAGGGTTGGGCGCGCCCGTGGGCCTGGGGGGCTTCTTGCCTGTGTGCAGGGCTTCTACGCACAAGGTGGCACCTCATCCCGGCCCAAGGGTGGTGGCAGGAACTCAGGAGGCGCTCGGGAACTCAGCAGGGCCCGCCCCTGGGGCCAGGGGTCTGGCAGGCTCCGGGGGCAAATGGACTACGGAAGCCGAGAGGGGCCCGTCCGCGCCAAAACCCAAAACGCGCTGCGGCCTCCAGGGACACAGGGGACACAAGTGGCTGTGTGGCTTGCAGTGCCCGACCAGAGGGAGGGAGGTTGTCTGGCTGCTGAGGCGCAGCCGGTGTCAGCCCTTCGGGGAACTGCCCGTGGATGCTTCGGGAATGGGGGCTGCCAACTCAGAACCCCCGTTCCCTGTGGCTGCAGCCAGCCAGGGGCCTCCAGGGTCGGGCGCGCCCGCGGGCCTGGGGGGCTTCTTGCCTGTGTGCAGGGCTTCTACGCACAAGGTGGCACCTCATCCCGGCCCAAGGGTGGTGGCAGGAACTCAGGAGGCGCTAAGGGACTCAGCAGGGCCCGCCCCTGGGGCCAGGGGGCTGGCAGGCTCCGGGGGCAAATGGACTACGGAATCCGAGAGGGGCCCGTCCGCGCCAAAACCCAAAACGTGCTGCGGCCTCAAGGGACACAGGGGACACAAGTGGCTGTGTGGCTTGCAGTGCCCGACCAGAGGGAGGGAGGTTGTCTGGCTGCTGAGGCGCAGCCGGTGTCAGCCCTTCGGGGAACTGCCCGTGGATGCTTCGGGAATGGGGGCTGCCAACTCAGAACCCCCGTTCCCTGTGGCTGCAGCCAGCCAGGGTGCTCCAGGGTCGGGCGCGCCCGGGGACCTGGGGGGCTTCTTGCCTGTATGCAGGGCTTCTACGCACAAGGTGGCACCTCATCCCGGCCCAAGGGTGGTGGCAGGAACCCAGGAGGCGCTCGGGAACTCAGCAGGGCCCGCCCCTGGGGCCAGGGGTCTGGCAGGCCCGGGGCAAATGGACTACGGAAGCCGAGAGGGGCCCGTCCGCGCCAAAACCCAAAACGCGCTGCGGCCTCCAGGGACACAGGGGACACAAGTTGCTGTGTGGCTTGCAGTGCCTGACCAGAGGGAGGGAGGTTGTCTGGCTGCTGAGGCGCAGCCGGTGTCAGCCCTTCGGGGAACTGCCCGTGGATGCTTCGGGAATGGGGGCTGCCAACTCAGAACCCCCGTTCCTTGTGGCTGCAGCCAGCCAGGGGGCTCCAGGGTCGGGCGCGCCCGCGGGCCTGGGGGGCTTCTTGCCTATGTGCAGGGGTTCTACGCACAAGGTGGCACCTCATCCCGGCCCAAGGGTGGTGGCAGGAACTCAGGAGGCGCTCGGGGACTCAGCAGGGCCCGCCCCTGGGGCCAGGGGTCTGGCAGGCTCCGGGGCAAATGGACTACGGAAGCCGAGAGGGGCCCGTCCGCGCCAAAACCCAAAACGCGCTGCGGCCTCCAGGGACACAGGGGACACAAGTGGCTGTGTGGCTTGCAGTGCCCGACCAGAGGGAGGGAGGTTGTCTGGCTGCTGAGGCGCAGCCGGTGTCAGCCCTTCGGGGAACTGCCCGTGGATGCTTCGGGAATGGGGGCTGCCAACTCAGAACCCCCGTTCACTGTGGCTGCAGCCAGCCAGGGGGCTCCAGGATCGGGCGCGCACGCGGGCCTTGGGGGCTTCTTGCCTGTGTGCAGGGCTTCTACGCACAAGGTGGCACCTCATTCCGGCCCAAGGGTGGTGGCAGGAACTCAGGAGACGCTCGGGGACTCAGCAGGGCCCGCCCTGGGGCCAGGGGTCTGGCAGGCTCCGGGGCAAATGGACTACGGAAGCCGAGAGGGGCCCGTCCGCGCCAAAACCCAAAACGCGCTGCGGCCTCCAGGGACACAGGGGACACAAGTGGCTGCGTGGCTTGCAGTGCCCGACCAGAGGGAGGGAGGTTGTCTGGCTGCTGAGGCGCAGCCGGTGTCAGCCCTTCGGGGAACTGCCTGTGGATGCTTCGGGAATGGGGGCTGCCAACTCAGAACCCCCGTTCCCTGTGGCTGCAGCCAGCCAGGGGGCTCCAGGGTCGGGCACGCCCGCGGGCCTGGAGGGCTTCTTGCCTGTGTGCAGGGCTTCTACGCACAAGGTGGCACCTCATCCCGGCCCAAGGGTGGTGGCAGGAACCCAGGAGGCGCTCGGGGCCTCAGCAGGGCCGCCCCTGGTGCCAGGGGTCTGGCAGGCTCCAGGGGCAAATGGACTACGGAAGCCGAGAGGGGTCCGTCCGCGCCAAAACCCAAAACGCGCTGCGGCTTCCAGGGACACAGGGGACACAAGTGGCTGTGTGGCTTACAGTGCCCGACCAGAGGGAGGGAGGTTGTCTGGCTGCTGAGGCGCAGCCGGTGTCAGCCCTTCGGGGAACTGCCCGTGGATGCTTCGGGAATGGGGGCTGCCAACTCAGAACCCCCGTTCCCTGTGGCTGCAGCCAGCCAGGGGGCTCCAGGGTCGGGCGCGCCCGTGGACCTGGGGGGCTTCTTGCCTGTGTGCAGGGCTTCTACGCACAAGGTGGCACCTCATCCCGGCCCAAGGGTGGTGGCAGGAACCCAGGAGGCGCTCGGGAACTCAGCAAGGCCTGCCCCTGGGGCCAGGGGTCTGGCAGGCTCCGGGGGCAAATGGACTACGGAAGCCGAGAGGGGCCCGTCCGCGCCAAAACCCAAAACGCGCTGCGGCCTCCAGGGACACAGGGGACACGAGTGGCTGTGTGGCTTGCAGTGCCCGACCAGAGGGAGGGAGGTTGTCTGGCTGCTGAGGCGCAGCCGGTGTCAGCCCTTCGGGGAACTGCCCGTGGATGCTTCGGGAATGGGGGCTGCCAACTCAGAACCCCCGTTCCCTGTGGCTGCAGCCAGCCAGGGGGCTCCAGGGTCGGGCGCGCCGCGGGCCTGGGGGGCTTCTTGCCTGTGTGCAGGGCTTCTACGCACAAGGTGGCACCTCATCCCGGCCCAAGGGTGGTGGCAGGAACTCAGGAGGCGCTCGGGAACTCAGCAGGGCCCGCCCCTGGGGCCAGGGGGCTGGCAGGCTCCGGGGCAAATGGACTACGGAAGCCGAGAGGGGCCCGTCCGCGCCAAAACCCAAAACGCACTGCGGCCTCCAGGGACACAGGGGACACAAGTGGCTGTGTGGCTTGCAGTGCCCGACCAGAGGGAGGGAGGTTGTCTGGCTGCTGAGGCGCAGCCGGTGTCAGCCCTTCGGGGAACTGCCCGTGGATGCTTCGGGAATGGGGGCTGCCAACTCAGAACCCCCGTTCCCTGTGGCTGCAGCCAGCCAGGGGCCTCCAGGGTCGGGCGCGCCCGCGGGCCTGGGGGGCTTCTTGCCTGTGTGCAGGGCTTCTACGCACAAGGTGGCACCTCATCCCGGCCCAAGGGTGGTGGCAGGAACCCAGGAGGCGCTCGGGGACTCAGCAGGGCCCACCCCTGGGGCCAGGGGTCTGGCAGGCTCCGGGGCAAATGGACTACGGAAGCCGAGAGGGGCCCGTCCGCGCCAAAACCCAAAACGCGCTGCGGCCTCCAGGGACACAGGGGACACAAGTGGCTGTGTGGCTTACAGTGCCCGACCAGAGGGAGGGAGGTTGTCTGGCTGCTGAGGCGCAGCCGGTGTCAGCCCTTCGGGGAACTGCCCGTGGATGCTTCGGGAATGGGGGCTGCCAACTCAGAACCCCCGTTCCCTGTGGCTGCAGCCAGCCAGGGGGCCTCAGGGTCGGGCGCGCCCGTGGGCCTGGGGGGCTTCTTGCCTGTGTGCAGGGCTTCTACGCACAAGGTGGCACCTCATCCCGGCCCAAGGGTGGTGGCAGGAACTCAGGAGGCGCTCGGGGACTCAGCAGGGCCCGCCCCTGGGGCCAGGGGGCTGGCAGGCTCCGGGGCAAATGGACTACGGAAGCCGAGAGGGGCCCGTCCGCGCCAAAACCCAAAACGCGCTGCGGCCTCCAGGGACACAGGGGACACAGGTGGCTGTGTGGCTTGCAGTGCCCGACCAGAGGGAGGGAGGTTGTCTGGCTGCTGAGGCGCAGCCGGTGTCAGCCCTTCGGGGAACTGCCCGTGGATGCTTCGGGAATGGGGGCTGCCAACTCAGAACCCCCGTTCACTGTGGCTGCAGCCAGCCAGGGGCCTCCAGGGTCGGGCGCGCCCGCGGGCCTGGGGGGCTTCTTGCCTGTGTGCAGGGCTTCTACGCACAAGGTGGCACCTCATCCAGGCCAAAGGGTGGTGGCAGGAACCCAGGAGGTGCTCGGGCACTCAGCAGGGCCCGCCCCTGGGGCCAGGGGTCTGGCAGGCTCCGGGGCCAAATGGACTACGGAAGCCGAGAGGGGCCCATCCGCGCCAAAAACCAAAACGCGCTGCGGCCTCCAGGGACACAGGGACACACGTGGCTGTGTGGCTTGCAGTGCCCGACCAGAGGGAGGGAGGTTGTCTGGCTGCTGAGGCGCAGCCGGTGTCAGCCCTTCGGGGAACTGCCTGTGGATGCTTCGGGAATGGGGGCTGCCAACTCAGAACCCCCGTTCCCTGTGGCTGCAGCCAGCCAGGGGGCTCCAGGGTCGGGCCTGGGGGGCTTCTTGCCTGTGTGCAGGGCTTCTACGCACAAGGTGGCACCTCATCCCGCCCCAAGGGTGGTGGCAGGAACTCAGGAGGCGCTCGGGGACTCAGCAGGGCCCGCCCCTCGGGCCAGGGGTCTGGCAGGCTCCGGGGGCAAATGGACTAGGGAAGCCGAGAGGGGCCCGTCCGCGCCAAAACCCAAAACGCGCTGCGGCCTCCAGGGACACAGGGGACACAAGTGGCTGTGTGGCTTGCAGTGCCCGACCAGAGGGAGGGAGGTTGTCTGGCTGCTGAGGCACAGCCGGTGTCAGCCCTTCGGGGAACTGCCCGTGGATGCTTCGGGAATGGGGGCTGCCAACTCAGAACCCCCGTTCCCTGTGGCTGCAGCCAGCCAGGGGGCTCCAGGGTCGGGCGCGCCCGCGGGCCTGGGGGGCTTCTTGCCTGTGTGCAGGGCTTCTACGCACAAGGTGGCACCTCATCCCGGCCCAAGGGTGGTGGCAGGAACCCAGGAGGCGCTCCGGGACTCAGCAGGGCCCGCCCCTGGGGCCAGGGGTCTGGCAGGCTCCGGGGGCAAATGGAATACGGAAGCCGAGAGGGGCCCGTCCGCGCCAAAACCCAAAACGCGCTGCGGCCTCCAGGGACACAGGGACACAAGTGGCTGTGTGGCTTGCAGTGCCCGACCAGAGGGAGGAGGTTGTCTGGCTGCTGAGGCGCAGCCGGTGTCAGCCCTTCGGGGAACTGCCCGTGGATGCTTCGGGAATGGGGGCTGCCAACTCAGAACCCCCGTTCCCAGTGGCTGCAGCCAGCCAGGGGGCTCCAGGGTCGGGCGCGCCCGCGGGCCTGGGGGGCTTCTTGCCTGTGTGCAGGGCTTCTACGCACAAGGTGGCACCTCATCCCGGCCCAAGGGTGGTGGCAGGAACTCAGGAGGCGCTAAGGGACTCAGCAGGGCCCGCCCCTGGGGCCAGGGGGCTGGCAGGCTCCGGGGGCAAATGGACTACGGAAGCCGAGAGGGGCCCGTCCGCGCCAAAACCCAAAACGTGCTGCGGCCTCAAGGGACACAGGGGACACAAGTGGCTGTGTGGCTTGCAGTGCCCGACCAGAGGGAGGGAGGTTGTCTGGCTGCTGAGGCGCAGCCGGTGTCAGCCCTTCGGGGAACTGCCCGTGGATGCTTCGGGAATGGGGGCTGCCAACTCAGAACCCCCGTTCCCTGTGGCTGCAGCCAGCCAGGGGGCTCCAGGGTCGGGCGCGCCCGGGGACCTGGGGGGCTTCTTGCCTGTATGCAGGGCTTCTACGCACAAGGTGGCACCTCATCCCGGCCCAAGGGTGGTGGCAGGAACCCAGGAGGCGCTCGGGAACTCAGCAGGGCCCGCCCCTGGGGCCAGGGGTCTGGCAGGCTCCGGGGCAAATGGACTACGGAAGCCGAGAGGGGCCCGTCCGCGCCAAAACCCAAAACGCGCTGCGGCCTCCAGGGACACAGGGGACACAAGTGGCTGTGTGGCTTGCAGTGCCCGACCAGAGGGAGGGAGGTTGTCTGGCTGCTGAGGCGCAGCCGGTGTCAGCCCTTCGGGGAACTGCCCGTGGATGCTTCGGGAATGGGGGCTGCCAACTCAGAACCCCCGTTCCCTGTGGCTGCAGCCAGCCAGGGGGCTCCAGGGTCGGGCGCGCCCGTGGACCTGGGGGGCTTCTTGCCTGTATGCAGGGCTTCTACGCACAAGGTGGCACCTCATCCCGGCCCAAGGGTGGTGGCAGGAACCCAGGAGGCGCTCGGGAACTCAGCAAGGCCTGCCCCTGGGGCCAGGGGTCTGGCAGGCTCCGGGGGCAAATGGACTACGGAAGCCGAGAGGGGCCCGTCCGCGCCAAAACCCAAAACGCGCTGCGGCCTCCAGGGACACAGGGGACACGAGTGGCTGTGTGGCTTGCAGTGCCCGACCAGAGGGAGGGAGGTTGTCTGGCTGCTGAGGCGCAGCCGGTGTCAGCCCTTCGGGGAACTGCCCGTGGATGCTTCGGGAATGGGGGCTGCCAACTCAGAACCCCCGTTCCCTGTGGCTGCAGCCAGCCAGGGGGCTCCAGGGTCGGGCGCGCCGCGGGCCTGGGGGGCTTCTTGCCTGTGTGCAGGGCTTCTACGCACAAGGTGGCACCTCATCCCGGCCCAAGGATGGTGGCAGGAACTCAGGAGGCGCTCGGGAACTCAGCAGGGCCCGCCCCTGGGGCCAGGGGGCTGGCAGGCTCCGGGGCAAATGGACTACGGAAGCCGAGAGGGGCCCGTCCGCGCCAAAACCCAAAACGCACTGCGGCCTCCAGGGACACAGGGGACACAAGTGGCTGTGTGGCTTGCAGTGCCCGACCAGAGGGAGGGAGGTTGTCTGGCTGCTGAGGCGCAGCCGGTGTCAGCCCTTCGGGGAACTGCCCGTGGATGCTTCGGGAATGGGGGCTGCCAACTCAGAACCCCCGTTCCCTGTGGCTGCAGCCAGCCAGGGGCCTCCAGGGTCGGGCGCGCCCGCGGGCCTGGGGGACTTCTTGCCTGTGTGCAGGGCTTCTACGCACAAGGTGGCACCTCATCCCGGCCCAAGGGTGGTGGCAGGAACCCAGGAGGCGCTCGGGGACTCAGCAGGGCCCACCCCTGGGGCCAGGGGTCTGGCAGGCTCCGGGGCAAATGGACTACGGAAGCCGAGAGGGGCCCGTCCGCGCCAAAACCCAAAACGCGCTGCGGCCTCCAGGGACACAGGGGACACAAGTGGCTGTGTGGCTTACAGTGCCCGACCAGAGGGAGGGAGGTTGTCTGGCTGCTGAGGCGCAGCCGGTGTCAGCCCTTCGGGGAACTGCCCGTGGATGCTTCGGGAATGGGGGCTGCCAACTCAGAACCCCCGTTCCCTGTGGCTGCAGCCAGCCAGGGGGCCTCAGGGTCGGGCGCGCCCGTGGGCCTGGGGGGCTTCTTGCCTGTGTGCAGGGCTTCTACGCACAAGGTGGCACCTCATCCCGGCCCAAGGGTGGTGGCAGGAACTCAGGAGGCGCTCGGGGACTCAGCAGGGCCCGCCCCTGGGGCCAGGGGGCTGGCAGGCTCCGGGGCAAATGGACTACGGAAGCCGAGAGGGGCCCGTCCGCGCCAAAACCCAAAACGCGCTGCGGCCTCCAGGGACACAGGGGACACAGGTGGCTGTGTGGCTTGCAGTGCCCGACCAGAGGGAGGGAGGTTGTCTGGCTGCTGAGGCGCAGCCGGTGTCAGCCCTTCGGGGAACTGCCCGTGGATGCTTCGGGAATGGGGGCTGCCAACTCAGAACCCCCGTTCACTGTGGCTGCAGCCAGCCAGGGGCCTCCAGGGTCGGGCGCGCCCGCGGGCCTGGGGGGCTTCTTGCCTGTGTGCAGGGCTTCTACGCACAAGGTGGCACCTCATCCAGGCCAAAGGGTGGTGGCAGGAACCCAGGAGGTGCTCGGGCACTCAGCAGGGCCCGCCCCTGGGGCCAGGGGTCTGGCAGGCTCCGGGGCCAAATGGACTACGGAAGCCGAGAGGGGCCCATCCGCGCCAAAAACCAAAACGCGCTGCGGCCTCCAGGGACACAGGGACACACGTGGCTGTGTGGCTTGCAGTGCCCGACCAGAGGGAGGGAGGTTGTCTGGCTGCTGAGGCGCAGCCGGTGTCAGCCCTTCGGGGAACTGCCTGTGGATGCTTCGGGAATGGGGGCTGCCAACTCAGAACCCCCGTTCCCTGTGGCTGCAGCCAGCCAGGGGGCTCCAGGGTCGGGCCTGGGGGGCTTCTTGCCTGTGTGCAGGGCTTCTACGCACAAGGTGGCACCTCATCCCGCCCCAAGGGTGGTGGCAGGAACTCAGGAGGCGCTCGGGGACTCAGCAGGGCCCGCCCCTCGGGCCAGGGGTCTGGCAGGCTCCGGGGGCAAATGGACTAGGGAAGCCGAGAGGGGCCCGTCCGCGCCAAAACCCAAAACGCGCTGCGGCCTCCAGGGACACAGGGGACACAAGTGGCTGTGTGGCTTGCAGTGCCCGACCAGAGGGAGGGAGGTTGTCTGGCTGCTGAGGCACAGCCGGTGTCAGCCCTTCGGGGAACTGCCCGTGGATGCTTCGGGAATGGGGGCTGCCAACTCAGAACCCCCGTTCCCTGTGGCTGCAGCCAGCCAGGGGGCTCCAGGGTCGGGCGCGCCCGCGGGCCTGGGGGGCTTCTTGCCTGTGTGCAGGGCTTCTACGCACAAGGTGGCACCTCATCCCGGCCCAAGGGTGGTGGCAGGAACCCAGGAGGCGCTCCGGGACTCAGCAGGGCCCGCCCCTGGGGCCAGGGGTCTGGCAGGCTCCGGGGGCAAATGGAATACGGAAGCCGAGAGGGGCCCGTCCGCGCCAAAACCCAAAACGTGCTGCGGCCTCCAGGGACACAGGGACACAAGTGGCTGTGTGGCTTGCAGTGCCCGACCAGAGGGAGGAGGTTGTCTGGCTGCTGAGGCGCAGCCGGTGTCAGCCCTTCGGGGAACTGCCCGTGGATGCTTCGGGAATGGGGGCTGCCAACTCAGAACCCCCGTTCCCAGTGGCTGCAGCCAGCCAGGGGGCTCCAGGGTCGGGCGCGCCCGCGGGCCTGGGGGGCTTCTTGCCTGTGTGCAGGGCTTCTACGCACAAGGTGGCACCTCATCCCGGCCCAAGGGTGGTGGCAGGAACTCAGGAGGCGCTAAGGGACTCAGCAGGGCCCGCCCCTGGGGCCAGGGGGCTGGCAGGCTCCGGGGGCAAATGGACTACGGAAGCCGAGAGGGGCCCGTCCGCGCCAAAACCCAAAACGTGCTGCGGCCTCAAGGGACACAGGGGACACAAGTGGCTGTGTGGCTTGCAGTGCCCGACCAGAGGGAGGGAGGTTGTCTGGCTGCTGAGGCGCAGCCGGTGTCAGCCCTTCGGGGAACTGCCCGTGGATGCTTCGGGAATGGGGGCTGCCAACTCAGAACCCCCGTTCCCTGTGGCTGCAGCCAGCCAGGGGGCTCCAGGGTCGGGCGCGCCCGGGGACCTGGGGGGCTTCTTGCCTGTATGCAGGGCTTCTACGCACAAGGTGGCACCTCATCCCGACCCAAGGGTGGTGGCAGGAACCCAGGAGGCGCTCGGGAACTCAGCAGGGCCCGCCCCTGGGGCCAGGGGTCTGGCAGGCTCCGGGGCAAATGGACTACGGAAGCCGAGAGGGGCCCGTCCGCGCCAAAACCCAAAACGCGCTGCGGCCTCCAGGGACACAGGGGACACAAGTGGCTGTGTGGCTTGCAGTGCCCGACCAGAGGGAGGGAGGTTGTCTGGCTGCTGAGGCGCAGCCGGTGTCAGCCCTTCGGGGAACTGCCCGTGGATGCTTCGGGAATGGGGGCTGCCAACTCAGAACCCCCGTTCCCTGTGGCTGCAGCCAGCCAGGGGGCTCCAGGGTCGGGCGCGCCCGTGGACCTGGGGGGCTTCTTGCCTCTATGCAGGGCTTCTACGCACAAGGTGGCACCTCATCCCGGCCCAAGGGTGGTGGCAGGAACCCAGGAGGCGCTCGGGAACTCAGCAGGGCCCGCCCCTGGGGCCAGGGGTCTGGCAGGCTCCGGGGGCAAATGGACTACGGAAGCCGAGAGGGGCCCGTCCGCGCCAAAACCCAAAAGGCCCTGCGGCCTCCAGGGACACAGGGGACACAAGTGGCTGTGTGGCATGCAGTGCCCGACCAGAGGGAGGGAGGTTGTCTGGCTGCTGAGGCGCAGCCGGTGTCAGCCCTTTGGGGAACTGCCCGTGGATGCTTCGGGAATGGGGGCTGCCAACTCAGAACCCCCGTTCCCTGTGGCCTCAGCCAGCCAGGGGGCTCCAGGGTCGGGCGCGCCCGCGGGCCTGGGGGGCTTCTTGCCTGTGTGCAGGGCTTCTACGCACAAGGTGGCACCTCATCCCGGCCAAAGGGTGGTGGCAGGAACCCAGGAGGCGCTCGGGGACTCAGCAGGGCCCGCCCCTGGGGCCAGGGGTCTGGCAGGCTCCGGGGGCAAATGGACTACGGAAGCCGAGAGGGGCACGTCCGCGCCAAAACCCAAAACGCGCTGCGGCCTCCAGGGACACAGGGACACAAGTGGCTGTGTGGCTTGCAGTGCCCGACCAGAGGGAGGGAGGTTGTCTGGCTGCTGAGGCGCAGCCGGTGTCAGCCCTTCGGGGAACTGCCCATGGATGCTTCTGAATGGGGGCTGCCAACTCAGAACCCCCGTTCCCTGTGGCTGCAGCCAGCCAGGGGGCTCCAGGGTCGGGCGCGCCCGCGGGCCTGGGGGGCTTCTTGCCTGTGTGCAGGGCTTCTACGCACAAGGTGGCACCTCATCCCGGCCCAAGGGTGGTGGCAGGAACCCAGGAGGCGCTCGGGGACTCAGCAGGGCCCGCCCCTGGGGCCAGGGGTCTGGCAGGCTCCGGGGCAAATGGACTACGGAAGCCGAGAGGGGCCCGTCGGCGCCAAAACCCAAAACGCGCTGCGGCCTCCAGGGACACAGGGGACACAAGTGGCTGTGTGGCTTGCAGTGCCCGACCAGAGGGAGGGAGGTTGTCTGGCTGCTGAGGCACAGCCGGTGTCAGCCCTTCGGGGAACTGCCCGTGGATGCTTCGGGAATGGGGGCTGCCAACTCAGAACCCCCGTTCCCTGTGGCTGCAGCCAGCCAGGGGGCTCCAGGGTCGGGCGCGCCCGCGGGCCTGGGGGGCTTCTTGCCTGTGTGCAGGGCTTCTACGCACAAGGTGGCACCTCATCCCGGCCCTAGGGTGGTGGCAGGAACCCAGGAGGCGCTCGGGGACTCAGGAGGGCCCGCCCCTAGGGCCAGGGCTCTGGCAGGCTCCGGGGGCAAATGGACTACGGAAGCCGAGAGGGGCCCGTCCGCGCCAAAACCCAAAACGCGCTGCGGCCTCCAGGGACACAGGGGACACAAGTGGCTGTGTGGCTTGCAGTGCCCGACCAGAGGGAGGGAGGTTGTCTGGCTGCTGAGGCACAGCCGGTGTCAGCCCTTCGGGGAACTGCCCGTGGATGCTTCGGGAATGGGGGCTGCCAACTCAGAACCCCCATTCCCTGTGGCTGCAGCCAGCCAGGGGGCTCCAGGGTCGGGCCTGGGGGGCTTCTTGCCTGTGTGCAGGGCTTCTACGCACAAGGTGGCACCTCATCCCGGCCCAAGGGTGGTGGCAGGAACCCAGGAGGCGCTCGGGGACTCAGCAGGGCCCGCCCCTGGGGCCAGGGGTCTGGCAGGCTCCGGGGCAAATGGACTACGGAAGCCGAGAGGGGCCCGTCGGCGCCAAAACCCAAAACGCGCTGCGGCCTCCAGGGACAAAGGGGACACAAGTGGCTGTGTGGCTTGCAGTGCCCGACCAGAGGGAGGGAGGTTGTCTGGCTGCTGAGGCGCAGCCGGTGTCAGCCCTTCGGGGAACTGCCCGTGGATGCTTCGGGAATGGGGGCTGCCAACACAGAACCCTCATTCCCTATGGCTGCAGCCAGCCAGGGGGCTCCAGGGTCGGGCGCGCCCGCGGGCCTGGGGGGCTTCTTGCCTGTGTGCAGGGCTTCTACGCACAAGGTGGCACCTCATCCCGGCCCAAGGGTGGTGGCAGGAACCCAGGAGGCGCTCGGGGACTCAGCAGGGCAAGCCCCTGGGGCCAGGGGTCTGGCAGGCTCCGGGGGCAAATGGACTACGGAAGCCGAGAGGGGCCCGTCCGCACCAAAACCCAAAACGCGCTGCGGCCTCCAGGGACACAGGGGACACAGGTGGCTGTGTGGCTTGCAGTGCCCGACCAGAGGGAGGGAGGTTGTCTGGCTGCTGAGGCGCAGCCGGTGTCAGCCCTTCGGGGAACTGCCCGTGGATGCTTCGGGAATGGGGGCTGCCAACTCAGAACCCCCGTTCCCTGTGGCTGCAGCCAGCCAGGGGGCTCCAGGGTCGGGCCTGGGGGGCTTCTTGCCTGTGTGCAGGGCTTCTACGCACAAGGTGGCACCTCGTCCCGGCCCAAGGGTGGTGGCAGGAACCCAGGAGGCGCTCGGGGACTCAGCAGGGCCCGCCCCTGGGGCCAGGGGTCTGGCAGGCTCCGGGGCAAATGCACTACGGAAGCCGAGAGGGGCCCGTCGGCGCCAAAACCCAAAACGCGCTGCGGCCTCCAGGGACACAGGGGACACAAGTGGCTGTGTGGCTTGCAGTGCCCGACCAGAGGGAGGGAGGTTGTCTGGCTGCTGAGGCGCAGCCGGTGTCAGCCCTTCGGGGAACTGCCCGTGGATGCTTCGGGAATGGGGGCTGCCAACTCAGAACCCCCGTTCCCTGTGGCTGCAGCCAGCCAGGGGGCTCCAGGCTCGGGCGCGCCCGCGGGCCTGGGGGGCTTCTTGCCTGTGTGCAGGGCTTCTACGCACAAGGTGGCACCTCATCCCGGCCCAAGGGTGGTGGCAGGAACCCAGGAGGCGCTCGGGGACTCAGCAGGGCCCGCCCCTGGGGCCAGGGGTCTGGCAGGCTCCGGGGTCAAATGGACTACGGAAGCCGAGAGGGGCCCGTCCGCGCCAAAACCCAAAACGCGCTGCGGCCTCCAGGGACACAGGGACACAAGTGGCTGTGTGGCTTGCAGTGCCCGACCAGAGGGAGGGAGGTTGTCTGGCTGCTGAGGCTCAGCCGGTGTCAGCCCTTCGGGGAACTGCCCGTGGATGCTTCGGGAATGGGGGCTGCCAACTCAGAACCCTCGTTCCCTATGGCTGCAGCCAGCCAGGGGGCTCCAGGGTCGGGCGCGCCCGCGGGCCTGGGGGGCTTCTTGCCTGTGTGCAGGGCTTCTACGCACAAGGTGGCACCTCATCCCGGCCCAAGGGTGGTGGCAGGAACCCAGGAGGCGCTCGGGGACTCAGCAGGGCCCGCCCCTGGGGCCAGGGGTCTGGCAGGCTCCGGGGGCAAATGGACTACGGAAACCGAGAGGGGCCCGTCCGCGCCAAAACCCAAAACGCGCTGCGGCCTCCAGGGACACAGGGGACACAGGTGGCTGTGTGGCTTGCAGTGCCCGACCAGAGGGAGGGAGGTTGTCTGGCTGCTGAGGCGCAGCCGGTGTCAGCCCTTCGGGGAACTGCCCGTGGATGCTTCGGGAATGGGGGCTGCCAACTCAGAACCCCCGTTCCCTATGGCTGCAGCCAGCCAGGGGCCTCCAGGGTCGGGCGCGCCCGCGGGCCTGGGGGGCTTCTTGCCTGTGTGCAGGGCTTCTACGCACAAGGTGGCACCTCATCCAGGCCAAAGGGTGGTGGCAGGAACCCAGGAGGTGCTCGGGCACTCAGCAGGGCCCGCCCCTGGGGCCAGGGGTCTGGCAGGCTCCGGGGCCAAATGGACTACGGAAGCCGAGAGGGGCCCATCCGCGCCATAAACCAAAACGCGCTGCGGCCTCCAGGGACACAGGGACACACGTGGCTGTGTGGCTTGCAGTGCCCGACCAGAGGGAGGGAGGTTGTCTGGCTGCTGAGGCGCAGCCGGTGTCAGCCCTTCGGGGAACTGCCCGTGGATGCTTCGGGAATGGGGGCTGCCAACTCAGAACCCCCGTTCCCTGTGGCTGCAGCCAGCCAGGGGGCTCCAGGGTCGGGCCTGGGGGGCTTCTTGCCTGTGTGCAGGGCTTCTACGCACAAGGTGGCACCTCATCCCGGCCCAAGGGTGGTGGCAGGAACCCAGGAGGCGCTCGGGGACTCAGCAGGGCCCGCCCCTGGGGCCAGGGGTCTGGCAGGCTCCGGGGCAAATGGACTACGGAAGCCGAGAGGGGCCCGTCGGCGCCAAAACCCAAAACGCGCTGCGGCCTCCAGGGACAAAGGGGACACAAGTGGCTGTGTGGCTTGCAGTGCCCGACCAGAGGGAGGGAGGTTGTCTGGCTGCTGAGGCGCAGCCGGTGTCAGCCCTTCGGGGAACTGCCCGTGGATGCTTCGGGAATGGGGGCTGCCAACTCAGAACCCCCGTTCGCTATGGCTGCAGCCAGCCAGGGGGCTCCAGGGTCGGGCGCGCCCGCGGGCCTGGGGGGCTTCTTGCCTGTGTGCAGGGCTTCTACGCACAAGGTGGCACCTCATCCCGGCCCAAGGGTGGTGGCAGGAACCCAGGAGGCGCTCGGGGACTCAGCAGGGCAAGCCCGTGGGGCCAGGGGTCTGGCAGGCTCCGGGGGCAAATGGACTACGGAAGCCGAGAGGGGCCCGTCCGCGCCAAAACCCAAAACGCGCTGCGGCCTCCAGGGACACAGGGGACACAAGTGGCTGTGTGGCTTGCAGTGCCCGACCAGAGGGAGGGAGGTTGTCTGGCTGCTGAGGCACAGCCGGTGTCAGCCCTTCGGGGAACTGCCCGTGGATGCTTCGGGAATGGGGGCTGCCAACTCAGAACCCCCGTTCCCTGTGGCTGCAGCCAGCCAGGGGGCTCCAGGCTCGGGCGCGCCCGCGGGCCTGGGGGGCTTCTTGCCTGTGTGCAGGGCTTCTACGCACAAGGTGGCACCTCATCCCGGCCCAAGGGTGGTGGCAGGAACCCAGGAGGCGCTCGGGGACTCAGCAGGCCCGCCCCTGGGGCCAGGGGTCTGGCAGGCTCCGGGGGCAAATGGACTACGGAAGCCGAGAGGGGCCCGTCCGCGCCAAAACCCAAAACGCGCTGCGGCCTCCAGGGACACAGGGGACACAAGTGGCTGTGTGGCTTGCAGTGCCCGACCAGAGGGAGGGAGGTTGTCTGGCTGCTGAGGCGCAGCCGGTGTCAGCCCTTCGGGGAACTGCCCGTGGATGCTTCTGAATGGGGGCTGCCAACTCAGAACCCCCGTTCCCTGTGGCTGCAGCCAGCCAGGGGGCTCCAGGGTCGGGCCTGGGGGGCTTCTTGCCTGTGTGCAGGGCTTCTATGCACAAGGTGGCACCTCATCCCGGCCCAAGGGTGGTGGCAGGAACCCAGGAGGCGCTCGGGGACTCAGCAGGGCCCGCCCCTGGGGCCAGGGGTCTGGCAGGCTCCGGGGCAAATGGACTACGGAAGCCGAGAGGGGCCCGTCGGCGCCAAAACCCAAAACGCGCTGCGGCCTCCTGGGACAAAGGGGACACAAGTGGCTGTGTAGCTGGCAGTGCCCGACCAGAGGGAGGGAGGTTGTCTGGCTGCTGAGGCGCAGCCGGTGTCAGCCCTTCGGGGAACTGCCCGTGGATGCTTCGGGAATGGGGGCTGCCAACTCAGAACCCCCGTTCCCTATGGCTGCAGCCAGCCAGGGGGCTCCAGGGTCGGGCGCGCCCGCGGGCCTGGGGGGCTTCTTGCCTGTGTGCAGGGCTTCTACGCACAAGGTGGCACCTCATCCCGGCCCAAGGGTGGTGGCAGGAACCCAGGAGGCGCTCGGGGACTCAGCAGGGCAAGCCCCTGGGGCCAGGGGTCTGGCAGGCTCCGGGGGCAAATGGACTACGGAAGCCGAGAGGGGCCCGTCCGCGCCAAAACCCAAAACGCGCTGCGGCCTCCAGGGACACAGGGGACACAAGTGGCTGTGTGGCTTGCAGTGCCCGACCAGAGGGAGGGAGGTTGCCTGGCTGCTGAGGCGCAGCCGGTGTCAGCCCTTCGGGGAACTGCCCGTGGATGCTTCGGGAATGGGGGCTGCCAACTCAGAACCCCCGTTCCCTGTGGCTGCAGCCAGCCAGGGGCCTCCAGGGTCGGGCGCGCCCGCGGGCCTGGGGGGCTTCTTGCCTGTGTGCAGGGCTTCTACGCACAAGGTGGCACCTCATCCAGGCCAAAGGGTGGTGGCAGGAACCCAGGAGGTGCTCGGGCACTCAGCAGGGCCCGCCCCTGGGGCCAGGGGTCTGGCAGGCTCCGGGGCCAAATGGACTACGGAAGCCGAGAGGGGCCCATCCGCGCCATAAACCAAAACGCGCTGCGGCCTCCAGGGACACAGGGACACACGTGGCTGTGTGGCTTGCAGTGCCCGACCAGAGGGAGGGAGGTTGTCTGGCTGCTGAGGCGCAGCCGGTGTCAGCCCTTCGGGGAACTGCCCGTGGATGCTTCGGGAATGGGGGCTGCCAACTCAGAACCCCCGTTCCCTGTGGCTGCAGCCAGCCAGGGGGCTCCAGGGTCGGGCCTGGGGGGCTTCATGCCTGTGTGCAGGGCTTCTACGCACAAGGTGGCACCTCATTCCGGCGCAAGGGTGGTGGCAGGAACTCAGGAGGTGCTCGGGGACTCAGCAGGGCCCGCCCCTAAGGCCAGGGGTCTGGCAGGCTCCGGGGACAAATGGACTACGGAAGCCGAGAGGGGCCCGTCCGCGCCAAAACCCAAAACGCGCTGCGGCCTCCAGGGACACAGGGGACACAAGAGGCTGTGTGGCTTGCAGTGCCCGACCAGAGGGAGGGAGGTTGTCTGGCTGCTGAGGCGCAGCCGGTGTCAGCCCTTCGGGGAACTGCCCGTGGATGCTTCGGGAATGGGGGCTGCCAACTCAGAACCCCCGTTCCCTGTGGCTGCAGCCAGCCAGGGGGCTCCAGGGTCGGGCGCCCCCGGGGGCCTGGGGGGCTTCTTGCCTGTGTGCAGGGCTTCTACGCACAAGGTGGCACCTCATCCCGGCCCAAGGGTGGTGGCAGGAACCCAGGAGGCGCTCCGGGACTCAGCAGGGCCCGCCCCTGGGGCCAGGGGTCTGGCAGGCTCCGGGGGCAAATGGACTACGGAAGCCGAGAGGGGCCCATCCGCGCCAAAACCCAAAACGCGCTGCGGCCTCCAGGGACACAGGGACACACGTGGCTGTGTGGCTTGCAGTGCCCGACCAGAGGGAGGGAGGTTGTCTGGCTGCTGAGGCGCAGCCGGTGTCAGCCCTTCGGGGAACTGCCCGTGGATGCTTCGTGAATGGGGGCTGCCAACTCAGAACCCCCGTTCCCTGTGGCTGCAGCCAGCCAGGGGGCTCAAGGGTCGGGCGCGCCCGTGGACCTGGGGGGCTTCTTGCCTGTGTGCAGGGCTTCTACGCACAAGGTGGCACCTCATCCCGGCCCAAGGGTGGTGGCAGGAACCCAGGAGGCGCTCGGGGACTCAGCAGGGCAAGCCCCTGTGGCCAGGGGTCTGGCAGGCTCCGGGGGCAAATGGACTACGGAAGCCGAGAGGGGCCCGTCCGCGCCAAAACCCAAAACGCGCTGCGGCCTCCAGGGACACAGGGGACACAAGTGGCTGTGTGGCTTGCAGTGCCCGACCAGAGGGAGGGAGGTTGTCTGGCTGCTGAGGCGCAGCCGGTGTCAGCCCTTCGGGGAACTGCCCGTGGATGCTTCGGGAATGGGGGCTGCCAACTCAGAACCCCCGTTCCCTGTGGCTGCAGCCAGCCAGGGGCCTCCAGGGTCGGGTGCGCCCGCGGGCCTGGGGGGCTTCTTGCCTGTGTGCAGGGCTTCTACGCACAAGGTGGCACCTCATCCCGGCCCAAGGGTGGTGGCAGGAACCCAGGAGGCGCTCGGGGACTCAGGAGGGCCTGCCCCTAGGGCCAGGGGTCTGGCAGGCTCCGGGGCAAATGGACTACGGAAGCCGAGAGGGGCCCGTCGGCGCCAAAACCCAAAACGCGCTGCGGCCTCCAGGGACACAGGGGACACAAGTGGCTGTGTGGCTTGCAGTGCCCGACCAGAGGGAGGGAGGTTGTCTGGCTGCTGAGGCGCAGCCGGTGTCAGCCCTTCGGGGAACTGCCCGTGGATGCTTCGGGAATGGGGGCTGCCAACTCAGAACCCCCGTTCCCTGTGGCTGCAGCCAGCCAGGGGGCTCCAGGCTCGGGCGCGCCCGCGGGCCTGGGGGGCTTCTTGCCTGTGTGCAGGGCTTCTACGCACAAGGTGGCACCTCATCCCGGCCCAAGGGTGGTGGCAGGAACCCAGGAGGCGCTCGGGGACTCAGCAGGGCCCGCCCCTGGGGCCAGGGGTCTGGCAGGCTCCGGGGTCAAATGGACTACGGAAGCCGAGAGGGGCCCGTCCGCGCCAAAACCCAAAACGCGCTGCGGCCTCCAGGGACACAGGGACACAAGTGGCTGTGTGGCTTGCAGTGCCCGACCAGAGGGAGGGAGGTTGTCTGGCTGCTGAGGCACAGCCGGTGTCAGCCCTTCGGGGAACTGCCCGTGGATGCTTCGTGAATGGGGGCTGCCAACTCAGAACCCCCGTTCCCTGTGGCTGCAGCCAGCCAGGGGGCTCCAGGGTCGGGCCTGGGGGGCTTCTTGCCTGTGTGCAGGGCTTCTACGCACAAGGTGGCACCTCGTCCCGGCCCAAGGGTGGTGGCAGGAACCCAGGAGGCGCTCGGGGACTCAGCAGGGCCCGCCCCTGGGGCCAGGGGTCTGGCAGGCTCCGGGGCAAATGCACTACGGAAGCCGAGAGGGGCCCGTCGGCGCCAAAACCCAAAACGCGCTGCGGCCTCCAGGGACACAGGGGACACAAGTGGCTGTGTGGCTTGCAGTGCCCGACCAGAGGGAGGGAGGTTGTCTGGCTGCTGAGGCGCAGCCGGTGTCAGCCCTTCGGGGAACTGCCCGTGGATGCTTCGGGAATGGGGGCTGCCAACTCAGAACCCCCGTTCCCTGTGGCTGCAGCCAGCCAGGGGGCTCCAGGCACGGGCGCGCCCGCGGGCCTGGGGGGCTTCTTGCCTGTGTGCAGGGCTTCTACGCACAAGGTGGCACCTCATCCCGGCCCAAGGGTGGTGGCAGGAACCCAGGAGGCGCTCGGGGACTCAGCAGGGCCCGCCCCTGGGGCCAGGGGTCTGGCAGGCTCCGGGGTCAAATGGACTACGGAAGCCGAGAGGGGCCCGTCCGCGCCAAAACCCAAAACGCGCTGCGGCCTCCAGGGACACAGGGACACAAGTGGCTGTGTGGCTTGCAGTGCCCGACCAGAGGGAGGGAGGTTGTCTGGCTGCTGAGGCACAGCCGGTGTCAGCCCTTCGGGGAACTGCCCGTGGATGCTTCGTGAATGGGGGCTGCCAACTCAGAACCCCCGTTCCCTGTGGCTGCAGCCAGCCAGGGGGCTCCAGGGTCGGGCCTGGGGGGCTTCTTGCCTGTGTGCAGGGCTTCTACGCACAAGGTGGCACCTCGTCCCGGCCCAAGGGTGGTGGCAGGAACCCAGGAGGCGCTCGGGGACTCAGCAGGGCCCGCCCCTGGGGCCAGGGGTCTGGCAGGCTCCGGGGCAAATGCACTACGGAAGCCGAGAGGGGCCCGTCGGCGCCAAAACCCAAAACGCGCTGCGGCCTCCAGGGACAAAGGGGACACAAGTGGCTGTGTGGCTTGCAGTGCCCGACCAGAGGGAGGGAGGTTGTCTGGCTGCTGAGGCGCAGCCGGTGTCAGCCCTTCGGGGAACTGCCCGTGGATGCTTCGGGAATGGGGGCTGCCAACTCAGAACCCCCGTTCCCTGTGGCTGCAGCCAGCCAGGGGCCTCCAGGGTCGGGCGCGCCCGCGGGCCTGGGGGGGTTCTTGCCTGTGTGCAGGGCTTCTACGCACAAGGTGGCACCTCATCCCGGCCCAAGGGTGGTGGCAGGAACCCAGGAGGTGCTCGGGGACTCAGCAGGGCCCGCCCCTGGGGCCAGGGGTCTGGCAGGCTCCGGGGCAAATGGACTACGGAAGCCGAGAGGGGCCCGTCGGCGCCAAAACCCAAAACGCGCTGCGGCCTCCAGGGACAAAGGGGACACAAGTGGCTGTGTGGCTTGCAGTGCCCGACCAGAGGGAGGGAGGTTGTCTGGCTGCTGAGGCGCAGCCGGTGTCAGCCCTTCGGGGAACTGCCCGTGGATGCTTCGGGAATGGGGGCTGCCAACTCAGAACCCTCGTTCCCTATGGCTGCAGCCAGCCAGGGGGCTCCAGGGTCGGGCGCGCCCGCGGGCCTGGGGGGCTTCTTGCCTGTGTGCAGGGCTTCTACGCACAAGGTGGCACCTCATCCCGGCCCAAGGGTGGTGGCAGGAACCCAGGAGGCGCTCGGGGACTCAGCAGGGCAAGCCCGTGGGGCCAGGGGTCTGGCAGGCTCCGGGGGCAAATGGACTACGGAAGCCGAGAGGGGCCCGTCCGCGCCAAAACCCAAAACGCGCTGCGGCCTCCAGGGACACAGGGGACACAAGTGGCTGTGTGGCTTGCAGTGCCCGACCAGAGGGAGGGAGGTTGTCTGGCTGCTGAGGCACAGCCGGTGTCAGCCCTTCGGGGAACTGCCCGTGGATGCTTCGGGAATGGGGGCTGCCAACTCAGAACCCCCGTTCCCTGTGGCTGCAGCCAGCCAGGAGGCTCCAGGGTCGGGCGCGCCCGCGGGCCTGGGGGGCTTCTTGCCTGTGTGCAGGGCTTCTACGCACAAGGTGGCACCTCATCCCGGCCCAAGGGTGGTGGCAGGAACCCAGGAGGCGCTCGGGGACTCAGCAGGCCCGCCCCTGGGGCCAGGGGTCTGGCAGGCTCCGGGGGCAAATGGACTACGGAAGCCGAGAGGGGCCCGTCCGCGCCAAAACCCAAAACGCGCTGCGGCCTCCAGGGACACAGGGGACACAAGTGGCTGTGTGGCTTGCAGTGCCCGACCAGAGGGAGGGAGGTTGTCTGGCTGCTGAGGCGCAGCCGGTGTCAGCCCTTCGGGGAACTGCCCGTGGATGCTTCTGAATGGGGGCTGCCAACTCAGAACCCCCGTTCCCTGTGGCTGCAGCCAGCCAGGGGGCTCCAGGGTCGGGCGCGCCCGCGGGCCTGGGGGGCTTCTTGCCTGTGTGCAGGGCTTCTACGCACAAGGTGGCACCTCATCCCGGCCCAAGGGTGGTGGCAGGAACCCAGGAGGCGCTCGGGGACTCAGGAGGGCCCGCCCCTAGGGCCAGGGGTCTGGCAGGCTCCGGGGGCAAATGGACTACGGAAGCCGAGAGGGGCCCGTCCGCGCCAAAACCCAAAACGCGCTGCGGCCTCCAGGGACACAGGGGACACAAGTGGCTGTGTGGCTTGCAGTGCCCGACCAGAGGGAGGGAGGTTGTCTGGCTGCTGAGGCACAGCCGGTGTCAGCCCTTCGGGGAACTGCCCGTGGATGCTTCGTGAATGGGGGCTGCCAACTCAGAACCCCCGTTCCCTGTGGCTGCAGCCAGCCAGGGGGCTCCAGGGTCGGGCCTGGGGGGCTTCTTGCCTGTGTGCAGGGCTTCTACGCACAAGGTGGCACCTCATCCCGGCCCAAGGGTGGTGGCAGGAACCCAGGAGGCGCTCGGGGACTCAGCAGGGCCCGCCCCTGGGGCCAGGGGTCTGGCAGGCTCCGGGGCAAATGTACTACGGAAGCCGAGAGGGGCCCATCGGCGCCAAAACCCAAAACGCGCTGCGGCCTCCAGGGACAAAGGGGACACAAGTGGCTGTGTGGCTTGCAGTGCCCGACCAGAGGGAGGGAGGTTGTCTGGCTGCTGAGGCGCAGCCGGTGTCAGCCCTTCGGGGAACTGCCCGTGGATGCTTCGGGAATGGGGGCTGCCAACTCAGAACCCCCGTTCCCTATGGCTGCAGCCAGCCAGGGGGCTCCAGGGTCGGGCGCGCCCGCGGGCCTGGGGGGCTTCTTGCCTGTGTGCAGGGCTTCTACGCACAAGGTGGCACCTCATCCCGGCCCAAGGGTGGTGTCAGGAACCCAGGAGGCGCTCGGGGACTCAGGAGGGCCCGCCCCTAGGGCCAGGGGTCTGGCAGGCTCCGGGGGCAAATGGACTACGGAAGCCGAGAGGGGCCCGTCCGCGCCAAAACCCAAAACGCGCTGCGGCCTCCAGGGACACAGGGGACACAAGTGGCTGTGTGGCTTGCAGTGCCCGACCAGAGGGAGGGAGGTTGTCTGGCTGCTGAGGCACAGCCGGTGTCAGCCCTTCGGGGAACTGCCCGTGGATGCTTCGGGAATGGGGGCTGCCAACTCAGAACCCCCGTTCCCTGTGGCTGCAGCCAGCCAGGGGCCTCCAGGGTCGGGCGCGCCCGCGGGCCTGGGGGGCTTCTTGCCTGTGTGCAGGGCTTCTACGCACAAGGTGGCACCTCATCCAGGCCAAAGGGTGGTGGCAGGAACCCAGGAGGTGCTCGGGCACTCAGCAGGGCCCGCCCCTGGGGCCAGGGGTCTGGCAGGCTCCGGGGCCAAATGGACTACGGAAGCCGAGAGGGGCCCATCCGCGCCATAAACCAAAACGCGCTGCGGCCTCCAGGGACACAGGGACACACGTGGCTGTGTGGCTTGCAGTGCCCGACCAGAGGGAGGGAGGTTGTCTGGCTGCTGAGGCGCAGCCGGTGTCAGCCCTTCGGGGAACTGCCCGTGGATGCTTCGGGAATGGGGGCTGCCAACTCAGAACCCCCGTTCCCTGTGGCTGCAGCCAGCCAGGGGGCTCCAGGGTCGGGCCTGGGGGGCTTCATGCCTGTGTGCAGGGCTTCTACGCACAAGGTGGCACCTCATTCCGGCGC
This sequence comes from Lepus europaeus, assembly GCF_033115175.1. Taxonomy (NCBI): domain Eukaryota; kingdom Metazoa; phylum Chordata; class Mammalia; order Lagomorpha; family Leporidae; genus Lepus; species Lepus europaeus. The sequence continues at coordinate 226,391 of NW_026909092.1, read as the reverse complement.
AAGGGTGGTGGCAGGAACTCAGGAGGTGCTCGGGGACTCAGCAGGGCCCGCCCCTAAGGCCAGGGGTCTGGCAGGCTCCGGGGACAAATGGACTACGGAAGCCGAGAGGGGCCCGTCCGCGCCAAAACCCAAAACGCGCTGCGGCCTCCAGGGACACAGGGGACACAAGAGGCTGTGTGGCTTGCAGTGCCCGACCAGAGGGAGGGAGGTTGTCTGGCTGCTGAGGCGCAGCCGGTGTCAGCCCTTCGGGGAACTGCCCGTGGATGCTTCGGGAATGGGGGCTGCCAACTCAGAACCCCCGTTCCCTGTGGCTGCAGCCAGCCAGGGGGCTCCAGGGTCGGGCGCCCCCGCGGGCCTGGGGGGCTTCTTGCCTGTGTGCAGGGCTTCTACGCACAAGGTGGCACCTCATCCCGGCCCAAGGGTGGTGGCAGGAACCCAGGAGGCGCTCCGGGACTCAGCAGGGCCCGCCCCTGGGGCCAGGGGTCTGGCAGGCTCCGGGGGCAAATGGACTACGGAAGCCGAGAGGGGCCCATCCGCGCCAAAACCCAAAACGCGCTGCGGCCTCCAGGGACACAGGGACACACGTGGCTGTGTGGCTTGCAGTGCCCGACCAGAGGGAGGGAGGTTGTCTGGCTGCTGAGGCGCAGCCGGTGTCAGCCCTTCGGGGAACTGCCCGTGGATGCTTCGTGAATGGGGGCTGCCAACTCAGAACCCCCGTTCCCTGTGGCTGCAGCCAGCCAGGGGGCTCAAGGGTCGGGCGCGCCCGTGGACCTGGGGGGCTTCTTGCCTGTGTGCAGGGCTTCTACGCACAAGGTGGCACCTCATCCCGGCCCAAGGGTGGTGGCAGGAACCCAGGAGGCGCTCGGGGACTCAGCAGGGCAAGCCCCTGGGGCCAGGGGTCTGGCAGGCTCCGGGGGCAAATGGACTACGGAAGCCGAGAGGGGCCCGTCCGCGCCAAAACCCAAAACGCGCTGCGGCCTCCAGGGACACAGGGGACACAAGTGGCTGTGTGGCTTGCAGTGCCCGACCAGAGGGAGGGAGGTTGTCTGGCTGCTGAGGCGCAGCCGGTGTCAGCCCTTCGGGGAACTGCCCGTGGATGCTTCGGGAATGGGGGCTGCCAACTCAGAACCCCCGTTCCCTGTGGCTGCAGCCAGCCAGGGGCCTCCAGGGTCGGGTGCGCCCGCGGGCCTGGGGGGCTTCTTGCCTGTGTGCAGGGCTTCTACGCACAAGGTGGCACCTCATCCCGGCCCAAGGGTGGTGGCAGGAACCCAGGAGGCGCTCGGGGACTCAGGAGGGCCCGCCCCTAGGGCCAGGGGTCTGGCAGGCTCCGGGGCAAATGGACTACGGAAGCCGAGAGGGGCCCGTCGGCGCCAAAACCCAAAACGCGCTGCGGCCTCCAGGGACACAGGGGACACAAGTGGCTGTGTGGCTTGCAGTGCCCGACCAGAGGGAGGGAGGTTGTCTGGCTGCTGAGGCGCAGCCGGTGTCAGCCCTTCGGGGAACTGCCCGTGGATGCTTCGGGAATGGGGGCTGCCAACTCAGAACCCCCGTTCCCTGTGGCTGCAGCCAGCCAGGGGGCTCCAGGCTCGGGCGCGCCCGCGGGCCTGGGGGGCTTCTTGCCTGTGTGCAGGGCTTCTACGCACAAGGTGGCACCTCATCCCGGCCCAAGGGTGGTGGCAGGAACCCAGGAGGCGCTCGGGGACTCAGCAGGGCCCGCCCCTGGGGCCAGGGGTCTGGCAGGCTCCGGGGTCAAATGGACTACGGAAGCCGAGAGGGGCCCGTCCGCGCCAAAACCCATAACGCGCTGCGGCCTCCAGGGACACAGGGACACAAGTGGCTGTGTGGCTTGCAGTGCCCGACCAGAGGGAGGGAGGTTGTCTGGCTGCTGAGGCACAGCCGGTGTCAGCCCTTCGGGGAACTGCCCGTGGATGCTTCGTGAATGGGGGCTGCCAACTCAGAACCCCCGTTCCCTGTGGCTGCAGCCAGCCAGGGGGCTCCAGGGTCGGGCCTGGGGGGCTTCTTGCCTGTGTGCAGGGCTTCTACGCACAAGGTGGCACCTCGTCCCGGCCCAAGGGTGGTGGCAGGAACCCAGGAGGCGCTCGGGGACTCAGCAGGGCCCGCCCCTGGGGCCAGGGGTCTGGCAGGCTCCGGGGCAAATGCACTACGGAAGCCGAGAGGGGCCCGTCGGCGCCAAAACCCAAAACGCGCTGCGGCCTCCAGGGACACAGGGGACACAAGTGGCTGTGTGGCTTGCAGTGCCCGACCAGAGGGAGGGAGGTTGTCTGGCTGCTGAGGCGCAGCCGGTGTCAGCCCTTCGGGGAACTGCCCGTGGATGCTTCGGGAATGGGGGCTGCCAACTCAGAACCCCCGTTCCCTGTGGCTGCAGCCAGCCAGGGGGCTCCAGGCACGGGCGCGCCCGCGGGCCTGGGGGGCTTCTTGCCTGTGTGCAGGGCTTCTACGCACAAGGTGGCACCTCATCCCGGCCCAAGGGTGGTGGCAGGAACCCAGGAGGCGCTCGGGGACTCAGCAGGGCCCGCCCCTGGGGCCAGGGGTCTGGCAGGCTCCGGGGTCAAATGGACTACGGAAGCCGAGAGGGGCCCGTCCGCGCCAAAACCCAAAACGCGCTGCGGCCTCCAGGGACACAGGGACACAAGTGGCTGTGTGGCTTGCAGTGCCCGACCAGAGGGAGGGAGGTTGTCTGGCTGCTGAGGCACAGCCGGTGTCAGCCCTTCGGGGAACTGCCCGTGGATGCTTCGTGAATGGGGGCTGCCAACTCAGAACCCCCGTTCCCTGTGGCTGCAGCCAGCCAGGGGGCTCCAGGGTCGGGCCTGGGGGGCTTCTTGCCTGTGTGCAGGGCTTCTACGCACAAGGTGGCACCTCGTCCCGGCCCAAGGGTGGTGGCAGGAACCCAGGAGGCGCTCGGGGACTCAGCAGGGCCCGCCCCTGGGGCCAGGGGTCTGGCAGGCTCCGGGGCAAATGCACTACGGAAGCCGAGAGGGGCCCGTCGGCGCCAAAACCCAAAACGCGCTGCGGCCTCCAGGGACAAAGGGGACACAAGTGGCTGTGTGGCTTGCAGTGCCCGACCAGAGGGAGGGAGGTTGTCTGGCTGCTGAGGCGCAGCCGGTGTCAGCCCTTCGGGGAACTGCCCGTGGATGCTTCGGGAATGGGGGCTGCCAACTCAGAACCCCCGTTCCCTGTGGCTGCAGCCAGCCAGGGGCCTCCAGGGTCGGGCGCGCCCGCGGGCCTGGGGGGCTTCTTGCCTGTGTGCAGGGCTTCTACGCACAAGGTGGCACCTCATCCCGGCCCAAGGGTGGTGGCAGGAACCCAGGAGGTGCTCGGGGACTCAGCAGGGCCCGCCCCTGGGGCCAGGGGTCTGGCAGGCTCCGGGGCAAATGGACTACGGAAGCCGAGAGGGGCCCGTCGGCGCCAAAACCCAAAACGCGCTGCGGCCTCCAGGGACAAAGGGGACACAAGTGGCTGTGTGGCTTGCAGTGCCCGACCAGAGGGAGGGAGGTTGTCTGGCTGCTGAGGCGCAGCCGGTGTCAGCCCTTCGGGGAACTGCCCGTGGATGCTTCGGGAATGGGGGCTGCCAACTCAGAACCCTCGTTCCCTATGGCTGCAGCCAGCCAGGGGGCTCCAGGGTCGGGCGCGCCCGCGGGCCTGGGGGGCTTCTTGCCTGTGTGCAGGGCTTCTACGCACAAGGTGGCACCTCATCCCGGCCCAAGGGTGGTGGCAGGAACCCAGGAGGCGCTCGGGGACTCAGCAGGGCAAGCCCCTGGGGCCAGGGGTCTGGCAGGCTCCGGGGGCAAATGGACTACGGAAGCCGAGAGGGGCCCGTCCGCGCCAAAACCCAAAACGCGCTGCGGCCTCCAGGGACACAGGGGACACAGGTGGCTGTGTGGCTTGCAGTGCCCGACCAGAGGGAGGGAGGTTGTCTGGCTGCTGAGGCGCAGCCGGTGTCAGCCCTTCGGGGAACTGCCCGTGGATGCTTCGGGAATGGGGGCTGCCAACTCAGAACCCCCGTTCCCTGTCGCTGCAGCCAGCCAGGGGCCTCCAGGGTCGGGCGCGCCCGCGGGCCTGGGGGGCTTCTTGCCTGTGTGCAGGGCTTCTACGCACAAGGTGGCACCTCATCCAGGCCAAAGGGTGGTGGCAGGAACCCAGGAGGTGCTCGGGCACTCAGCAGGGCCCGCCCCTGGGGCCAGGGGTCTGGCAGGCTCTGGGGCCAAATGCACTACGGAAGCCGAGAGGGGCCCATCCGCGCCAAAACCCAAAACGCGCTGCGGCCTCCAGGAACACAGGGACACACGTGGCTGTGTGGCTTGCAGTGCCCGACCAGAGGGAGGGAGGTTGTCTGGCTGCTGAGGCGCAGCCGGTGTCAGCCCTTCGGGGAACTGCCCGTGGATGCTTCGGGAATGGGGGCTGCCAACTCAGAACCCCCGTTCCCTGTGGCTGCAGCCAGCCAGGGGGCTCCAGGGTCGGGCCTGGGGGGCTTCTTGCCTGTGTGCAGGGCTTCTACGCACAAGGTGGCACCTCATCCCGGCCCAAGGGTGGTGGCAGGAACCCAGGAGGCGCTCGGGGACTCAGCAGGGCCCGCCCCTGGGGCCAGGGGTCTGGCAGGCTCCGGGGCAAATGGACTACGGAAGCCGAGAGGGGCCCGTCGGCGCAAAAACCCAAAACGCGCTGCGGCCTCCAGGGACACAGGGGACACAAGTGGCTGTGTGGCTTGCAGTGCCCGACCAGAGGGAGGGAGGTTGTCTGGCTGCTGAGGCGCAGCCGGTGTCAGCCCTTCGGGGAACTGCCCGTGGATGCTTCGGGAATGGGGGCTGCCAACTCAGAACCCCCGTTCCCTATGGCTGCAGCCAGCCAGGGGTCTCCAGGGTCGGGCGCGCCCGCGGGCCTGGGGGGCTTCTTGCCTGTGTGCAGGGCTTCTACGCACAAGGTGGCACCTCATCCCGGCCCAAGGGTGGTGGCAGGAACCCAGGAGGCGCTCGGGGACTCAGGAGGGCCCGCCCCTAGGGCCAGGGGTCTGGCAGGCTCCGGGGGCAAATGGACTACGGAAGCCGAGAGGGGCCCGTCCGCGCCAAAACCCAAAACGCGCTGCGGCCTCCAGGGACACAGGGGACACAAGTGGCTGTGTGGCTTGCAGTGCCCGACCAGAGGGAGGGAGGTTGTCTGGCTGCTGAGGCACAGCCGGTGTCAGCCCTTCGGGGAACTGCCCGTGGATGCTTCGGGAATGGGGGCTGCCAACTCAGAACCCCCGTTCCCTGTGGCTGCAGCCAGCCAGGGGGCTCCAGGCTCGGGCGCGCCCGCGGGCCTGGGGGGCTTCTTGCCTGTGTGCAGGGCTTCTACGCACAAGGTGGCACCTCATCCCGGCCCAAGGGTGGTGGCAGGAACCCAGGAGGCGCTCGGGGACTCAGCAGGGCCCGCCCCTGGGGCCAGGGGTCTGGCAGGCTCCGGGGGCAAATGGACTACGGAAGCCGAGAGGGGCCCGTCCGCGCCAAAACCCAAAACGCGCTGCGGCCTCCAGGGACACAGGGGACACAAGTGGCTGTGTGGCTTGCAGTGCCCGACCAGAGGGAGGGAGGTTGTCTGGCTGCTGAGGCACAGCCGGTGTCAGCCCTTCGGGGAACTGCCCGTGGATGCTTCGGGAATGGGGGCTGCCAACTCAGAACCCCCGTTCCCTGTGGCTGCAGCCAGCCAGGGGGCTCCAGGCTCGGGCGCGCCCGCGGGCCTGGGGGGCTTCTTGCCTGTGTGCAGGGCTTCTACGCACAAGGTGGCACCTCATCCCGGCCCAAGGGTGGTGGCAGGAACCCAGGAGGCGCTCGGGGACTCAGCAGGGCCCGCCCCTGGGGCCAGGGGTCTGGCAGGCTCCGGGGGCAAATGGACTACGGAAGCCGAGAGGGGCCCGTCCGCGCCAAAACCCAAAACGCGCTGCGGCCTCCAGGGACACAGGGGACACAAGTGGCTGTGTGGCTTGCAGTGCCCGACCAGAGGGAGGGAGGTTGTCTGGCTGCTGAGGCGCAGCCGGTGTCAGCCCTTCGGGGAACTGCCCGTGGATGCTTCTGAATGGGGGCTGCCAACTCAGAACCCCCGTTCCCTGTGGCTGCAGCCAGCCAGGGGGCTCCAGGGTCGGGCGCGCCCGCGGGCCTGGGGGGCTTCTTGCCTGTGTGCAGGGCTTCTACGCACAAGGTGGCACCTCATCCCGGCCCAAGGGTGGTGGCAGGAACCCAGGAGGCGCTCGGGGACTCAGGAGGGCCCGCCCCTAGGGCCAGGGGTCTGGCAGGCTCCGGGGGCAAATGGACTACGGAAGCCGAGAGGGGCCCGTCCGCGCCAAAACCCAAAACGCGCTGCGGCCTCCAGGGACACAGGGGACACAAGTGGCTGTGTGGCTTGCAGTGCCCGACCAGAGGGAGGGAGGTTGTCTGGCTGCTGAGGCACAGCCGGTGTCAGCCCTTCGGGGAACTGCCCGTGGATGCTTCGTGAATGGGGGCTGCCAACTCAGAACCCCCGTTCCCTGTGGCTGCAGCCAGCCAGGGGGCTCCAGGGTCGGGCCTGGGGGGCTTCTTGCCTGTGTGCAGGGCTTCTACGCACAAGGTGGCACCTCATCCTGGCCCAAGGGTGGTGGCAGGAACCCAGGAGGCGCTCGGGGACTCAGCAGGGCCCGCCCCTGGGGCCAGGGGTCTGGCAGGCTCCGGGGCAAATGGACTACGGAAGCCGAGAGGGGCCCATCGGCGCCAAAACCCAAAACGCGCTGCGGCCTCCAGGGACAAAGGGGACACAAGTGGCTGTGTGGCTTGCAGTGCCCGACCAGAGGGAGGGAGGTTGTCTGGCTGCTGAGGCGCAGCCGGTGTCAGCCCTTCGGGGAACTGCCCGTGGATGCTTCGGGAATGGGGGCTGCCAACTCAGAACCCCCGTTCCCTATGGCTGCAGCCAGCCAGGGGGCTCCAGGGTCGGGCGCGCCCGCGGGCCTGGGGGGCTTCTTGCCTGTGTGCAGGGCTTCTACGCACAAGGTGGCACCTCATCCCGGCCCAAAGGTGGTGTCAGGAACCCAGGAGGCGCTCGGGGACTCAGGAGGGCCCGCCCCTAGGGCCAGGGGTCTGGCAGGCTCCGGGGGCAAATGGACTACGGAAGCCGAGAGGGGCCCGTCCGCGCCAAAACCCAAAACGCGCTGCGGCCTCCAGGGACACAGGGGACACAAGTGGCTGTGTGGCTTGCAGTGCCCGACCAGAGGGAGGGAGGTTGTCTGGCTGCTGAGGCACAGCCGGTGTCAGCCCTTCGGGGAACTGCCCGTGGATGCTTCGGGAATGGGGGCTGCCAACTCAGAACCCCCATTCCCTGTGGCTGCAGCCAGCCAGGGGGCTCCAGGGTCGGGCCTGGGGGGCTTCTTGCCTGTGTGCAGGGCTTCTATGCACAAGGTGGCACCTCATCCCGGCCCAAGGGTGGTGGCAGGAACCCAGGAGGCGCTCGGGGACTCAGCAGGGCCCGCCCCTGGGGCCAGGGGTCTGGCAGGCTCCGGGGCAAATGGACTACGGAAGCCGAGAGGGGCCCGTCGGCGCCAAAACCCAAAACGCGCTGCGGCCTCCTGGGACAAAGGGGACACAAGTGGCTGTGTAGCTGGCAGTGCCCGACCAGAGGGAGGGAGGTTGTCTGGCTGCTGAGGCGCAGCCGGTGTCAGCCCTTCGGGGAACTGCCCGTGGATGCTTCGGGAATGGGGGCTGCCAACTCAGAACCCCCGTTCCCTATGGCTGCAGCCAGCCAGGGGGCTCCAGGGTCGGGCGCGCCCGCGGGCCTGGGGGGCTTCTTGCCTGTGTGCAGGGCTTCTACGCACAAGGTGGCACCTCATCCCGGCCCAAGGGTGGTGGCAGGAACCCAGGAGGCGCTCGGGGACTCAGCAGGGCAAGCCCCTGGGGCCAGGGGTCTGGCAGGCTCCGGGGGCAAATGGACTACGGAAGCCGAGAGGGGCCCGTCCGTGCCAAAACCCAAAACGCGCTGCGGCCTCCAGGGACACAGGGGACACAGGTGGCTGTGTGGCTTGCAGTGCCCGACCAGAGGGAGGGAGGTTGTCTGGCTGCTGAGGCGCAGCCGGTGTCAGCCCTTCGGGGAACTGCCCGTGGATGCTTCGGGAATGGGGGCTGCCAACTCAGAACCCCCGTTCCCTGTGGCTGCAGCCAGCCAGGGGGCTCCAGGGTCGGGCGCGCCCGCGGGCCTGGGGGGCTTCTTGCCTGTGTGCAGGGCTTCTACGCACAAGGTGGCACCTCATCCAGGCCAAAGGGTGGTGGCAGGAACCCAGGAGGTGCTCGGGCACTCAGCAGGGCCCGCCCCTGGGGCCAGGGGTCTGGCAGGCTCCGGGGCCAAATGGACTACGGAAGCCGAGAGGGGCCCATCCGCGCCATAAACCAAAACGCGCTGCGGCCTCCAGGGACACAGGGACACACGTGGCTGTGTGGCTTGCAGTGCCCGACCAGAGGGAGGGAGGTTGTCTGGCTGCTGAGGCGCAGCCGGTGTCAGCCCTTCGGGGAACTGCCCGTGGATGCTTCGGGAATGGGGGCTGCCAACTCAGAACCCCCGTTCCCTGTGGCTGCAGCCAGCCAGGGGGCTCCAGGGTCGGGCCTGGGGGGCTTCATGCCTGTGTGCAGGGCTTCTACGCACAAGGTGGCACCTCATTCCGGCGCAAGGGTGGTGGCAGGAACTCAGGAGGTGCTCGGGGACTCAGCAGGGCCCGCCCCTAAGGCCAGGGGTCTGGCAGGCTCCGGGGACAAATGGACTACGGAAGCCGATAGGGGCCCGTCCGCGCCAAAACCCAAAACGCGCTGCGGCCTCCAGGGACACAGGGGACACAAGTGGCTGTGTGGCTTGCAGTGCCCGACCAGAGGGAGGGAGGTTGTCTGGCTGCTGAGGCGCAGCCGGTGTCAGCCCTTTGGGGAACTGCCCGTGGATGCTTCGGGAATGGGGGCTGCCAACTCAGAACCCCCGTTCCCTGTGGCTGCAGCCAGCCAGGGGGCTCCAGGGTCGGGCGCGCCCGCGGGCCTGGGGGGCTTCTTGCCTGTGTGCAGGGCTTCTACGCACAAGGTGGCACCTCATCCCGGCCCAAGGGTGGTGGCAGGAACCCAGGAGGCGCTCCGGGACTCAGCAGGGCCCGCCCCTGGGGCCAGGGGTCTGGCAGGCTCCGGGGTCAAATGGACTACGGAAGCCGAGAGGGGCCCGTCCGCGCCAAAACCCAAATCGCGCTGCGGCCTCCAGGGACACAGGGACACAAGTGGATGTGTGGCTTGCAGTGCCCGACCAGAGGGAGGGAGGTTGTCTGGCTGCTGAGGCGCAGCCGGTGTCAGCCCTTCGGGGAACTGCCCGTGGATGCTTCGGGAATGGGGGCTGCCAACTCAGAACCCCCGTTCCCTGTGGCTGCAGCCAGCCAGGGGGCTCCAGGGTCGGGTGCGCCCGCGGGCCTGGGGGGCTTCTTGCCTGTGTGCAGGGCTTCTACGCACAAGGTGGCACCTCATCCCGGCCCAAGGGTCGTGGCAGGAACTCAGGAGGCGCTCGGGGACTCAGCATTGCCCGCCTCGGGCCAGGGGTCTGGCAGGCTCCGGGGGCAAATGGACTACGGAAGCCGAGAGGCCCGTCCGCGCCAAAACCCAAAACGTGCTGCGGCCTCCAGGGACACAGGGGACACGAGTGGCTGTGTGGCTTGCAGTGCCCAACCAGAGGGAGGGAGGTTGTCTGGCTGCTGAGGCGCAGCCGGTGTCAGCCCTTCAGGGAACTGCCCGTGGATGCTTTGGGAATGGGGGCTGCCAACTCAGAAACCCCGTTCCCTGTGGCTGCAGCCAGCCAGGGGGCTCCAGGGTCGGGCGCGCCCGTGGGCCTGGGGGTCTTCTTGCCTGTGTGCAGGGCTTCTACGCACAAGGTGGCACCTCATCAGGGCCCAAGGGTGGTGGCAGGAACCCAGGAGGCACTCGGGAACTCAGCAGGGCCCGCCCCTGGGGCCAGGGGTCTGGCAGGCTCCGGGGGCAAATGGACTACGGAAGCCGAGAGGGGCCCGTCCGCGCCAAAACCCAAAAGGCGCTGCGGCATCCAGGGACACAGGGGACACGAGTGGCTGTGTGGCTTGCAGTGCCCGACCAGAGGGAGGGAGGTTGTCTGGCTGCTGAGGCACAGCCGGTGTCAGCCCTTCGGGGAACTGCCCGTGGATGCTTCGGGAATGGGGGCTGCCAACTCAGAACCCCCGTTCCCTGTGGCTGCAGCCAGCCAGGGGGCTCCAGGGTCGGGCGCGCCCGCGGGCCTGGGGGGCTTCTTGCCTGTGTGCAGGGCTTCTACGCACAAGGTGGCACCTCATCCCGGCCCAAGGGTGGCGGCAGGAACTCAGGAGGCGCTCGGGGACTCAGCAGGGCCCGCCCCTGGGGCCAGGGGTCTGGCAGGCTCCGGGGGCAAATGGACTACGGAAGCCGAGAGGGGCCCGTCCGCGCCAAAACCAAAAACGCGCTGCGGCCTCCAGGGACACAGGGACACACGTGGCTGTGTGGCTTGCAGTGCCCGACCAGAGGGAGGGAGGTTGTCTGGCTGCTGAGGCGCAGCCGGTGTCAGCCCTTCGGGGAACTGCCCGTGGATGCTTCGGGAATGGGGGCTGCCAACTCAGAACCCCCGTTCCCTGTGGCTGCAGCCAGCCAGGGGGCTCAAGGGTCGGGCCTGGGGGGCTTCTTGCCTGTGTGCAGGGCTTCTACGCACAAGGTGGCACCTCATTCCGGCGCAAGGGTGGTGGCAGGAACTCAGGAGGCGCTCGGGGACTCAGCAGGGCCCGCCCCTGGGTCCAGGGGTCTGGCAGGCTCCGCGGGCAAATGGACTACGGAAGCCGAGAGGGGCCCGTCCGCGCCAAAACCCAAAATGCGCTGCGGCCTCCAGGGACACAGGGGACACAAGTGGCTGTGTGGCTTGCAGTGCCCGACCAGAGGGAGGGAGGTTGTCTGGCTGCTGAGGCGCAGCCGGTGTCAGCCCTTTGGGGAACTGCCCGTGGATGCTTCGGGAATGGGGGCTGCCAACTCAGAACCCCCGTTCCCTGTGGCTGCAGCCAGCCAGGGGGCTCCAGGGTCGGGCGCGCCCGCGGGCCTGGGGGGCTTCTTGCCTGTGTGCAGGGCTTCTACGCACAAGGTGGCACCTCATCCCGGCCCAAGGGTGGTGGCAGGAACCCAGGAGGCGCTCCGGGACTCAGCAGGGCCCGCCCCTGGGGCCAGGGGTCTGGCAGGCTCCGGGGGCAAATGGACTACGGAAGCCGAGAGGGGCCCGTCCGCGCCAAAACCCAAAACGCGCTGCGGCCTCCAGGGACACAGGGACACAAGTGGCTGTGTGGCTTGCAGTGCCCGACCAGAGGGAGGGAGGTTGTCTGGCTGCTGAGGCGCAGCCGGTGTCAGCCCTTCGGGGAACTGCCCGTGGATGCTTCGGGAATGGGGGCTGCCAACTCAGAACCCCCGTTCCCAGTGGCTGCAGCCAGCCAGGGGGCTCCAGGGTCGGGTGCGCCCGCGGGCCTGGGGGGCTTCTTGCCTGTGTGCAGGGCTTCTACGCACAAGGTGGCACCTCATCCCGGCCCAAGGGTCGTGGCAGGAATTCAGGAGGCGCTCGGGGACTCAGCATTGCCCGCCTCGGGCCAGGGGTCTGGCAGGCTCCGGGGGCAAATGGACTACGGAAGCCGAGAGGCCCGTCCGCGCCAAAACCCAAAACGTGCTGCGGCCTCCAGGGACACAGGGGACACAAGTGGCTGTGTGGCTTGCAGTGCCCGACCAGAGGGAGGGAGGTTGTCTGGCTGCTGAGGCGCAGCCGGTGTCAGCCCTTCAGGGAACTGCCCGTGGATGCTTTGGGAATGGGGGCTGCCAACTCAGAAACCCCGTTCCCTGTGGCTGCAGCCAGCCAGGGGGCTCCAGGGTCGGGCGCGCCCGTGGGCCTGGGGGTCTTCTTGCCTGTGTGCAGGGCTTCTACGCACAAGGTGGCACCTCATCCCGGCCCAAGGGTGGTGGCAGGAACCCAGGAGGCACTCGGGAACTCAGCAGGGCCCGCCCCTGGGGCCAGGGGTCTGGCAGGCTCCGGGGGCAAATGGACTACGGAAGCCGAGAGGGGCCCGTCCGCGCCAAAACCCAAAAGGCGCTGCGGCATCCAGGGACACAGGGGACACGAGTGGCTGTGTGGCTTGCAGTGCCCGACCAGAGGGAGGGAGGTTGTCTGGCTGCTGAGGCGCAGCCGGTGTCAGCCCTTCGGGGAACTGCCCGTGGATGCTTCGGGAATGGGGGCTGCCAACTCAGAACCCCCGTTCCCTGTGGCTGCAGCCAGCCAGGGGGCTCCAGGGTCGGGCGCGCCCGCGGGCCTGGGGGGCTTCTTGCCTGTGTGCAGGGCTTCTACGCACAAGGTGGCACCTCATCCCGGCCCAAGGGTGGTGGCAGGAACCCAGGAGGCGCTCGGGGACTCAGCAGGGCCCGCCCCTGGGGCCAGGGGTCTGGCAGGCTCCGGGGCAAATGGACTACGGAAGCCGAGAGGGGCCCGTCGGCGCCAAAACCCAAAACGCGCTGCGGCCTCCAGGGACAAAGGGGACACAAGTGGCTGTGTGGCTTGCAGTGCCCGACCAGAGGGAGGGAGGTTGTCTGGCTGCTGAGGCGCAGCCGGTGTCAGCCCTTCGGGGAACTGCCTGTGGATGCTTCGGGAATGGGGGCTGCCAACTCAGAACCCTCGTTCCCTATGGCTGCAGCCAGCCAGGGGGCTCCAGGGTCGGGCGCGCCCGCGGGCCTGGGGGGCTTCTTGCCTGTGTGCAGGGCTTCTACGCACAAGGTGGCACCTCATCCCGGACCAAGGGTGGTGGCAGGAACCCAGGAGGCGCTCGGGGACTCAGCAGGGCAAGCCCCTGGGGCCAGGGGTCTGGCAGGCTCCGGGGGCAAATGGACTACGGAAGCCGAGAGGGGCCCGTCCGCGCCAAAACCCAAAACGCGCTGCGGCCTCCAGGGACACAGGGCACACAGGTGGCTGTGTGGCTTGCAGTGCCCGACCAGAGGGAGGGAGGTTGTCTGGCTGCTGAGGCGCAGCCGGTGTCAGCCCTTCGGGGAACTGCCCGTGGATGCTTCGGGAATGGGGGCTGCCAACTCAGAACCCCCGTTCCCTGTGGCTGCAGCCAGCCAGGGGCCTCCAGGGTCGGGCGCGCCCGCGGGCCTGGGGGGCTTCTTGCCTGTGTGCAGGGCTTCTACGCACAAGGTGGCACCTCATCCAGGCCAAAGGGTGGTGGCAGGAACCCAGGAGGTGCTCGGGCACTCAGCAGGGCCCGCCCCTGGGGCCAGGGGGCTGGCAGGCTCCGGGGCCAAATGGACTACGGAAGCCGAGAGGGGCCCATCCGCGCCAAAACCCAAAACGCGCTGCGGCCTCCAGGAACACAGGGACACACGTGGCTGTGTGGCTTGCAGTGCCCGACCAGAGGGAGGGAGGTTGTCTGGCTGCTGAGGCGCAGCCGGTGTCAGCCCTTCGGGGAACTGCCCGTGGATGCTTCGGGAATGGGGGCTGCCAACTCAGAACCCCCGTTCCCTGTGGCTGCAGCCAGCCAGGGGGCTCCAGGGTCGGGCCTGGGGGGCTTCTTGCCTGTGTGCAGGGCTTCTACGCACAAGGTGGCACCTCATCCCGGCCCAAGGGTGGTGGCAGGAACCCAGGAGGCGCTCGGGGACTCAGCAGGGCCCGCCCCTGGGGCCAGGGGTCTGGCAGGCTCCGGGGCAAATGGACTACGGAAGCCGAGAGGGGCCCGTCGGCGCCAAAACCCAAAACGCGCTGCGGCCTCCAGGGACACAGGGGACACAAGTGGCTGTGTGGCTTGCAGTGCCCGACCAGAGGGAGGGAGGTTGTCTGGCTGCTGAGGCGCAGCTGGTGTCAGCCCTTCGGGAAACTGCCCGTGGATGCTTCGGGAATGGGGGCTGCCAACTCAGAACCCCCGTTCCCTGTGGCTGCAGCCAGCCAGGGGGCTCCAGGGTCGGGCGCGCCCGCGGGCCTGGGGGGCTTCTTGCCTGTGTGCAGGGCTTCTACGCACAAGGTGGCACCTCATTCCGGCGCAAGGGTGGTGGCAGGAACTCAGGAGGCGCTCGGGGTCTCAGCAGGGCCCGCCCCTGGGTCCAGGGGTCTGGCAGGCTCCGGGGGCAAATGGACTACGGAAGCCGAGAGGGGCCCGTCCGCGCCAAAACCCAAAACGCGCTGCGGCCTCCAGGGACACAGGGGACACAAGTGGCTGTGTGGCTTGCAGTGCCCGACCAGAGGGAGGGAGGTTGTCTGGCTGCTGAGGCGCAGCCGGTGTCAGCCCTTTGGGGAACTGCCCGTGGATGCTTCGGGAATGGGGGCTGCCAACTCAGAACCCCCGTTCCCTGTAGCTGCAGCCAGCCAGGGGGCTCCAGGGTCGGGCGTGCCCGCGGGCCTGGGGGGCTTCTTGCCTGTGTGCAGGGCTTCTACGCACAAGGTGGCACCTCATCCCGGCCCAAGGGTGGTGGCAGGAACCCAGGAGGCGCTCGGGGACTCAGCAGGGCCCGCCCCTGGGGCCAGGGGTCTGGCAGGCTCCGGGGGCAAATGGACTACGGAAGCCGAGAGGGGCCCGTCCGCGCCAAAACCCAAAACGCGCTGCGGCCTCCAGGGACACAGGGACACAAGTGGCTGTGTGGCTTGCAGTGCCCGACCAGAGGGAGGGAGGTTGTCTGGCTGCTGAGGCGCAGCCGGTGTCAGCCCTTCGGGGAACTGCCCGTGGATGCTTCGGGAATGGGGGCTGCCAACTCAGAACCCCCGTTCCCAGTGGCTGCAGCCAGCCAGGGGGCTCCAGGGTCGGGTGCGCCCGCGGGCCTGGGGGGCTTCTTGCCTGTGTGCAGGGCTTCTACGCACAAGGTGGCACCTCATCCCGGCCCAAGGGTCGTGGCAGGAATTCAGGAGGCGCTCGGGGACTCAGCATTGCCCGCCTCGGGCCAGGGGTCTGGCAGGCTCCGGGGGCAAATGGACTACGGAAGCCGAGAGGCCCGTCCGCGCCAAAACCCAAAACGTGCTGCGGCCTCCAGGGACACAGGGGACACAAGTGGCTGTGTGGCTTGCAGTGCCCGACCAGAGGGAGGGAGGTTGTCTGGCTGCTGAGGCGCAGCCGGTGTCAGCCCTTCAGGGAACTGCCCGTGGATGCTTTGGGAATGGGGGCTGCCAACTCAGAAACCCCGTTCCCTGTGGCTGCAGCCAGCCAGGGGGCTCCAGGGTCGGGCGCGCCCGTGGGCCTGGGGGTCTTCTTGCCTGTGTGCAGGGCTTCTACGCACAAGGTGGCACCTCATCCCGGCCCAAGGGTGGTGGCAGGAACCCAGGAGGCACTCGGGAACTCAGCAGGGCCCGCCCCTGGGGCCAGGGGTCTGGCAGGCTCCGGGGGCAAATGGACTACGGAAGCCGAGAGGGGCCCGTCCGCGCCAAAACCCAAAAGGCGCTGCGGCATCCAGGGACACAGGGGACACGAGTGGCTGTGTGGCTTGCAGTGCCCGACCAGAGGGAGGGAGGTTGTCTGGCTGCTGAGGCGCAGCCGGTGTCAGCCCTTCGGGGAACTGCCCGTGGATGCTTCGGGAATGGGGGCTGCCAACTCAGAACCCCCGTTCCCTGTGGCTGCAGCCAGCCAGGGGGCTCCAGGGTCGGGCGCACCCGCGGGCCTGGGGGGCTTCTTGCCTGTGTGCAGGGCTTCTACGCACAAGGTGGCACCTCATCCCGGCCCAAGGGTGGTGGCAGGAACCCAGGAGGCGCTCGGGGACTCAGCAGGGCCCGCCCCTGGGGCCAGGGGTCTGGCAGGCTCCGGGGCAAATGGACTACGGAAGCCGAGAGGGGCCCGTCGGCGCCAAAACCCAAAACGCGCTGCGGCCTCCAGGGACAAAGGGGACACAAGTGGCTGTGTGGCTTGCAGTGCCCGACCAGAGGGAGGGAGGTTGTCTGGCTGCTGAGGCGCAGCCGGTGTCAGCCCTTCGGGGAACTGCCTGTGGATGCTTCGGGAATGGGGGCTGCCAACTCAGAACCCTCGTTCCCTATGGCTGCAGCCAGCCAGGGGGCTCCAGGGTCGGGTGCGCCCGCGGGCCTGGGGGGCTTCTTGCCTGTGTGCAGGGCTTCTACGCACAAGGTGGCACCTCATCCCGGCCCAAGGGTGGTGGCAGGAACCCAGGAGGCGCTCGGGGACTCAGCAGGGCAAGCCCCTGGGGCCAGGGGTCTGGCAGGCTCCGGGGGCAAATGGACTACGGAAGCCGTGAGGGGCCCGTCCGCGCCAAAACCCAAAACGCGCTGCGGCCTCCAGGGACACAGGGCACACAGGTGGCTGTGTGGCTTGCAGTGCCCGACCAGAGGGAGGGAGGTTGTCTGGCTGCTGAGGCGCAGCCGGTGTCAGCCCTTCGGGGAACTGCCCGTGGATGCTTCGGGAATGGGGGCTGCCAACTCAGAACCCCCGTTCCCTGTGGCTGCAGCCAGCCAGGGGCCTCCAGGGTCGGGCGCGCCCGCGGGCCTGGGGGGCTTCTTGCCTGTGTGCAGGGCTTCTACGCACAAGGTGGCACCTCATCCAGGCCAAAGGGTGGTGGCAGGAACCCAGGAGGTGCTCGGGCACTCAGCAGGGCCCGCCCCTGGGGCCAGGGGGCTGGCAGGCTCCGGGGCCAAATGGACTACGGAAGCCGAGAGGGGCCCATCCGCGCCAAAACCCAAAACGCGCTGCGGCCTCCAGGAACACAGGGACACACGTGGCTGTGTGGCTTGCAGTGCCCGACCAGAGGGAGGGAGGTTGTCTGGCTGCTGAGGCGCAGCCGGTGTCAGCCCTTCGGGGAACTGCCCGTGGATGCTTCGGGAATGGGGGCTGCCAACTCAGAACCCCCGTTCCCTGTGGCTGCAGCCAGCCAGGGGGCTCCAGGGTCGGGCCTGGGGGGCTTCTTGCCTGTGTGCAGGGCTTCTACGCACAAGGTGGCACCTCATCCCGGCCCAAGGGTGGTGGCAGGAACCCAGGAGGCGCTCGGGGACTCAGCAGGGCCCGCCCCTGGGGCCAGGGGTCTGGCAGGCTCCGGGGCAAATGGACTACGGAAGCCGAGAGGGGCCCGTCGGCGCCAAAACCCAAAACGCGCTGCGGCCTCCAGGGACACAGGGGACACAAGTGGCTGTGTGGCTTGCAGTGCCCGACCAGAGGGAGGGAGGTTGTCTGGCTGCTGAGGCGCAGCCGGTGTCAGCCCTTCGGGAAACTGCCCGTGGATGCTTCGGGAATGGGGGCTGCCAACTCAGAACCCCCGTTCCCTGTGGCTGCAGCCAGCCAGGGGGCTCCAGGGTCGGGCGCGCCCGCGGGCCTGGGGGGCTTCTTGCCTGTGTGCAGGGCTTCTACGCACAAGGTGGCACCTCATCCCGGCCCAAGGGTGGCGGCAGGAACTCAGGAGGCGCTCGGGGACTCAGCAGGGCCCGCCCCTGGGGCCAGGGGTCTGGCAGGCTCCGGGGGCAAATGGACTACGGAAGCCGAGAGGGGCCCGTCCGCGCCAAAACCCAAAACGCGCTGCGGCCTCCAGGGACACAGGGGACACAGGTGGCTGTGTGGCTTGCAGTGCCCGACCAGAGGGAGGGAGGTTGTCTGGCTGCTGAGGCGCAGCCGGTGTCAGCCCTTCGGGGAACTGCCCGTGGATGCTTCGGGAATGGGGGCTGCCAACTCAGAACCCCCGTTCCCTGTGGCTGCAGCCAGCCAGGGGCCTCCAGGGTCGGGCGCGCCCGCGGGCCTGGGGGGCTTCTTGCCTGTGTGCAGGGCTTCTACGCACAAGGTGGCACCTCATCCAGGCCAAAGGGTGGTGGCAGGAACCCAGGAGGTTCTCGGGCACTCAGCAGGGCCCGCCCCTGGGGCCAGGGGTCTGGCAGGCTCCGGGGCCAAATGGACTACGGAAGCCGAGAGGGGCCCATCCGCGCCAAAACCCAAAACGCGCTGCGGCCTCCAGGGACACAGGGACACACGTGGCTGTGTGGCTTGCAGTGCCCGACCAGAGGGAGGGAGGTTGTCTGGCTGCTGAGGCGCAGCCGGTGTCAGCCCTTCGGGGAACTGCCCGTGGATGCTTCGGGAATGGGGGCTGCCAACTCAGAACCCCCGTTCCCTGTGGCTGCAGCCAGCCAGGGGGCTCAAGGGTCGGGCCTGGGGGGCTTCTTGCCTGTGTGCAGGGCTTCTACGCACAAGGTGGCACCTCATTCCGGCGCAAGGGTGGTGGCAGGAACTCAGGAGGCGCTCGGGGTCTCAGCAGGGCCCGCCCCTGGGTCCAGGGGTCTGGCAGGCTCCGGGGGCAAATGGACTACGGAAGCCGAGAGGGGCCCGTCCGCGCCAAAACCCAAAACGCGCTGCGGCCTCCAGGGACACAGGGGACACAAGTGGCTGTGTGGCTTGCAGTGCCCGACCAGAGGGAGGGAGGTTGTCTGGCTGCTGAGGCGCAGCCGGTGTCAGCCCTTTGGGGAACTGCCCGTGGATGCTTCGGGAATGGGGGCTGCCAACTCAGAACCCCCGTTCCCTGTAGCTGCAGCCAGCCAGGGGGCTCCAGGGTCGGGCGCGCCCGCGGGCCTGGGGGGCTTCTTGCCTGTGTGCAGGGCTTCTACGCACAAGGTGGCACCTCATCCCGGCCCAAGGGTGGTGGCAGGAACCCAGGAGGCGCTCCGGGACTCAGCAGGGCCCGCCCCTGGGGCCAGGGGTCTGGCAGGCTCCAGGGGCAAATGGACTACGGAAGCCGAGAGGGGCCCGTCCGCGCCAAAACCCAAAACGCGCTGCGGCCTCCAGGGACACAGGGACACAAGTGGCTGTGTGGCTTGCAGTGCCCGACCAGAGGGAGGGAGGTTGTCTGGCTGCTGAGGCGCAGCCGGTGTCAGCCCTTCGGGGAACTGCCCGTGGATGCTTCGGGAATGGGGGCTGCCAACTCAGAACCCCCGTTCCCAGTGGCTGCAGCCAGCCAGGGAGCTCCAGGGTCGTGTGCGCCCGCGGGCCTGGGGGGCTTCTTGCCTGTGTGCAGGGCTTCTACGCACAAGGTGGCACCTCATCCCGGCCCAAGGGTCGTGGCAGGAACTCAGGAGGCGCTCGGGGACTCAGCATTGCCCGCCTCGGGCCAGGGGTCTGGCAGGCTCCGGGGGCAAATGGACTACGGAAGCCGAGAGGCCCGTCCGCGCCAAAACCCAAAACGTGCTGCGGCCTCCAGGGACACAGGGGACACAAGTGGCTGTGTGGCTTGCAGTGCCCGACCAGAGGGAGGGAGGTTGTCTGGCTGCTGAGGTGCAGCCGGTGTCAGCCCTTCAGGGAACTGCCCGTGGATGCTTTGGGAATGGGGGCTGCCAACTCAGAAACCCCGTTCCCTGTGGCTGCAGCCAGCCAGGGGGCTCCAGGGTCGGGCGCGCCCGTGGGCCTGGGGGTCTTCTTGCCTGTGTGCAGGGCTTCTACGCACAAGGTGGCACCTCATCCCGGCCCAAGGGTGGTGGCAGGAACCCAGGAGGCACTCGGGAACTCAGCAGGGCCCGCCCCTGGAGTCAGGGGTCTGGCAGGCTCCGGGGGCAAATGGACTACGGAAGCCGAGAGGGGCCCGTCCGCGCCAAAACCCAAAAGGCGCTGCGGCATCCAGGGACACAGGAGACACGAGTGGCTGTGTGGCTTGCAGTGCCCGACCAGAGGGAGGGAGGTTGTCTGGCTGCTGAGGCGCAGCCGGTGTCAGCCCTTCGGGGAACTGCCCGTGGATGCTTCGGAAATGGGGGCTGCCAACTCAGAACCCCCGTTCCCTGTGGCTGCAGCCAGCCAGGGGGCTCCAGGGTCGGGCGCGCCCGCGGGCCTGGGGGGCTTCTTGCCTGTGTGCAGGGCTTCTACGCACAAGGTGGCACCTCATCCCGGCCCAAGGGTGGTGGCAGGAACCCAGGAGGCGCTCGGGGACTCAGCAGGGCCCGCCCCTGGGGCCAGGGGTCTGGCAGGCTCCGGGGCAAATGGACTACGGAAGCCGAGAGGGGCCCGTCGGCGCCAAAACCCAAAACGCGCTGCGGCCTCCAGGGACAAAGGGGACACAAGTGGCTGTGTGGCTTGCAGTGCCCGACCAGAGGGAGGGAGGTTGTCTGGCTGCTGAGGCGCAGCCGGTGTCAGCCCTTCGGGGAACTGCCTGTGGATGCTTCGGGAATGGGGGCTGCCAACTCAGAACCCTCGTTCCCTATGGCTGCAGCCAGCCAGGGGGCTCCAGGGTCGGGCGCGCCCGCGGGCCTGGGGGGCTTCTTGCCTGTGTGCAGGGCTTCTACGCACAAGGTGGCACCTCATCCCGGACCAAGGGTGGTGGCAGGAACCCAGGAGGCGCTCGGGGACTCAGCAGGGCAAGCCCCTGGGGCCAGGGGTCTGGCAGGCTCCGGGGGCAAATGGACTACGGAAGCCGAGAGGGGCCCGTCCGCGCCAAAACCCAAAACGCGCTGCGGCCTCCAGGGACACAGGGCACACAGGTGGCTGTGTGGCTTGCAGTGCCCGACCAGAGGGAGGGAGGTTGTCTGGCTGCTGAGGCGCAGCCGGTGTCAGCCCTTCGGGGAACTGCCCGTGGATGCTTCGGGAATGGGGGCTGCCAACTCAGAACCCCCGTTCCCTGTGGCTGCAGCCAGCCAGGGGCCTCCAGGGTCGGGCGCGCCCGCGGGCCTGGGGGGCTTCTTGCCTGTGTGCAGGGCTTCTACGCACAAGGTGGCACCTCATCCAGGCCAAAGGGTGGTGGCAGGAACCCAGGAGGTGCTCGGGCACTCAGCAGGGCCCGCCCCTGGGGCCAGGGGGCTGGCAGGCTCCGGGGCCAAATGGACTACGGAAGCCGAGAGGGGCCCATCCGCGCCAAAACCCAAAACGCGCTGCGGCCTCCAGGAACACAGGGACACACGTGGCTGTGTGGCTTGCAGTGCCCGACCAGAGGGAGGGAGGTTGTCTGGCTGCTGAGGCGCAGCCGGTGTCAGCCCTTCGGGGAACTGCCCGTGGATGCTTCGGGAATGGGGGCTGCCAACTCAGAACCCCCGTTCCCTGTGGCTGCAGCCAGCCAGGGGGCTCCAGGGTCGGGCCTGGGGGGCTTCTTGCCTGTGTGCAGGGCTTCTACGCACAAGGTGGCACCTCATCCCGGCCCAAGGGTGGTGGCAGGAACCCAGGAGGCGCTCGGGGACTCAGCAGGGCCCGCCCCTGGGGCCAGGGGTCTGGCAGGCTCCGGGGCAAATGGACTACGGAAGCCGAGAGGGGCCCGTCGGCGCCAAAACCCAAAACGCGCTGCGGCCTCCAGGGACACAGGGGACACAAGTGGCTGTGTGGCTTGCAGTGCCCGACCAGAGGGAGGGAGGTTGTCTGGCTGCTGAGGCGCAGCTGGTGTCAGCCCTTCGGGAAACTGCCCGTGGATGCTTCGGGAATGGGGGCTGCCAACTCAGAACCCCCGTTCCCTGTGGCTGCAGCCAGCCAGGGGGCTCCAGGGTCGGGCGCGCCCGCGGGCCTGGGGGGCTTCTTGCCTGTGTGCAGGGCTTCTACGCACAAGGTGGCACCTCATTCCGGCGCAAGGGTGGTGGCAGGAACTCAGGAGGCGCTCGGGGTCTCAGCAGGGCCCGCCCCTGGGTCCAGGGGTCTGGCAGGCTCCGGGGGCAAATGGACTACGGAAGCCGAGAGGGGCCCGTCCGCGCCAAAACCCAAAACGCGCTGCGGCCTCCAGGGACACAGGGGACACAAGTGGCTGTGTGGCTTGCAGTGCCCGACCAGAGGGAGGGAGGTTGTCTGGCTGCTGAGGCGCAGCCGGTGTCAGCCCTTTGGGGAACTGCCCGTGGATGCTTCGGGAATGGGGGCTGCCAACTCAGAACCCCCGTTCCCTGTAGCTGCAGCCAGCCAGGGGGCTCCAGGGTCGGGCGCGCCCGCGGGCCTGGGGGGCTTCTTGCCTGTGTGCAGGGCTTCTACGCACAAGGTGGCACCTCATCCCGGCCCAAGGGTGGTGGCAGGAACCCAGGAGGCGCTCGGGGACTCAGCAGGGCCCGCCCCTGGGGCCAGGGGTCTGGCAGGCTCCGGGGGCAAATGGACTACGGAAGCCGAGAGGGGCCCGTCCGCGCCAAAACCCAAAACGCGCTGCGGCCTCCAGGGACACAGGGACACAAGTGGCTGTGTGGCTTGCAGTGCCCGACCAGAGGGAGGGAGGTTGTCTGGCTGCTGAGGCGCAGCCGGTGTCAGCCCTTCGGGGAACTGCCCGTGGATGCTTCGGGAATGGGGGCTGCCAACTCAGAACCCCCGTTCCCAGTGGCTGCAGCCAGCCAGGGGGCTCCAGGGTCGGGTGCGCCCGCGGGCCTGGGGGGCTTCTTGCCTGTGTGCAGGGCTTCTACGCACAAGGTGGCACCTCATCCCGGCCCAAGGGTCGTGGCAGGAATTCAGGAGGCGCTCGGGGACTCAGCATTGCCCGCCTCGGGCCAGGGGTCTGGCAGGCTCCGGGGGCAAATGGACTACGGAAGCCGAGAGGCCCGTCCGCGCCAAAACCCAAAACGTGCTGCGGCCTCCAGGGACACAGGGGACACAAGTGGCTGTGTGGCTTGCAGTGCCCGACCAGAGGGAGGGAGGTTGTCTGGCTGCTGAGGCGCAGCCGGTGTCAGCCCTTCAGGGAACTGCCCGTGGATGCTTTGGGAATGGGGGCTGCCAACTCAGAAACCCCGTTCCCTGTGGCTGCAGCCAGCCAGGGGGCTCCAGGGTCGGGCGCGCCCGTGGGCCTGGGGGTCTTCTTGCCTGTGTGCAGGGCTTCTACGCACAAGGTGGCACCTCATCCCGGCCCAAGGGTGGTGGCAGGAACCCAGGAGGCACTCGGGAACTCAGCAGGGCCCGCCCCTGGGGCCAGGGGTCTGGCAGGCTCCGGGGGCAAATGGACTACGGAAGCCGAGAGGGGCCCGTCCGCGCCAAAACCCAAAAGGCGCTGCGGCATCCAGGGACACAGGGGACACGAGTGGCTGTGTGGCTTGCAGTGCCCGACCAGAGGGAGGGAGGTTGTCTGGCTGCTGAGGCGCAGCCGGTGTCAGCCCTTCGGGGAACTGCCCGTGGATGCTTCGGGAATGGGGGCTGCCAACTCAGAACCCCCGTTCCCTGTGGCTGCAGCCAGCCAGGGGGCTCCAGGGTCGGGCGCACCCGCGGGCCTGGGGGGCTTCTTGCCTGTGTGCAGGGCTTCTACGCACAAGGTGGCACCTCATCCCGGCCCAAGGGTGGTGGCAGGAACCCAGGAGGCGCTCGGGGACTCAGCAGGGCCCGCCCCTGGGGCCAGGGGTCTGGCAGGCTCCGGGGCAAATGGACTACGGAAGCCGAGAGGGGCCCGTCGGCGCCAAAACCCAAAACGCGCTGCGGCCTCCAGGGACAAAGGGGACACAAGTGGCTGTGTGGCTTGCAGTGCCCGACCAGAGGGAGGGAGGTTGTCTGGCTGCTGAGGCGCAGCCGGTGTCAGCCCTTCGGGGAACTGCCTGTGGATGCTTCGGGAATGGGGGCTGCCAACTCAGAACCCTCGTTCCCTATGGCTGCAGCCAGCCAGGGGGCTCCAGGGTCGGGTGCGCCCGCGGGCCTGGGGGGCTTCTTGCCTGTGTGCAGGGCTTCTACGCACAAGGTGGCACCTCATCCCGGCCCAAGGGTGGTGGCAGGAACCCAGGAGGCGCTCGGGGACTCAGCAGGGCAAGCCCCTGGGGCCAGGGGTCTGGCAGGCTCCGGGGGCAAATGGACTACGGAAGCCGTGAGGGGCCCGTCCGCGCCAAAACCCAAAACGCGCTGCGGCCTCCAGGGACACAGGGCACACAGGTGGCTGTGTGGCTTGCAGTGCCCGACCAGAGGGAGGGAGGTTGTCTGGCTGCTGAGGCGCAGCCGGTGTCAGCCCTTCGGGGAACTGCCCGTGGATGCTTCGGGAATGGGGGCTGCCAACTCAGAACCCCCGTTCCCTGTGGCTGCAGCCAGCCAGGGGCCTCCAGGGTCGGGCGCGCCCGCGGGCCTGGGGGGCTTCTTGCCTGTGTGCAGGGCTTCTACGCACAAGGTGGCACCTCATCCAGGCCAAAGGGTGGTGGCAGGAACCCAGGAGGTGCTCGGGCACTCAGCAGGGCCCGCCCCTGGGGCCAGGGGGCTGGCAGGCTCCGGGGCCAAATGGACTACGGAAGCCGAGAGGGGCCCATCCGCGCCAAAACCCAAAACGCGCTGCGGCCTCCAGGAACACAGGGACACACGTGGCTGTGTGGCTTGCAGTGCCCGACCAGAGGGAGGGAGGTTGTCTGGCTGCTGAGGCGCAGCCGGTGTCAGCCCTTCGGGGAACTGCCCGTGGATGCTTCGGGAATGGGGGCTGCCAACTCAGAACCCCCGTTCCCTGTGGCTGCAGCCAGCCAGGGGGCTCCAGGGTCGGGCCTGGGGGGCTTCTTGCCTGTGTGCAGGGCTTCTACGCACAAGGTGGCACCTCATCCCGGCCCAAGGGTGGTGGCAGGAACCCAGGAGGCGCTCGGGGACTCAGCAGGGCCCGCCCCTGGGGCCAGGGGTCTGGCAGGCTCCGGGGCAAATGGACTACGGAAGCCGAGAGGGGCCCGTCGGCGCCAAAACCCAAAACGCGCTGCGGCCTCCAGGGACACAGGGGACACAAGTGGCTGTGTGGCTTGCAGTGCCCGACCAGAGGGAGGGAGGTTGTCTGGCTGCTGAGGCGCAGCCGGTGTCAGCCCTTCGGGAAACTGCCCGTGGATGCTTCGGGAATGGGGGCTGCCAACTCAGAACCCCCGTTCCCTGTGGCTGCAGCCAGCCAGGGGGCTCCAGGGTCGGGCGCGCCCGCGGGCCTGGGGGGCTTCTTGCCTGTGTGCAGGGCTTCTACGCACAAGGTGGCACCTCATCCCGGCCCAAGGGTGGCGGCAGGAACTCAGGAGGCGCTCGGGGACTCAGCAGGGCCCGCCCCTGGGGCCAGGGGTCTGGCAGGCTCCGGGGGCAAATGGACTACGGAAGCCGAGAGGGGCCCGTCCGCGCCAAAACCCAAAACGCGCTGCGGCCTCCAGGGACACAGGGGACACAGGTGGCTGTGTGGCTTGCAGTGCCCGACCAGAGGGAGGGAGGTTGTCTGGCTGCTGAGGCGCAGCCGGTGTCAGCCCTTCGGGGAACTGCCCGTGGATGCTTCGGGAATGGGGGCTGCCAACTCAGAACCCCCGTTCCCTGTGGCTGCAGCCAGCCAGGGGCCTCCAGGGTCGGGCGCGCCCGCGGGCCTGGGGGGCTTCTTGCCTGTGTGCAGGGCTTCTACGCACAAGGTGGCACCTCATCCAGGCCAAAGGGTGGTGGCAGGAACCCAGGAGGTTCTCGGGCACTCAGCAGGGCCCGCCCCTGGGGCCAGGGGTCTGGCAGGCTCCGGGGCCAAATGGACTACGGAAGCCGAGAGGGGCCCATCCGCGCCAAAACCCAAAACGCGCTGCGGCCTCCAGGGACACAGGGACACACGTGGCTGTGTGGCTTGCAGTGCCCGACCAGAGGGAGGGAGGTTGTCTGGCTGCTGAGGCGCAGCCGGTGTCAGCCCTTCGGGGAACTGCCCGTGGATGCTTCGGGAATGGGGGCTGCCAACTCAGAACCCCCGTTCCCTGTGGCTGCAGCCAGCCAGGGGGCTCAAGGGTCGGGCCTGGGGGGCTTCTTGCCTGTGTGCAGGGCTTCTACGCACAAGGTGGCACCTCATTCCGGCGCAAGGGTGGTGGCAGGAACTCAGGAGGCGCTCGGGGTCTCAGCAGGGCCCGCCCCTGGGTCCAGGGGTCTGGCAGGCTCCGGGGGCAAATGGACTACGGAAGCCGAGAGGGGCCCGTCCGCGCCAAAACCCAAAACGCGCTGCGGCCTCCAGGGACACAGGGGACACAAGTGGCTGTGTGGCTTGCAGTGCCCGACCAGAGGGAGGGAGGTTGTCTGGCTGCTGAGGCGCAGCCGGTGTCAGCCCTTTGGGGAACTGCCCGTGGATGCTTCGGGAATGGGGGCTGCCAACTCAGAACCCCCGTTCCCTGTAGCTGCAGCCAGCCAGGGGGCTCCAGGGTCGGGCGCGCCCGCGGGCCTGGGGGGCTTCTTGCCTGTGTGCAGGGCTTCTACGCACAAGGTGGCACCTCATCCCGGCCCAAGGGTGGTGGCAGGAACCCAGGAGGCGCTCCGGGACTCAGCAGGGCCCGCCCCTGGGGCCAGGGGTCTGGCAGGCTCCAGGGGCAAATGGACTACGGAAGCCGAGAGGGGCCCGTCCGCGCCAAAACCCAAAACGCGCTGCGGCCTCCAGGGACACAGGGACACAAGTGGCTGTGTGGCTTGCAGTGCCCGACCAGAGGGAGGGAGGTTGTCTGGCTGCTGAGGCGCAGCCGGTGTCAGCCCTTCGGGGAACTGCCCGTGGATGCTTCGGGAATGGGGGCTGCCAACTCAGAACCCCCGTTCCCAGTGGCTGCAGCCAGCCAGGGAGCTCCAGGGTCGTGTGCGCCCGCGGGCCTGGGGGGCTTCTTGCCTGTGTGCAGGGCTTCTACGCACAAGGTGGCACCTCATCCCGGCCCAAGGGTCGTGGCAGGAACTCAGGAGGCGCTCGGGGACTCAGCATTGCCCGCCTCGGGCCAGGGGTCTGGCAGGCTCCGGGGGCAAATGGACTACGGAAGCCGAGAGGCCCGTCCGCGCCAAAACCCAAAACGTGCTGCGGCCTCCAGGGACACAGGGGACACAAGTGGCTGTGTGGCTTGCAGTGCCCGACCAGAGGGAGGGAGGTTGTCTGGCTGCTGAGGTGCAGCCGGTGTCAGCCCTTCAGGGAACTGCCCGTGGATGCTTTGGGAATGGGGGCTGCCAACTCAGAAACCCCGTTCCCTGTGGCTGCAGCCAGCCAGGGGGCTCCAGGGTCGGGCGCGCCCGTGGGCCTGGGGGTCTTCTTGCCTGTGTGCAGGGCTTCTACGCACAAGGTGGCACCTCATCCCGGCCCAAGGGTGGTGGCAGGAACCCAGGAGGCACTCGGGAACTCAGCAGGGCCCGCCCCTGGAGTCAGGGGTCTGGCAGGCTCCGGGGGCAAATGGACTACGGAAGCCGAGAGGGGCCCGTCCGCGCCAAAACCCAAAAGGCGCTGCGGCATCCAGGGACACAGGAGACACGAGTGGCTGTGTGGCTTGCAGTGCCCGACCAGAGGGAGGGAGGTTGTCTGGCTGCTGAGGCGCAGCCGGTGTCAGCCCTTCGGGGAACTGCCCGTGGATGCTTCGGAAATGGGGGCTGCCAACTCAGAACCCCCGTTCCCTGTGGCTGCAGCCAGCCAGGGGGCTCCAGGGTCGGGCGCGCCCGCGGGCCTGGGGGGCTTCTTGCCTGTGTGCAGGGCTTCTACGCACAAGGTGGCACCTCATCCCGGCCCAAGGGTGGTGGCAGGAACCCAGGAGGCGCTCGGGGACTCAGCAGGGCCCGCCCCTGGGGCCAGGGGTCTGGCAGGCTCCGGGGCAAATGGACTACGGAAGCCGAGAGGGGCCCGTCGGCGCCAAAACCCAAAACGCGCTGCGGCCTCCAGGGACAAAGGGGACACAAGTGGCTGTGTGGCTTGCAGTGCCCGACCAGAGGGAGGGAGGTTGTCTGGCTGCTGAGGCGCAGCCGGTGTCAGCCCTTCGGGGAACTGCCTGTGGATGCTTCGGGAATGGGGGCTGCCAACTCAGAACCCTCGTTCCCTATGGCTGCAGCCAGCCAGGGGGCTCCAGGGTCGGGCGCGCCCGCGGGCCTGGGGGGCTTCTTGCCTGTGTGCAGGGCTTCTACGCACAAGGTGGCACCTCAACCCGGCCCAAGGGTGGTGGCAGGAACCCAGGAGGCGCTCGGGGACTCAGCAGGGCAAGCCCCTGGGGCCAGAGGTCTGGCAGGCTCCGGGGGCAAATGGACTACGGAAGCCGAGAGGGGCCCGTCCGCGCCAAAACCCAAAACGCGCTGCGGCCTCCAGGGACACAGGGGACACAGGTGGCTGTGTGGCTTGCAGTGCCCGACCAGAGGGAGGGAGGTTGTCTGGCTGCTGAGGCGCAGCCGGTGTCAGCCCTTCGGGGAACTGCCCGTGGATGCTTCGGGAATGGGGGCTGCCAACTCAGAACCCCCGTTCCCTGTGGCTGCAGCCAGCCAGGGGCCTCCAGGGTCGGGCGCGCCCGCGGGCCTGGGGGGCTTCTTGCCTGTGTGCAGGGCTTCTACGCACAAGGTGGCACCTCATCCCGGCCCAAGGGTGGTGGCAGGAACCCAGGAGGCGCTCGGGGACTCAGGAGGGCCCGCCCCTAGGGCCAGGGGTCTGGCAGGCTCCGGGGGCAAATGGACTACGGAAGCCGAGAGGGGCCCGTCCGCGCCAAAACCCAAAACGCGCTGCGGCCTCCAGGGACACAGGGGACACAAGTGGCTGTGTGGCTTGCAGTGCCCGACCAGAGGGAGGGAGGTTGTCTGGCTGCTGAGGCACAGCCGGTGTCAGCCCTTCGGGGAACTGCCCGTGGATGCTTCGTGAATGGGGGCTGCCAACTCAGAACCCCCGTTCCCTGTGGCTGCAGCCAGCCAGGGGGCTCCAGGGTCGGGCCTGGGGGGCTTCTTGCCTGTGTGCAGGGCTTCTACGCACAAGGTGGCACCTCATCCCGGCCCAAGGGTGGTGGCAGGAACCCAGGAGGCGCTCGGGGACTCAGCAGGGCCCGCCCCTGGGGCCAGGGGTCTGGCAGGCTCCGGGGGCAAATGGACTACGGAAGCCGAGAGGGGCCCGTCCGCGCCAAAATCCAAAACGCGCTGCGGCCTCCAGGGACACAGGGACACAAGTGGCTGTGTGGCTTGCAGTGCCCGACCAGAGGGAGGGAGGTTGTCTGGCTGCTGAGGCGCAGCCGGTGTCAGCCCTTCGGGGAACTGCCCGTGGATGCTTCTGAATGGGGGCTGCCAACTCAGAACCCCCGTTCCCTGTGGCTGCAGCCAGCCAGGGGGCTCCAGGGTCGGGCGCGCCCGCGGGCCTGGGGGGCTTCTTGCCTGTGTGCAGGGCTTCTACGCACAAGGTGGCACCTCATCCCGGCCCAAGGGTGGTGGCAGGAACCCAGGAGGCGCTCGGGGACTCAGCAGGGCAAGCCCCTGGGGCCAGGGGTCTGGCAGGCTCCGGGGGCAAATGGACTACGGAAGCCGAGAGGGGCCCGTCGGCGCCAAAACCCAAAACGCGCTGCGGCCTCCAGGGACACAGGGGACACAAGTGGCTGTGTGGCTTGCAGTGCCCGACCAGAGGGAGGGAGGTTGTCTGGCTGCTGAGGCGCAGCCGGTGTCAGCCCTTCGGGGAACTGCCCGTGGATGCTTCGGGAATGGGGGCTGCCAACTCAGAACCCCCGTTCCCTGTGGCTGCAGCCAGCCAGGGGGCTCCAGGGTCGGGCGCGCCCGCGGGCCTGGGGGGCTTCTTGCCTGTGTGCAGGGCTTCTACGCACAAGGTGGCACCTCATCCCGGCCCAAGGGTGGCGGCAGGAACTCAGGAGGCGCTCGGGGACTCAGCAGGGCCCGCCCCTGGGGCCAGGGGTCTGGCAGGCTCCGGGGGCAAATGGAGTACGGAAGCCGAGAGGGGCCCGTCCGCGCCAAAACCCAAAAGGCGCTGCGGCCTCCAGGGACACAGGGGACACAAGTGGCTGTGTGGCTTGCAGTGCCCGACCAGAGGGAGGGAGGTTGTCTGGCTGCTGAGGCACAGCCGGTGTCAGCCCTTCGGGGAACTGCCCGTGGATGCTTCGGGAATGGGGGCTGCCAACTCAGAACCCCCGTTCCCTGTGGCTGCAGCCAGCCAGGGGGCTCCAGGGTCGGGTGCGCCCGCGGGCCTGGGGGGCTTCTTGCCTGTGTGCAGGGCTTCTACGCACAAGGTGGCACCTCATCCCGGCCCAAGGGTGGTGGCAGGAACCCAGGAGGCGCTCGGGGACTCAGGAGGGCCCGCGCCTAGGGCCAGGGGTCTGGCAGGCTCAGGGGGCAAATGGACTACGGAAGCCGAGACGGGCCCGTCCGCGCCAAAACCCAAAACGCGCTGCGGCCTCCAGGGACACAGGGGACACAAGTGGCTGTGTGGCTTGCAGTGCCCGACCAGAGGGAGGGAGGTTGTCTTACTGCTGAGGCACAGCCGGTGTCAGCCCTTCGGGGAACTGCCCGTGGATGCTTCGTGAATGGGGGCTGCCAACTCAGAACCCCCGTTCCCTGTGGCTGCAGCCAGCCAGGGGGCTCCAGGGTCGGGCCTGGGGGGCTTCTTGCCTGTGTGCAGGGCTTCTACGCACAAGGTGGCACCTCATCCCGGCCCAAGGGTGGTGGCAGGAACCCAGGAGGCGCTCGGGGACTCAGCAGGGCCCGCCCCTGGGGCCAGGGGTCTGGCAGGCTCCGGGGCAAATGGACTACGGAAACCGAGAGGGGCCCGTCGGCGCCAAAACCCAAAACGCGCTGCGGCCTCCAGGGACAAAGGGGACACAAGTGGCTGTGTGGCTTGCAGTGCCCGACCAGAGGGAGGGAGGTTGTCTGGCTGCTGAGGCGCAGCCGGTGTCAGCCCTTCGGGGAACTGCCCGTGGATGCTTCGGGAATGGGGGCTGCCAACTCAGAACCCCCGTTCCCTGTGGCTGCAGCCAGCCAGGGGGCTCCAGGGTCGGGCCTGGGGGGCTTCTTGCCTGTGTGCAGGGCTTCTACGCACAAGGTGGCACCTCATTCCGGCGCAAGGGTGGTGGCAGGAACTCAGGAGGCGCTCGGGGACTCAGCAGGGCCCGCCCCTGGGGCCAGGGGTCTGGCAGGCTCCGGGGGCAAATGGACTACGGAAGCCGAGAGGGGCCCGTCCGCGCCAAAACCCAAAATGCGCTGCGGCCTCCAGGGACACAGGGGACACAAGTGGCTGTGTGGCTTGCAGTGCCCGACCAGAGGGAGGGAGGTTGTCTGGCTGCTGAGGCGCAGCCGGTGTCAGCCCTTTGGGGAACTGCCCGTGGATGCTTCGGGAATGGGGGCTGCCAACTCAGAACCCCCGTTCCCTGTGGCTGCAGCCAGCCAGGGGGCTCCAGGGTCGGGCGCGCCCGCGGGCCTGGGGGGCTTCTTGCCTGTGTGCAGGGCTTCTACGCACAAGGTGGCACCTCATCCCGGCCCAAGGGTGGTGGCAGGAACCCAGGAGGCGCTCGGGGACTCAGCAGGGCAAGCCCCTGGGGCCAGGGGTCTGGCAGGCTCCGGGGCAAATGGACTACGGAAGCCGAGAGGGGCCCGTCGGCGCCAAAACCCAAAAGGCGCTGCGGCCTCCAGGGACACAGGGGACACAAGTGGCTGTGTGGCTTGCAGTGCCCGACCAGAGGGAGGGAGGTTGTCTGGCTGCTGAGGCGCAGCCGGTGTCAGCCCTTCGGGGAACTGCCCGTGGATGCTTCGGGAATGGGGGCTGCCAACTCAGAACCCCCGTTCCCTGTGGCTGCAGCCAGCCAGGGGGCTCCAGGGTCGGGCGCGCCTGCGGGCCTGGGGGGCTTCTTGCCTGTGTGCAGGGCTTCTACGCACAAGGTGGCACCTCATCCCGGCCCAAGGGTGGCGGCAGGAACTCAGGAGGCGCTCGGGGACTCAGCAGGGCCCGCCCCTGGGGCCAGGGGTCTGGCAGGCTCCGGGGGCAAATGGACTACGGAAGCCGAGAGGGGCCCGTCCGCGCCAA
The DNA here is from genome assembly GCF_033115175.1 of Lepus europaeus. Classification (NCBI taxonomy): domain Eukaryota; kingdom Metazoa; phylum Chordata; class Mammalia; order Lagomorpha; family Leporidae; genus Lepus; species Lepus europaeus. The sequence continues at coordinate 194,829 of NW_026909092.1, read as the reverse complement.
AACCCAAAAGGCGCTGCGGCCTCCAGGGACACAGGGGACACAAGTGGCTGTGTGGCTTGCAGTGCCCGACCAGAGGGAGGGAGGTTGTCTGGCTGCTGAGGCGCAGCCGGTGTCAGCCCTTCGGGGAACTGCCCGTGGATGCTTCGGGAATGGGGGCTGCCAACTCAGAACCCTCGTTCCCTATGGCTGCAGCCAGCCAGGGGGCTCCAGGGTCGGGCGCGCCCGCGGGCCTGGGGGGCTTCTTGCCTGTGTGCAGGGCTTCTACGCACAAGGTGGCACCTCATCCCGGCCCAAGGGTGGTGGCAGGAACCCAGGAGGCGCTCGGGGACTCAGCAGGGCAAGCCCCTGGGGCCAGGGGTCTGGCAGGCTCCGGGGGCAAATGGACTACGGAAGCCGAGAGGGGCCCGTCCGCGCCAAAACCCAAAACGCGCTGCGGCCTCCAGGGACACAGGGCACACAGGTGGCTGTGTGGCTTGCAGTGCCCGACCAGAGGGAGGGAGGTTGTCTGGCTGCTGAGGCGCAGCCGGTGTCAGCCCTTCGGGGAACTGCCCGTGGATGCTTCGGGAATGGGGGCTGCCAACTCAGAACCCCCGTTCCCTGTGGCTGCAGCCAGCCAGGGGGCTCCAGGGTCGGGCGCGCCCGCGGGCCTGGGGGGCTTCTTGCCTGTGTGCAGGGCTTCTACGCACAAGGTGGCACCTCATCCCGGCCCAAGGGTGGTGGCAGGAACCCAGGAGGCGCTCGGGGACTCAGCAGGGCCCGCCCCTGGGGCCAGGGGTCTGGCAGGCTCCGGGGGCAAATGGACTACGGAAGCCGAGAGGGGCCCGTCCGCGCCAAAACCCAAAACGCGCTGCGGCCTCCAGGGACACAGGGACACAAGTGGCTGTGTGGCTTGCAGTGCCCGACCAGAGGGAGGGAGGTTGTCTGGCTGCTGAGGCGCAGCCGGTGTCAGCCCTTCGGGGAACTGCCCGTGGATGCTTCTGAATGGGGGCTGCCAACTCAGAACCCCCGTTCCCTGTGGCTGCAGCCAGCCAGGGGGCTCCAGGGTCGGGCGCGCCCGCGGGCCTGGGGGGCTTCTTGCCTGTGTGCAGGGCTTCTACGCACAAGGTGGCACCTCATCCCGGCCCAAGGGTGGTGGCAGGAACCCAGGAGGCGCTCGGGGACTCAGCAGGGCAAGCCCCTGGGGCCAGGGGTCTGGCAGGCTCCGGGGCAAATGGACTACGGAAGCCGAGAGGGGCCCGTCGGCGCCAAAACCCAAAACGCGCTGCGGCCTCCAGGGACACAGGGGACACAAGTGGCTGTGTGGCTTGCAGTGCCCGACCAGAGGGAGGGAGGTTGTCTGGCTGCTGAGGCGCAGCCGGTGTCAGCCCTTCGGGGAACTGCCCGTGGATGCTTCGGGAATGGGGGCTGCCAACTCAGAACCCCCGTTCCCTGTGGCTGCAGCCAGCCAGGGGGCTCCAGGGTCGGGCGCGCCCGCGGGCCTGGGGGGCTTCTTGCCTGTGTGCAGGGCTTCTACGCACAAGGTGGCACCTCATCCCGGCCCAAGGGTGGCGGCAGGAACTCAGGAGGCGCTCGGGGACTCAGCAGGGCCCGCCCCTGGGGCCAGGGGTCTGGCAGGCTCCGGGGGCAAATGGAGTACGGAAGCCGAGAGGGGCCCGTCCGCGCCAAAACCCAAAAGGCGCTGCGGCCTCCAGGGACACAGGGGACACAAGTGGCTGTGTGGCTTGCAGTGCCCGACCAGAGGGAGGGAGGTTGTCTGGCTGCTGAGGCACAGCCGGTGTCAGCCCTTCGGGGAACTGCCCGTGGATGCTTCGGGAATGGGGGCTGCCAACTCAGAACCCCCGTTCCCTGTGGCTGCAGCCAGCCAGGGGGTTCCAGGGTCGGGCGCGCCCGCGGGCCTGGGGGGCTTCTTGCCTGTGTGCAGGGCTTCTACGCACAAGGTGGCACCTCATCCCGGCCCAAGGGTGGTGGCAGGAACCCAGGAGGCGCTCGGGGACTCAGGAGGGCCCGCGCCTAGGGCCAGGGGTCTGGCAGGCTCAGGGGGCAAATGGACTACGGAAGCCGAGACGGGCCCGTCCGCGCCAAAACCCAAAAGGCGCTGCGGCCTCCAGGGACACAGGGGACACAAGTGGCTGTGTGGCTTGCAGTGCCCGACCAGAGGGAGGGAGGTTGTCTGGCTGCTGAGGCGCAGCCGGTGTCAGCCCTTCGGGGAACTGCCCGTGGATGCTTCGGGAATGGGGGCTGCCAACTCAGAACCCCCGTTCCCTGTGGCTGCAGCCAGCCAGGGGGCTCCAGGGTCGGGCCTGGGGGGCTTCTTGCCTGTGTGCAGGGCTTCTACGCACAAGGTGGCACCTCATCCCGGCCCAAGGGTGGTGGCAGGAACCCAGGAGGCGCTCGGGGACTCAGCAGGGCCCGCCCCTGGGGCCAGGGGTCTGGCAGGCTCCGGGGCAAATGGACTACGGAAGCCGAGAGGGGCCCGTCGGCGCCAAAACCCAAAACGCGCTGCGGCCTCCAGGGACACAGGGGACACAAGTGGCTGTGTGGCTTGCAGTGCCCGACCAGAGGGAGGGAGGTTGTCTGGCTGCTGAGGCGCAGCCGGTGTCAGCCCTTCGGGAAACTGCCCGTGGATGCTTCGGGAATGGGGGCTGCCAACTCAGAACCCCCGTTCCCTGTGGCTGCAGCCAGCCAGGGGGCTCCAGGGTCGGGCGCGCCCGCGGGCCTGGGGGGCTTCTTGCCTGTGTGCAGGGCTTCTACGCACAAGGTGGCACCTCATCCCGGCCCAAGGGTGGCGGCAGGAACTCAGGAGGCGCTCGGGGACTCAGCAGGGCCCGCCCCTTGGGCCAGGGGTCTGGAAGGCTCCGGGGGCAAATGGACTACGGAAGCCGAGAGGGGCCCGTCCGCGCCAAAACCCAAAAGGCGCTGCGGCTTCCAGGGACACAGGGGACACAAGTGGCTGTGTGGCTTGCAGTGCCCGACCAGAGGGAGGGAGGTTGTCTGGCTGCTGAGGCGCAGCCGGTGTCAGCCCTTCGGGGAACTGCCCGTGGATGCTTCGGGAATGGGGGCTGCCAACTCAGAACCCCCGTTCCCTGTGGCTGCAGCCAGCCAGGGGGCTCCAGGGTCGGGCGCGCCCGCGGGCCTGGGGGGCTTCTTGCCTGTGTGCAGGGCTTCTACGCACAAGGTGGCACCTCATCCCGGCCCAAGGGTGGCGGCAGGAACTCAGGAGGCGCTCGGGGACTCAGCAGGGCCCGCCCCTGGGGCCAGGGGTCTGGCAGGCTCCGGGGGCAAATGGACTACGGAAGCCGAGAGGGGCCCGTCCGCGCCAAAACCCAAAACGCGCTGCGGCCTCCAGGGACACAGGGGACACAGGTGGCTGTGTGGCTTGCAGTGCCCGACCAGAGGGAGGGAGGTTGTCTGGCTGCTGAGGCGCAGCCGGTGTCAGCCCTTCGGGGAACTGCCCGTGGATGCTTCGGGAATGGGGGCTGCCAACTCAGAACCCCCGTTCCCTGTGGCTGCAGCCAGCCAGGGGCCTCCAGGGTCGGGCCTGGGGGGCTTCTTGCCTGTGTGCAGGGCTTCTACGCACAAGGTGGCACCTCATTCCGGCGCAAGGGTGGTGGCAGGAACTCAGGAGGCGCTCGGGGACTCAGCAGGGCCCGCCCCTGTGTCCAGGGGTCTGGCAGGCTCCGGGGGCAAATGGACTACGGAAGCCGAGAGGGGCCAGTCCGCGCCAAAACCCAAAACGCGCTGCGGCCTCCAGGGACACAGGGGACACAAGTGGCTGTGTGGCTTGCAGTGCCCGACCAGAGGGAGGGAGGTTGTCTGGCTGCTGAGGCGCAGCCGGTGTCAGCCCTTTGGGGAACTGCCCGTGGATGCTTCGGGAATGGGGGCTGCCAACTCAGAACCCCCGTTCCCTGTGGCTGCAGCCAGCCAGGGGGCTCCAGGGTCGGGCGCGCCCGCGGGCCTGGGGGGCTTCTTGCCTGTGTGCAGGGCTTCTACGCACAAGGTGGCACCTCATCCCGGCCCAAGGGTGGTGGCAGGAACCCAGGAGGCGCTCCGGGACTCAGCAGGGCCCGCCCCTGGGGCCAGGGGTCTGGCAGGCTCCGGGGGCAAATGGACTACGGAAGCCGAGAGGGGCCCGTCCGCGCCAAAACCCAAAACGCGCTGCGGCCTCCAGGGACACAGGGACACAAGTGGCTGTGTGGCTTGCAGTGCCCGACCAGAGGGAGGGAGGTTGTCTGGCTGCTGAGGCGCAGCCGGTGTCAGCCCTTCGGGGAACTGCCCGTGGATGCTTCGGGAATGGGGGCTGCCAACTCAGAACCCCCGTTCCCAGTGGCTGCAGCCAGCCAGGGAGCTCCAGGGTCGTGTGCGCCCGCGGGCCTGGGGGGCTTCTTGCCTGTGTGCAGGGCTTCTACGCACAAGGTGGCACCTCATCCCGGCCCAAGGGTCGTGGCAGGAACTCAGGAGGCGCTCGGGGACTCAGCATTGCCCGCCTCGGGCCAGGGGTTTGGCAGGCTCCGGGGGCAAATGGACTACGGAAGCCGAGAGGCCCGTCCGCGCCAAAACCCAAAACGTGCTGCGGCCTCCAGGGACACAGGGGACACAAGTGGCTGTGTGGCTTGCAGTGCCCGACCAGAGGGAGGGAGGTTGTCTGGCTGCTGAGGTGCAGCCGGTGTCAGCCCTTCAGGGAACTGCCCGTGGATGCTTTGGGAATGGGGGCTGCCAACTCAGAAACCCCGTTCCCTGTGGCTGCAGCCAGCCAGGGGGCTCCAGGGTCGGGCGCGCCCGTGGGCCTGGGGGTCTTCTTGCCTGTGTGCAGGGCTTCTACGCACAAGGTGGCACCTCATCCCGGCCCAAGGGTGGTGGCAGGAACCCAGGAGGCACTCGGGAACTCAGCAGGGCCCGCCCCTGGGGCCAGGGGTCTGGCAGGCTCCGGGGGCAAATGGACTACGGAAGCCGAGAGGGGCCCGTCCGCGCCAAAACCCAAAAGGCGCTGCGGCATCCAGGGACACAGGAGACACGAGTGGCTGTGTGGCTTGCAGTGCCCGACCAGAGGGAGGGAGGTTGTCTGGCTGCTGAGGCGCAGCCGGTGTCAGCCCTTCGGGGAACTGCCCGTGGATGCTTCGGAAATGGGGGCTGCCAACTCAGAACCCCCGTTCCCTGTGGCTGCAGCCAGCCAGGGGGCTCCAGGGTCGGGCGCGCCCGCGGGCCTGGGGGGCTTCTTGCCTGTGTGCAGGGCTTCTACGCACAAGGTGGCACCTCATCCCGGCCCAAGGGTGGTGGCAGGAACCCAGGAGGCGCTCGGGGACTCAGCAGGGCCCGCCCCTGGGGCCAGGGGTCTGGCAGGCTCCGGGGCAAATGGACTACGGAAGCCGAGAGGGGCCCGTCGGCGCCAAAACCCAAAACGCGCTGCGGCCTCCAGGGACAAAGGGGACACAAGTGGCTGTGTGGCTTGCAGTGCCCGACCAGAGGGAGGGAGGTTGTCTGGCTGCTGAGGCGCAGCCGGTGTCAGCCCTTCGGGGAACTGCCTGTGGATGCTTCGGGAATGGGGGCTGCCAACTCAGAACCCTCGTTCCCTATGGCTGCAGCCAGCCAGGGGGCTCCAGGGTCGGGCGCGCCCGCGGCCCTGGGGGGCTTCTTGCCTGTGTGCAGGGCTTCTACGCACAAGGTGGCACCTCATCCAGGCCAAAGGGTGGTGGCAGGAACCCAGGAGGTGCTCGGGCACTCAGCAGGGCCCGCCCCTGGGGCCAGGGGTCTGGCAGGCTCCGGGGCCAAATGCACTACGGAAGCCGAGAGGGGCCCATCCGCGCCAAAACCCAAAACGCGCTGCGGCCTCCAGGAACACAGGGACACATGTGGCTGTGTGGCTTGCAGTGCCCGACCAGAGGGAGGGAGGTTGTCTGGCTGCTGAGGCGCAGCCGGTGTCAGCCCTTCGGGGAACTGCCCGTGGATGCTTCGGGAATGGGGGCTGCCAACTCAGAACCCCCGTTCCCTGTGGCTGCAGCCAGCCAGGGGGCTCCAGGGTCGGGCCTGGGGGGCTTCTTGCCTGTGTGCAGGGCTTCTACGCACAAGGTGGCACCTCATCCCGGCCCAAGGGTGGTGGCAGGAACCCAGGAGGCGCTCGGGGACTCAGCAGGGCCCGCCCCTGGGGCCAGGGGTCTGGCAGGCTCCGGGGCAAATGGACTACGGAAGCCGAGAGGGGCCCGTCGGCGCCAAAACCCAAAACGCGCTGCGGCCTCCAGGGACACAGGGGACACAAGTGGCTGTGTGGCTTGCAGTGCCCGACCAGAGGGAGGGAGGTTGTCTGGCTGCTGAGGCGCAGCCGGTGTCAGCCCTTCGGGAAACTGCCCGTGGATGCTTCGGGAATGGGGGCTGCCAACTCAGAACCCCCGTTCCCTGTGGCTGCAGCCAGCCAGGGGGCTCCAGGGTCGGGCGCGCCCGCGGGCCTGGGGGGCTTCTTGCCTGTGTGCAGGGCTTCTACGCACAAGGTGGCACCTCATCCCGGCCCAAGGGTGGCGGCAGGAACTCAGGAGGCGCTCGGGGACTCAGCAGGGCCCGCCCCTGGGGCCAGGGGTCTGGAAGGCTCTGGGGGCAAATGGACTACGGAAGCCGAGAGGGGCCCGTCCGCGCCAAAACCCAAAAGGCGCTGCGGCTTCCAGGGACACAGGGGACACAAGTGGCTGTGTGGCTTGCAGTGCCCGACCAGAGGGAGGGAGGTTGTCTGGCTGCTGAGGCACAGCCGGTGTCAGCCCTTCGGGGAACTGCCCGTGGATGCTTCGGGAATGGGGGCTGCCAACTCAGAACCCCCGTTCCCTGTGGCTGCAGCCAGCCAGGGGGCTCCAGGGTCGGGCGCGCCCGCGGGCCTGGGGGGCTTCTTGCCTGTGTGCAGGGCTTCTACGCACAAGGTGGCACCTCATCCCGGCCCAAGGGTGGTGGCAGGAACCCAGGAGGCGCTCGGGGACTCAGCAGGGCCCGCCCCTGGGGCCAGGGGTCGGGCAGGCTCCGGGGGCAAATGGACTACGGAAGCCGAGAGGGGCCCGTCCGCGCCAAAACCCAAAACGCGCTGCGGCCTCCAGGGACACAGGGATACAAGTGGCTGTGTGGCTTGCAGTGCCCGACCAGAGGGAGGGAGGTTGTCTGGCTGCTGAGGCGCAGCCGGTGTCAGCCCTTCGGGGAACTGCCCGTGGATGCTTCTGAATGGGGGCTGCCAACTCAGAACCCCCGTTCCCTGTGGCTGCAGCCAGCCAGGGGGCTCCAGGGTCGGGCGCGCCCGCGGGCCTGGGGGGCTTCTTGCCTGTGTGCAGGGCTTCTACGCACAAGGTGGCACCTCATCCCGGCCCAAGGGTGGTGGCAGGAACCCAGGAGGCGCTCGGGGACTCAGCAGGGCAAGCCCCTGGGGCCAGGGGTCTGGCAGGCTCCGGGGCAAATGGACTACGGAAGCCGAGAGGGGCCCGTCGGCGCCAAAACCCAAAACGCGCTGCGGCCTCCAGGGACACAGGGGACACAAGTGGCTGTGTGGCTTGCAGTGCCCGACCAGAGGGAGGGAGGTTGTCTGGCTGCTGAGGCGCAGCCGGTGTCAGCCCTTCGGGGAACTGCCCGTGGATGCTTCGGGAATGGGGGCTGCCAACTCAGAACCCCCGTTCCCTGTGGCTGCAGCCAGCCAGGGGGCTCCAGGGTCGGGCGCGCCCGCGGGCCTGGGGGGCTTCTTGCCTGTGTGCAGGGCTTCTACGCACAAGGTGGCACCTCATCCCGGCCCAAGGGTGGCGGCAGGAACTCAGGAGGCGCTCGGGGACTCAGCAGGGCCCGCCCCTGGGGCCAGGGGTCTGGCAGGCTCCGGGGGCAAATGGAGTACGGAAGCCGAGAGGGGCCCGTCCGCGCCAAAACCCAAAAGGCGCTGCGGCCTCCAGGGACACAGGGGACACAAGTGGCTGTGTGGCTTGCAGTGCCCGACCAGAGGGAGGGAGGTTGTCTGGCTGCTGAGGCACAGCCGGTGTCAGCCCTTCGGGGAACTGCCCGTGGATGCTTCGGGAATGGGGGCTGCCAACTCAGAACCCCCGTTCCCTGTGGCTGCAGCCAGCCAGGGGGTTCCAGGGTCGGGCGCGCCCGCGGGCCTGGGGGGCTTCTTGCCTGTGTGCAGGGCTTCTACGCACAAGGTGGCACCTCATCCCGGCCCAAGGGTGGTGGCAGGAACCCAGGAGGCGCTCGGGGACTCAGGAGGGCCCGCGCCTAGGGCCAGGGGTCTGGCAGGCTCAGGGGGCAAATGGACTACGGAAGCCGAGACGGGCCCGTCCGCGCCAAAACCCAAAAGGCGCTGCGGCCTCCAGGGACACAGGGGACACAAGTGGCTGTGTGGCTTGCAGTGCCCGACCAGAGGGAGGGAGGTTGTCTTACTGCTGAGGCACAGCCGGTGTCAGCCCTTCGGGGAACTGCCCGTGGATGCTTCGTGAATGGTTCTGCCAACTCAGAACCCCCGTTCCCTGTGGCTGCAGCCAGCCAGGGGGCTCCAGGGTCGGGCCTGGGGGGCTTCTTGCCTGTGTGCAGGGCTTCTACGCACAAGGTGGCACCTCATCCCGGCCCAAGGGTGGTGGCAGGAACCCAGGAGGTGCTCGGGGACTCAGCAGGGCCCGCCCCTGTGGCCAGGGGTCTGGCAGGCTCCGGGGCAAATGGACTACGGAAGCCGAGAGGGGCCCGTCGGCGCCAAAACCCAAAACGCGCTGCGGCCTCCAGGGACAAAGGGGACACAAGTGGCTGTGTGGCTTGCAGTGCCCGACCAGAGGGAGGGAGGTTGTCTGGCTGCTGAGGCGCAGCCGGTGTCAGCCCTTCGGGGAACTGCCCGTGGATGCTTCGGGAATGGGGGCTGCCAACTCAGAACCCCCGTTCGCTATGGCTGCAGCCAGCCAGGGGGCTCCAGGGTCGGGCGCGCCCGCGGGCCTGGGGGGCTTCTTGCCTGTGTGCAGGGCTTCTACGCACAAGGTGGCACCTCATCCCGGCCCAAGGGTGGTGGCAGGAACCCAGGAGGCGCTCGGGGACTCAGCAGGGCAAGCCCGTGGGGCCAGGGGTCTGGCAGGCTCCGGGGGCAAATGGACTACGGAAGCCGAGAGGGGCCCGTCCGCGCCAAAACCCAAAACGCGCTGCGGCCTCCAGGGACACAGGGGACACAGGTGGCTGTGTGGCTTGCAGTGCCCGACCAGAGGGAGGGAGGTTGTCTGGCTGCTGAGGCGCAGCCGGTGTCAGCCCTTCGGGGAACTGCCCGTGGATGCTTCTGAATGGGGGCTGCCAACTCAGAACCCCCGTTCCCTGTGGCTGCAGCCAGCCAGGGGCCTCCAGGGTCGGGCGCGCCCGCGGGCCTGGGGGGCTTCTTGCCTGTGTGCAGGGCTTCTACGCACAAGGTGGCACCTCATCCAGGCCCAAGGGTGGTGGCAGGAACCCAGGAGGTGCTCAGACACTCAGCAGGGCCCGCCCCTGGGGCCAGGGGTCTGGCAGGCTCCGGGGCCAAATGGACTACGGAAGCCGAGAGGGGCCCATCCGCGCAAAAACCCAAAACGCGCTGCGGCCTCCAGGGACACAGGGACACACGTGGCTGTGTGGCATGCAGTGCCCGACCAGAGGGAGGGAGGTTGTCTGGCTGCTGAGGCGCAGCCGGTGTCAGCCCTTCGGGGAACTGCCCGTGGATGCTTCGGGAATGGGGGCTGCCAACTCAGAACCCCCGTTCCCTGTGGCTGCAGCCAGCCAGGGGGCTCCAGGGTCGGGTGCGCCCGCGGGCCTGGGTGGCTTCTTGCCTGTGTGCAGGGCTTCTACGCACAAGGTGGCACCTCATCCCCGCCCAAGGGTCGTGGCAGGAACTCAGGAGGCGCTCGGGGACTCAGCATTGCCCGCCTCGGGCCAGGGGTCTGGCAGGCTCCGGGGGCAAATGGACTACGGAAGCCGAGAGGCCCGTCCGCGCCAAAACCCAAAACGTGCTGCGGCCTCCAGGGACACAGGGGACACAAGTGGCTGTGTGGCTTGCAGTGCCCGACCAGAGGGAGGGAGGTTGTCTGGCTGCTGAGGCGCAGCCGGTGTCAGCCCTTCAGGGAACTGCCCGTGGATGCTTTGGGAATGGGGGCTGCCAACTCAGAAACCCCGTTCCCTGTGGCTGCAGTCAGCCAGGGGGCTCCAGGGTCGGGTGCGCCCGTGGGCCTGGGGGTCTTCTTGCCTGTGTGCAGGGCTTCTACGCACAAGGTGGCACCTCATCCCGGCCCAAGGGTGGTGGCAGGAACCCAGGAGGCACTCGGGAACTCAGCAGGGCCCGCCCCTGGGGCCAGGGGTCTGGCAGGCTCCGGGGGCAAATGGACTACGGAAGCCGAGAGGGGCCCGTCCGCGCCAAAACCCAAAAGGCGCTGCGGCATCCAGGGACACAGGGGACACGAGTGGCTGTGTGGCTTGCAGTGCCCGACCAGAGGGAGGGAGGTTGTCTGGCTGCTGAGGCGCAGCCGGTGTCAGCCCTTCGGGGAACTGCCCGTGGATGCTTCGGGAATGGGGGCTGCCAACTCAGAACCCCCGTTCCCTGTGGCTGCAGCCAGCCAGGGGGCTCCAGGGTCGGGTCGCCCGCGGGCCTGGGGGGCTTCTTGCCTGTGTGCAGGGCTTCTACGCACAAGGTGGCACCTCATCCCGGCCCAAGGGTGGTGGCAGGAACTCAGGAGGCGCTCGGGGACTCAGCAGGGCCCGCCCCTGGGGCCAGGGGTCTGGCAGGCTCCGGGGGCAAATGGACTACGGAAGCCGAGAGGGGCCCGTCCGCGCCGAAACCCAAAACGCGCTGTGGCCTCCAGGGACACAGGGGACACAAGTGGCTGTGTGGCTTGCAGTGCCCGACCAGAGGGAGGGAGGTTGTCTGCCTCTGAGGCACAGCCGGTGTCAGCCCTTCGGGGAACTGCCCGTGGATGCTTCGGGAATGGGGGCTGCCAACTCAGAACCCCCGTTCCCTGTGGCTGCAGCCAGCCAGGGGGCTCCAGGGTCGGGCCTGGGGGGCTTCTTGCCTGTGTGCAGGGCTTCTACGCACAAGGTGGCACCTCATCCCGGCCCAAGGGTGGTGGCAGGAACCCAGGAGGCGCTCGGGGACTCAGCAGGGCCCGCCCCTGGGGCCAGGGGTCTGGCAGGCTCCGGGGCAATGGACTACGGAAGCCGAGAGGGGCCCGTCGGCGCCAAAACCCAAAACGCGCTGCGGCCTCCGGGGACAAAGGGGACACAAGTGGCTGTGTGGCTTGCAGTGCCCGACCAGAGGGAGGGAGGTTGTCTGGCTGCTGAGGCGCAGCCGGTGTCAGCCCTTCAGGGAACTGCCCGTGGATGATTTGGGAATGGGGGCTGCCAACTCAGAACCCCCGTTCCCTGTGGCTGCAGCCAGCCAGGGGGCTCCAGGGTCGGGCGCGCCCGTGGGCCTGGGGGTCTTCTTGCCTGTGTGCAGGGCTTCTACGCACAAGGTGGCACCTCATCCCGGCCCAAGGGTGGTGGCAGGAACCCAGGAGGCACTTGGGAACTCAGCAGGGCCCGCCCCTGGGGCCAGGAGTCTGGCAGGCTCCGGGGGCAAATGGACTACGGAAGCCAAGAGGGGCCCGTCCGCGCCAAAACCCAAAAGGCGCTGCGGCCTCCAGGGACACAGGGGACACAAGTGGCTGTGTGGCATGCAGTGCCCGACCAGAGGGAGGGAGGTTGTCTGGCTGCTGAGGCGCAGCCGGTGTCAGCCCTTTGGGGAACTGCCCGTGGATGCTTCGGGAATGGGGGCTGCCAACTCAGAACCCCCGTTCCCTGTGGCTGCAGCCAGCCAGGGGGCTCCAGGGTCGGGCGCGCCCGCGGGCCTGGGGGGCTTCTTGCCTGTGTGCAGGGCTTCTACGCACAAGGTGGCACCTCATCCCGGCCCAAGGGTGGCGGCAGGAACTCAGGAGGCGCTCGGGGACTCAGCAGGGCCCGCCCCTGGGGCCAGGGGTCTGGCAGGCTCCGGGGGCAAATGGACTCCGGAAGCCGAGAGGGGCCCGTCCGCGCCAAAACCCAAAAGGTGCTGCGGCCTCCAGGGACACAGGGGACACAAGTGGCTGTGTGGCTTGCAGTGCCCGACCAGAGGGAGGGAGGTTGTCTGGCTGCTGAGGCGCAGCCGGTGTCAGCCCTTCGGGGAACTGCCCGTGGATGCTTCGGGAATGGGGGCTGCCAACTCAGAACCCCCGTTCCCTGTGGCTGCAGCCAGCCAGGGGGCTCAAGGGTCGGGCGCGCCCGCGGGCCTGGGGGGCTTCTTGCCTGTGTGCAGGGCTTCTACGCACAAGGTGGCACCTCATCCCGGCCCAAGGGTGGTGGCAGGAACCCAGGAGGCGCTCGGGGATTCAGCAGGGCCCGCCCCTCGGGCCAGGGGTCTGGCAGGCTCCGGGGGCAAATGGACTACGGAAGCCGAGAGGGGCCCGTCCGCGCCAAAACCCAAAACGCTCTGCGGCCTCCAGAGACACAGGGACACAAGTGGCTGTGTGGCTTGCCGTGCCCGACCAGAGGGAGGGAGGTTGTCTGGCTGCTGAGGCGCAGCCGGTGTCAGCCCTTCGGGGAACTGCCCGTGGATGCTTCTGAATGGGGGCTGCCAACTCAGAACCCCCGTTCCCTGTGGCTGCAGCCAGCCAGGGGGCTCCAGGGTCGGGCGCGCCCGCGGGCCTGGGGGGCTTCTTGCCTGTGTGCAGGGCTTCTACGCACAAGGTGGCACCTCATCCCGGCCCAAGGGTGGTGGCAGAAACCCAGGAGGCGCTCGGGGACTCAGGAGGGCCCGCCCCTAGGGCCAGGGGTCTGGCAGGCTCCGGGACAAATGGACTACGGAAGCCGAAAGGGGCCCGTCCGCGCCAAAACCCAAAACGCGCTGCGGCCTCCAGGGACACAGGGGACACAAGTGGCTGTGTGGCTTGCAGTGCCCGACCAGAGGGAGGGAGGTTGTCTGGCTGCTGAGGCGCAGCCGGTGTCAGCCCTTCGGGGAACTGCCCGTGGATGCTTCGGGAATGGGGGCTGCCAACTCAGAACCCCCGTTCCCTGTGGCTGCAGCCAGCCAGGGGGCTCCAGGGTCTGGTCGCCCGCGGGCCTGGGGGGGCTTCTTGCCTGTGTGCAGGGCTTCTACGCACAAGGTGGCACCTCATCCCGGCCCAAGGGTGGTGGCAGGAACCCAGGAGGCGCTCGGGGACTCAGCAGGGCCCGCCCCTGGGGCCAGGGGTCTGGCAGGCTCCGGGGCAAATGGACTACGGAAGCCGAGAGGGGCCCGTCGGCGCCAAAACCCAAAACGCGCTGCGGCCTCCGGGGACAAAGGGGACACAAGTGGCTGTGTGGCTTGCAGTGCCCGACCAGAGGGAGGGAGGTTGTCTGGCTGCTGAGGCGCAGCCGGTGTCAGCCCTTCGGGGAACTGCCCGTGGATGCTTCGGGAATGGGGGCTGCCAACTCAGAACCCCCGTTCCCTGTGGCTGCAGCCAGCCAGGGGGCTCCAGGGTCGGGCGCGCCCGCGGGCCTGGGGGGCTTCTTGCCTGTGTGCAGGGCTTCTACGCACAAGGTGGCACCTCATCCCGGCCCAAGGGTGGTGGCAGGAACCCAGGTGGCGCTCGGGGACTCAGGAGGGCCCGCACCTAGGGCCAGGGGTCTGGCTGGCTCCGGGGCAAATGGACTACGAAAGCCGAGAGGGGCCCGTCCGCGCCAAAACCCAAAACGCGCTGCGGCCTCCAGGGACACAGGGGACACAAGTGGCTGTGTGGCTTGCAGTGCCCGACCAGAGGGAGGGAGGTTGTCTGGCTGCTGAGGCGCAGCCGGTGTCAGCCCTTCGGGGAACTGCCCGTGGATGCTTCGGGAATGGGGGCTGCCAACTCAGAACCCCCGTTCCTTGTGGCTGCAGCCAGCCAGGGGGCTCCAGGGTCGGGCGCGCCCGCGGGCCTGGGGGGCTTCTTGCCTGTGTGCAGGGCTTCTACGCACAAGGTGGCACCTCATCCCGGCCAAAGGGTGGTGGCAGGAACCCAGGAGGCGCTCGGGGACTCAGCAGGGCCCGCCCCTGGTTCCAGGGGTCTGGCAGGCTCCGGGGCCAAATGGACTACGGAAGCCGAGAGGGGCCCATCCGCGCCAAAACCCAAAACGCGCTGCGGCCTCCAGGGACACAGGGACACAAGTGGCTGTGTGGCTTGCAGTGCCCGACCAGAGGGAGGGAGGTTGTCTGGCTGCTGAGGCGCAGCCGGTGTCAGCCCTTCGGGGAACTGCCCGTGGATGCTTCGGGAATGGGGGCTGCCAACTCAGAACCCCCGTTCCCTGTGGCTGCAGCCAGCCAGGGGGCTCCAGGGTCGGGCCTGGGGGGCTTCTTGCCTGTGTGCAGGGCTTCTACGCACAAGGTGGCACCTCATCCCGGCCCAAGGGTGGTGGCAGGAACCCAGGAGGCGCTCGGGGACTCAGCAGGGCCCGCCCCTGGGGCCAGGGGTCTGGCAGGCTTCGGGGGCAAATGGACTACGGAATCCGAGAGGGGCCCGTCCGCGCCAAAACCCAAAACGCGCTGCGGCCTCCAGGGACACAGGGACACAAGTGGCTGTGTGGCTTGCAGTGCCCGACCAGAGGGAGGGAGGTTGTCTGGCTGCTGAGGCGCAGCCGGTGTCAGCCCTTCGGGGAACTGCCCGTGGATGCTTCTGAGTGGGGGCTGCCAACTCAGAACCCCCGTTCCCTGTGGCTGCAGCCAGCCAGGGGGCTCCAGGGTCGGGCGCGCCCGCGGGCCTGGGGGGCTTCTTGCCTGTGTGCAGGGCTTCTACGCACAAGGTGGCACCTCATCCCGGCCCAAGGGTGGTGGCAGGAACCCAGGAGGCGCTCGGGAACTCAGCAGGGCCCGCCCCTGGGGCCAGGGGTCTGGCAGGCTCCGGGGCAAATGGACTACGGAAGCCGAGAGGGGCCCGTCGGCGCCAAAACCCAAAACGCGCTGCGGCCTCCAGGGACACAGGGGACACAGGTGGCTGTGTGGCTTGCAGTGCCCGACCAGAGGGAGGGAGGTTGTCTGGCTGCTGAGGCGCAGCCGGTGTCAGCCCTTCGGGGAACTGCCCGTGGATGCTTCGGGAATGGGGGCTGCCAACTCAGAACCCCCGTTCCCTGTGGCTGCAGCCAGCCAGGGGGCTCAAGGGTCTGGTCGCCCGCGGGCCTGGGGGGCTTCTTGCCTGTGTGCAGGGCTTCTACGCACAAGGTGGCACCTCATCCCGGCCCAAGGGTGGTGGCAGGAACCCAGGAGGCGCTCGGGGACTCAGCAGGGCCCGCCCCTGGGGCCAGGGGTCTGGCAGGCTCCGGGGCAAATGGACTACGGAAGCCGAGAGGGGCCCGTCCGCGCCAAAACCCAAAACGCGCTGCGGCCTCCGGGGACAAAGGGGACACAAGTGGCTGTGTGGCTTGCAGTGCCCGACCAGAGGGAGGGAGGTTGTCTGGCTGCTGAGGCGCAGCCGGTGTCAGCCCTTCGGGGAACTGCCCGTGGATGCTTCGGGAATGGGGGCTGCCAACTCAGAACCCCCGTTCCCTGTGGCTGCAGCCAGCCAGGGGGCTCCAGGGTCGGGCGCGCCCGCGGGCCTGGGGGGGCTTCTTGCCTGTGTGCAGGGCTTCTACGCACAAGGTGGCACCTCATCCCGGCCCAAGGGTGGTGGCAGGAACCCAGGTGGCGCTCGGGGACTCAAGAGGGCCCGCACCTAGGGCCAGGGGTCTGGCAGGCTCCGGGGCAAATGGACTACGGAAGCCGAGAGGGGCCCGTCCGCGCCAAAACCCAAAACGCGCTGCGGCCTCCAGGGACACAGGGGACACAAGTGGCTGTGTGGCTTGCAGTGCCCGACCAGAGGGAGGGAGGTTGTCTGGCTGCTGAGGCGCAGCCGGTGTCAGCCCTTCGGGGAACTGCCCGTGGATGCTTCGGGAATGGGGGCTGCCAACTCAGAACCCCCGTTCCTTGTGGCTGCAGCCAGCCAGGGGGCTCCAGGGTCGGGCGCGCCCGCGGGCCTGGGGGGCTTCTTGCCTGTGTGCAGGGCTTCTACGCACAAGGTGGCACCTCATCCCGGCCAAAGGGTGGTGGCAGGAACCCAGGAGGCGCTCGGGGACTCAGCAGGGCCCGCCCCTGGGGCCAGGGGTCTGGCAGGCTCCGGGGCCAAATGGACTACGGAAGCCGAGAGGGGCCCATCCGCGCCAAAACCCAAAACGCGCTGCGGCCTCCAGGGACACAGGGACACAAGTGGCTGTGTGGCTTGCAGTGCCCGACCAGAGGGAGGGAGGTTGTCTGGCTGCTGAGGCGCAGCCGGTGTCAGCCCTTCGGGGAACTGCCCGTGGATGCTTCGGGAATGGGGGCTGCCAACTCAGAACCCCCGTTCCCTGTGGCTGCAGCCAGCCAGGGGGCTCCAGGGTCGGGCCTGGGGGGCTTCTTGCCTGTGTGCAGGGCTTCTACGCACAAGGTGGCACCTCATCCCGGCCCAAGGGTGGTGGCAGGAACCCAGGAGGCGCTCGGGGACTCAGCAGGGCCCTCCCCTGGGGCCAGGGGTCTGGCAGGCTCCGGGGGCAAATGGACTACGGAATCCGAGAGGGGCCCGTCCGCGCCAAAACCCAAAATGCACTGCGGCCTCCAGGGACACAGGGACACAAGTGGCTGTGTGGCTTGCAGTGCCCGACCAGAGGGAGGGAGGTTGTCTGGCTGCTGAGGCGCAGCCGGTGTCAGCCCTTCGGGGAACTGCCCGTGGATGCTTCTGAATGGGGGCTGCCAACTCAGAACCCCCGTTCCCTGTGGCTGCAGCCAGCCAGGGGGCTCCAGGGTCGGGCGCGCCCGCGGGCCTGGGGGGCTTCTTGCCTGTGTGCAGGGCTTCTACGCACAAGGTGGCACCTCATCCCGGCCAAAGGGTGGTGGCAGGAACCCAGGAGGCGCTCGGGGACTCAGCAGGGCCCGCCCCTGGGGCCAGGGGTCTGGCAGGCTCCGGGGCCAAATGGACTACGGAAGCCGAGAGGGGCCCATCCGCGCCAAAACCCAAAACGCGCTGCGGCCTCCAGGGACACAGGGACACAAGTGGCTGTGTGGCTTGCAGTGCCCGACCAGAGGGAGGGAGGTTGTCTGGCTGCTGAGGCGCAGCCGGTGTCAGCCCTTCGGGGAACTGCCCGTGGATGCTTCGGGAATGGGGGCTGCCAACTCAGAACCCCCGTTCCCTGTGGCTGCAGCCAGCCAGGGGGCTCCAGGGTCGGGCCTGGGGGGCTTCTTGCCTGTGTGCAGGGCTTCTACGCACAAGGTGGCACCTCATCCCGGCCCAAGGGTGGTGGCAGGAACCCAGGAGGCGCTCGGGGACTCAGCAGGGCCCGCCCCTTGGGCCAGGGGTCTGGCAGGCTTCGGGGCAAATGGACTACGGAATCCGAGAGGGGCCCGTCCGCGCCAAAACCCAAAACGCGCTGCGGCCTCCAGGGACACAGGGACACAAGTGGCTGTGTGGCTTGCAGTGCCCGACCAGAGGGAGGGAGGTTGTCTGGCTGCTGAGGCGCAGCCGGTGTCAGCCCTTCGGGGAACTGCCCGTGGATGCTTCTGAATGGGGGCTGCCAACTCAGAACCCCCGTTCCCTGTGGCTGCAGCCAGCCAGGGGGCTCCAGGGTCGGGCGCGCCCGCGGGCCTGGGGGGCTTCTTGCCTGTGTGCAGGGCTTCTACGCACAAGGTGGCACCTCATCCCGGCCCAAGGGTGGTGGCAGGAACCCAGGAGGCGCTCGGGAACTCAGCAGGGCCCGCCCCTGGGGCCAGGGGTCTGGCAGGCTCCGGGGCAAATGGACTACGGAAGCCGAGAGGGGCCCGTCGGCGCCAAAACCCAAAACGCGCTGCGGCCTCCAGGGACACAGGGGACACAAGTGGCTGTGTGGCTTGCAGTGCCCGACCAGAGGGAGGGAGGTTGTCTGGCTGCTGAGGCGCAGCCGGTGTCAGCCCTTCGGGGAACTGCCCGTGGATGCTTCGGGAATGGGGGCTGCCAACTCAGAACCCCCGTTCCCTGTGGCTGCAGCCAGCCAGGGGGCTCAAGGGTCTGGTCGCCCGCGGGCCTGGGGGGCTTCTTGCCTGTGTGCAGGGCTTCTACGCACAAGGTGGCACCTCATCCCGGCCCAAGGGTGGTGGCAGGAACCCAGGAGGCGCTCGGGGACTCAGCAGGGCCCGCCCCTGGGGCCAGGGGTCTGGCAGGCTCCGGGGCAAATGGACTACGGAAGCCGAGAGGGGCCCGTCCGCGCCAAAACCCAAAACGCGCTGCGGCCTCCGGGGACAAAGGGGACACAAGTGGCTGTGTGGCTTGCAGTGCCCGACCAGAGGGAGGGAGGTTGTCTGGCTGCTGAGGCGCAGCCGGTGTCAGCCCTTCGGGGAACTGCCCGTGGATGCTTCGGGAATGGGGGCTGCCAACTCAGAACCCCCGTTCCCTGTGGCTGCAGCCAGCCAGGGGGCTCCAGGGTCGGGCGCGCCCGCGGGCCTGGGGGGCTTCTTGCCTGTGTGCAGGGCTTCTACGCACAAGGTGGCACCTCATCCCGGCCCAAGGGTGGTGGCAGGAACCCAGGTGGCGCTCGGGGACTCAGGAGGGCCCGCACCTAGGGCCAGGGGTCTGGCTGGCTCCGGGGCAAATGGACTACGGAAGCCGAGAGGGGCCCGTCCGCGCCAAAACCCAAAACGCGCTGCGGCCTCCAGGGACACAGGGGACACAAGTGGCTGTGTGGCTTGCAGTGCCCGACCAGAGGGAGGGAGGTTGTCTGGCTGCTGAGGCGCAGCCGGTGTCAGCCCTTCGGGGAACTGCCCGTGGATGCTTCGGGAATGGGGGCTGCCAACTCAGAACCCCCGTTCCTTGTGGCTGCAGCCAGCCAGGGGGCTCCAGGGTCGGGCGCGCCCGCGGGCCTGGGGGGCTTCTTGCCTGTGTGCAGGGCTTCTACGCACAAGGTGGCACCTCATCCCGGCCAAAGGGTGGTGGCAGGAACCCAGGAGGCGCTCGGGGACTCAGCAGGGCCCGCCCCTGGGGCCAGGGGTCTGGCAGGCTCCGGGGCCAAATGGACTACGGAAGCCGAGAGGGGCCCATCCGCGCCAAAACCCAAAACGCGCTGCGGCCTCCAGGGACACAGGGACACAAGTGGCTGTGTGGCTTGCAGTGCCCGACCAGAGGGAGGGAGGTTGTCTGGCTGCTGAGGCGCAGCCGGTGTCAGCCCTTCGGGGAACTGCCCGTGGATGCTTCGGGAATGGGGGCTGCCAACTCAGAACCCCCGTTCCCTGTGGCTGCAGCCAGCCAGGGGGCTCCAGGGTCGGGCGCGCCCGCGGGCCTGGGGGGCTTCTTGCCTGTGTGCAGGGCTTCTACGCACAAGGTGGCACCTCATCCCGGCCCAAGGGTGGTGGCAGGAACCCAGGAGGCGCTCGGGGACTCAGCAGGGCCCTCCCCTGGGGCCAGGGGTCTGGCAGGCTCCGGGGGCAAATGGACTACGGAATCCGAGAGGGGCCCGTCCGCGCCAAAACCCAAAATGCACTGCGGCCTCCAGGGACACAGGGACACAAGTGGCTGTGTGGCTTGCAGTGCCCGACCAGAGGGAGGGAGGTTGTCTGGCTGCTGAGGCGCAGCCGGTGTCAGCCCTTCGGGGAACTGCCCGTGGATGCTTCTGAATGGGGGCTGCCAACTCAGAACCCCCGTTCCCTGTGGCTGCAGCCAGCCAGGGGGCTCCAGGGTCGGGCGCGCCCACGGGCCTGGGGGGCTTCTTGCCTGTGTGCAGGGCTTCTACGCACAAGGTGGCACCTCATCCCGGCCCAAGGGTGGTGGCAGGAACCCAGGAGGCGCTCGGGAACTCAGCAGGGCCCGCCCCTGGGGCCAGGGGTCTGGCAGGCTCCGGGGCAAATGGACTACGGAAGCCGAGAGGGGCCCGTCCGCGCCAAAACCCAAAACGCGCTGCGGCCTCCAGGGACACAGGGGACACAAGTGGCTGTGTGGCTTGCAGTGCCCGACCAGAGGGAGGGAGGTTGTCTGGCTGCTGAGGCGCAGCCGGTGTCAGCCCTTCGGGGAACTGCCCGTGGATGCTTCGGGAATGGGGGCTGCCAACTCAGAACCCCCGTTCCCTGTGGCTGCTGCCAGCCAGGGGGCTCCAGGGTCGGGCGCGCCCGCGGGCCTGGGGGGCTTCTTGCCTGTGTGCAGGGCTTCTACGCACAAGGTGGCACCTCATCCCGGCCCAAGGTTGGCGGCAGGAACTCAGGAGGCGCTCGGGGACTCAGCAGGGCCCGCCCCTGGGGCCAGGGGTCTGGCAGGCTCCGGGGGCAAATGGAGTACGGAAGCCGAGAGGGGCTCGTCCGCGCCAAAACCCAAAAGGCGCTGCGGCTTCCAGGGACACAGGGGACACAAGTGGCTGTGTGGCTTGCAGTGCCCGACCAGAGGGAGGGAGGTTGTCTGGCTGCTGAGGCACAGCCGGTGTCAGCCCTTCGGGGAACTGCCCGTGGATGCTTCGGGAATGGGGGCTGCCAACTCAGAACCCCCGTTCCCTGTGGCTGCAGCCAGCCAGGGGGCTCCAGGGTCGGGCGCGCCCGCGGGCCTGGGGGGCTTCTTGCCTGTGTGCAGGGCTTCTACGCACAAGGTGGCACCTCATCCCGGCCCAAGGGTGGTGGCAGGAACCCAGGAGGCGCTCGGGGACTCAGCAGGGCCCGCCCCTGGGGCCAGGGGTCTGGCAGGCTCCGGGGGCAAATGGACTACGGAAGCCGAGAGGGGCCCGTCCGCGCCAAAACCCAAAACGCGCTGCGGCCTCCAGGGACACAGGGACAAAAGTGGCTGTGTGGCTTGCAGTGCCCGACCAGAGGGAGGGAGGTTGTCTGGCTGCTGAGGCGCAGCCGGTGTCAGCCCTTCGGGGAACTGCCCGTGGATGCTTCTGAATGGGGGCTGCCAACTCAGAACCCCCGTTCCCTGTGGCTGCAGCCAGCCAGGGGGCTCCAGGGTCGGGCGCACCCGCGGGCCTGGGGGGCTTCTTGCCTGTGTGCAGGGCTTCTACGCACAAGGTGGCACCTCATCCCGGCCCAAGGGTGGTGGCAGGAACCCAGGAGGCGCTCGGGGACTCAGGAGGGCCCGCCCCTAGGGCCAGGGGTCTGGCAGGCTCCGGGGCAAATGGACTACGGAAGCCGAGAGGGGCCCGTCCGCGCCAAAACCCAAAACGCGCTGCGGCCTCCAGGGACACAGGGGACACAAGTGGCTGTGTGGCTTGCAGTGCCCGACCAGAGGGAGGGAGGTTGTCTGGCTGCTGAGGCGCAGCCGGTGTCAGCCCTTCGGGGAACTGCCCGTGGATGCTTCGGGAATGGGGGCTGCCAACTCAGAACCCCCGTTCCCTGTGGCTGCAGCCAGCCAGGGGGCTCCAGGGTCGGGCGCGCCCGCGGGCCTGGGGGGCTTCTTGCCTGTGTGCAGGGCTTCTACGCACAAGGTGGCACCTCATCCCGGCCCAAGGGTGGTGGCAGGAACCCAGGAGGCGCTCGGGGACTCAGCAGGGCCCGCCCCTGGGGCCAGGGGTCTGGCAGGCTCCGGGGCCAAATGGACTACGGAAGCCGAGAGGGGCCCGTCCGCGCCAAAACCCAAAACGCGCTGCGGCCTCCAGGGACAAAGGGGACACAAGTGGCTGTGTGGCTTGCAGTGCCCGACCAGAGGGAGGGAGGTTGTCTGGCTGCTGAGGCGCAGCCTGTGTCAGCCCTTTGGGGAACTGCCCGTGGATGCTTCGGGAATGGGGGCTGCCAACTCAGAACCCCCGTTCCCTGTGGCTGCAGCCAGCCAGGGGGCTCCAGGGTTGGGCGCGCCGGCGGGCCTGGGGGGCTTCTTGCCTGTGTGCAGGGCTTCTACGCACAAGGTGGCACCTCATCCCGGCCCAAGGGTCGTGGCAGGAACTCAGGAGGCGCTCGGGGACTCAGCATTGCCCGCCTCGGGCCAGGGGTCTGGCAGGCTCCGGGGGCAAATGGACTACGGAAGCCGAGAGGGGCCCGTCCGCGCCAAAACCCAAAACGTGCTGCGGCCTCCAGGGACACAGGGGACACAAGTGGCTGTGTGGCTTGCAGTGCCCGACCAGAGGGAGGGAGGTTGTCTGGCTGCTGAGGCGCAGCCGGTGTCAGCCCTTCGGGAACTGCCCGTGGATGCTTTGGGAATGGGGGCTGCCAACTCAGAACCCCCGTTCCCTGTGGCTGCAGCCAGCCAGGGGGCTCCAGGGTCGGGCCTGGGGGGCTTCTTGCCTGTGTGCAGGGCTTCTACGCACAAGGTGGCACCTCATCCCGGCCCAAGGGTGGTGGCAGGAACCCAGGAGGCGCTCGGGGACTCAGCAGGGCCCGCCCCTGGGGCCAGGGGTCTGGCAGGCTCCGGGGCAAATGGACTACGGAAGCCGAGAGGGGCCCGTCGGCGCCAAAACCCAAAACGCGCTGCGGCCTCCAGGGACAAAGGGGACACAAGTGGCTGTGTGGCTTGCAGTGCCCGACCAGAGGGAGGGAGGTTGTCTGGCTGCTGAGGCGCAGCCGGTGTCAGCCCTTCGGGGAACTGCCCGTGGATGCTTCGGGAATGGGGGCTGCCAACTCAGAACCCCCATTCCCTGTGGCTGCAGCCAGCCCGGGGCCTCCATGGTCGGGCATGCCCGCGTGCCTGGGGGGCTTCTTGCCTGTGTGCAGGGCTTCTACGCACAAGGTGGCACCTCATCCCGGCCAAAGGGTGGTGGCAGGAACCCAGGAGGCTCTCAGGGACTCAGCAGGGCCCGCCCGTGGGGCCAGGGGTCTGGCAGGCTCCGGGGGCAAATGGACTACGGAAGCCGAGAGGGGCCCGTCCGCGCCAAAACCCAAAACGCGCTGCCGCCTCCAGGGACACAAGGACACACGTGGCTGTGTGGCTTGCAGTGCCCGACCAGAGGGAGGGAGGTTGTCTGGCGGCTGAGGCACAGCCGGTGTCAGCCCTTCGGGGAACTGCCCGTGGATGCTTCGGGAATGGAAGCTGCCAACTCAGAACCCCCGTTCCCTGTGGCTGCAGCCAGCCAGGGGGCTCCAGGGTCGGGCGCGCCCGCGGGCCTGGGGGGCTTCTTGCCTGTGTGCAGGGCTTCTACGCACAAGGTGGCACCTCATCCCGGCCCAAGGGTGGTGGCAGGAACCCAGGAGGCGCTCCGGGACTCAGCAGGGCCCGCCCCTGGGGCCAGAGGTCTGGCAGGCTCCGGGGGCAAATGGACTACGGAATCCGAGAGGGGCCCGTCCGCGCCAAAACCCAAAACGCGCTGCGGCCTCCAGGGACACAGGGACACGAGTGGCTGTGTGGCTTGCAGTGCCCGACCAGAGGGAGGGAGGTTGTCTGGCTGCTGAGGCGCAGCCGGTGTCAGCCCTTCGGGGAACTGCCCGTGGATGCTTCGGGAATGGGGGCTGCCAACTCAGAACCCCCGTTCCCAGTGGCTGCAGCCAGCCAGGGGGCTCCAGGGTCGGGTGCGCCCGCGGGCCTGGGGGGCTTCTTGCCTGTGTGCAGGGCTTCTACGCACAAGGTGGCACCTCATCCCGGCCAAAGGGTGGTGGCAGGAACCCAGGAGGCTCTCGGGGACTCAGCAGGGCCCGCCCCTGGGGCCAGGGGTCTGGCAGGCTCCGGGATAAATGGACTACGGAAGCCGAGAGGGGCCCGTCCGCGCCAAAACCCAAAACGCGCTGTGGCCTCCAGGGACACAGGGACACACGTGGCTGTGTGGCTTGCAGTGCCCGACCAGAGGGAGGGAGGTTGTCTGGCTGCTGAGGCGCAGCCGGTGTCAGCCCTTCGGGGAACTGCCCGTGGATGCTTCGGGAATGGGGGCTGCCAACTCAGAACCCCCGTTCCCTGTGGCTGCAGCCAGCCAGGGGGCTCCAGGGTCGGGCGCGCCCGCGGGCCTGGGGGGCTTCTTGCCTGTGTGCAGGGCTTCTACGCACAAGGTGGCACCTCATCCCGGCCAAAGGGTGGTGGCAGGAACCCAGGAGGCGCTCCGGGACTCAGCAGGGCCCGCCCCTGGGGCCAGAGGTCTGGCAGGCTCCGGGGGCAAATGGACTACGGAATCCGAGAGGGGCCCGTCCGCGCCAAAACCCAAAACGCGCTGCGGCCTCCAGGGACACAGGGACACAAGTGGCTGTGTGGCTTGCAGTGCCCGACCAGAGGGAGGGAGGTTGTCTGGCTGCTGAGGCGCAGCCGGTGTCAGCCCTTCGGGGAACTGCCCGTGGATGCTTCGGGAATGGGGGCTGCCAACTCAGAACCCCCGTTCCCTGTGGCTGCAGCCAGCCAGGGGGCTCCAGGGTCGGGCGCGCCCGCGGGCCTGGGGGGCTTCTTGCCTGTGTGCAGGGCTTCTACGCACAAGGTGGCACCTCATCCCGGCCAAAGGGTGGTGGCAGGAACCCAGGAGGCGCTCCGGGACTCAGCAGGGCCCGCCCCTGGGGCCAGAGGTCTGGCAGGCTCCGGGGGCAAATGGACTACGGAATCCGAGAGGGGCCCGTACGCGCCAAAACCCAAAACGCGCTGCGGCCTCCAGGGACACAGGGACACAAGTGGCTGTGTGGCTTGCAGTGCCCGACCAGAGGGAGGGAGGTTGTCTGGCTGCTGAGGCGCAGCCGGTGTCAGCCCTTCGGGGAACTGCCCGTGGATGCTTCGGGAATGGGGGCTGCCAACTCAGAACCCCCGTTCCCAGTGGCTGCAGCCAGCCAGGGGGCTCCAGGGTCGGGTGCGCCCGTGGGCCTGGGGGGCTTCTTGCCTGTGTGCAGGGCTTCTACGCACAAGGTGGCACCTCATCCCGGCCCAAGGGTCGTGGCAGGAACTCAGGAGGCGCTCGGGGACTCAGCATTGCCCGCCTCGGGCCAGGGGTCTGGCAGGCTCCAGGGGCAAATGGACTACGGAAGCCGAGAGGCCCGTCCGCGCCAAAACCCAAAACGTGCTGCGGCCTCCAGGGACACAGGGGACACAAGTGGCTGTGTGGCTTGCAGTGCCCGACCAGAGGGAGGGAGGTTGTCTGGCTGCTGAGGCGCAGCCGGTGTCAGCCCTTCAGGGAACTGCCCGTGGATGCTTTGGGAATGGGGGCTGCCAACTCAGAAACCCCGTTCCCTGTGGCTGCAGCCAGCCAGGGGGCTCCAGGGTCGGGCGCGCCCGTGGGCCTGGGGGTCTTCTTGCCTGTGTGCAGGGCTTCTACGCACAAGGTGGCACCTCATCCCGGCCCAAGGGTGGTGGCAGGAACCCAGGAGGCACTCGGGAACTCAGCAGGGCCTGCCCCTGGGGCCAGGGGTCTGGCAGGCTCCGGGGGCAAATGGACTACGGAAGCCGAGAGGGGCCCGTCCGCGCCAAAACCCAAAAGGCGCTGCGGCATCCAGGGACACAGGGGACACGAGTGGCTGTGTGGCTTGAAGTGCCCGACCAGAGGGAGGGAGGTTGTCTGGCTGCTGAGGCGCAGCCGGTGTCAGCCCTTCGGGGAACTGCCCGTGGATGCTTCGGGAATGGGGGCTGCCAACTCAGAACCCCCGTTCCCTGTGGCTGCAGCCAGCCAGGGGGCTCCAGGCTCGGGCGCGCCCGCGGGCCTGGGGGGCTTCTTGCCTGTGTGCAGGGCTTCTACGCACAAGGTGGCACCTCATCCCGGCCCAAGGGTGGCGGCAGGAACTCAGGAGGCGCTCGGGGACTCAGCAGGGCCCGCCCCTGGGGCCAGGGGTCTGGCAGGCTCCGGGGGCAAATGGACTACGGAAGCCGAGAGGGGCCCGTCCGCGCCAAAACCCAAAAGGCGCTGCGGCCTCCAGGGACACAGGGGACACAAGTGGCTGTGTGGCTTGCAGTGCCCGACCAGAGGGAGGGAGGTTGTCTGGCTGCTGAGGCGCAGCTGGTGTCAGCCCTTCGGGGAACTGCCCGTGGATGCTTCGGGAATGGGGGCTGCCAACTCAGAACCCCCGTTCCCTGTGGCTGCAGCCAGCCAGGGGGCTCAAGGGTCGGGCGCGCCCGCGGGCCTGGGGGGCTTCTTGCCTGTGTGCAGGGCTTCTACGCACAAGGTGGCACCTCATCCCGGCCCAAGGGTGGTGGCAGGAACCCAGGAGGCGCTCGGGGACTCAGCAGGGCCCGCCCCTGGGGCCAGGGGTCTGGCAGGCTCCGGGGGAAAATGTACTACGGAAGCCGAGAGGGGCCCGTCCGCGCCAAAACCCAAAACGCTCTGCGGCCTCCAGGGACACAGGGACACAAGTGGCTGTGTGGCTTGCAGTGCCCGACCAGAGGGAGGGAGGTTGTCTGGCTGCTGAGGCGCAGCCGGTGTCAGCCCTTCGGGGAACTGCCCGTGGATGCTTCGGGAATGGGGGCTGCCAACTCAGAACCCCCGTTCCCTGTGGCTGCAGCCAGCCAGGGGGCTCCAGGCTCGGGCGCGCCCGCGGGCCTGGGGGGCTTCTTGCCTGTGTGCAGGGCTTCTACGCACAAGGTGGCACCTCATCCCGGCCCAAGGGTGGCGGCAGGAACTCAGGAGGCGCTCGGGGACTCAGCAGGGCCCGCCCCTGGGGCCAGGGGTCTGGCAGGCTCCGGGGGCAAATGGACTACGGAAGCCGAGAGGGGCCCGTCCGCGCCAAAACCCAAAAGGCGCTGCGGCCTCCAGGGACACAGGGGACACAAGTGGCTGTGTGGCTTGCAGTGCCCGACCAGAGGGAGGGAGGTTGTCTGGCTGCTGAGGCGCAGCCGGTGTCAGCCCTTCGGGGAACTGCCCGTGGATGCTTCGGGAATGGGGGCTGCCAACTCAGAACCCCCGTTCCCTGTGGCTGCAGCCAGCCAGGGGGCTCAAGGGTCGGGCGCGCCCGCGGGCCTGGGGGGCTTCTTGCCTGTGTGCAGGGCTTCTACGCACAAGGTGGCACCTCATCCCGGCCCAAGGGTGGTGGCAGGAACCCAGGAGGCGCTCGGGGACTCAGCAGGGCCCGCCCCTGGGGCCAGGGGTCTGGCAGGCTCCGGGGGCAAATGGACTACGGAAGCCGAGAGGGGCCCGTCCGCGCCAAAACCCAAAATGCTCTGCGGCCTCCAGGGACACAGGGACACAAGTGGCTGTGTGGCTTGCAGTGCCCGACCAGAGGGAGGGAGGTTGTCTGGCTGCTGAGGCGCAGCCGGTGTCAGCCCTTCAGGGAACTGCCCGTGGATGCTTTGGGAATGGGGGCTGCCAACTCAGAAACCCCGTTCCCTGTGGCTGCAGCCAGCCAGGGGGCTCCAGGGTCGGGCCTGGGGGGCTTCTTGCCTGTGTGCAGGGCTTCTACGCACAAGGTGGCACCTCATCCCGGCCCAAGGGTGGTGGCAGGAACCCAGGAGGCGCTCGGGGACTCAGCAGGGCCCGCCCCTGGGGCCAGGGGTCTGGCAGGCTCCGGGGCAAATGGACTACGGAAGCCGAGAGGGGCCCGTCGGCGCCAAAACCCAAAACGCGCTGCGGCCTCCAGGGACAAAGGGGACACAAGTGGCTGTGTGGCTTGCAGTGCCCGACCAGAGGGAGGGAGGTTGTCTGGCTGCTGAGGCGCAGCCGGTGTCAGCCCTTCGGGGAACTGCCCGTGGATGCTTCGGGAATGGGGGCTGCCAACTCAGAACCCCCGTTCCCTGTGGCTGCAGCCAGCCAGGGGGCTCCAGGGTCGGGCGCGCCCGCGGGCCTGGGGGGCTTCTTGCCTGTGTGCAGGGCTTCTACGCACAAGGTGGCACCTCATCCCGGCCCAAGGGTCGCGGCAGGAACTCAGGAGGCGCTCGGGGACTCAGCAGGGCCCGCCCCTGGGGCCAGGGGTCTGGCAGGCTCCGGGGGCAAATGGACTACGGAAACCGAGAGGGGCCCGTCCGCGCCAAAACCCAAAAGGCGCTGCGGCCTCCAGGGACAAAGGGGACACAAGTGGCTGTGTGGCTTGCAGTGCCCGACCAGAGGGAGGGAGGTTGTCTGGCTGCTGAGGCGCAGCCGGTGTCAGCCCTTCGGGGAACTGCTGGTGGATGCTTCGGGAATGGGGGCTGCCAACTCAGAACCCCCATTCCCTGTGGCTGCAGCCAGCCAGGGGCCTCCAGGGTCGGGCGCGCCCGCGGGCCTTGGGGGCTTCTTGCCTGTGTGCAGGGCTTCTACGCACAAGGTGGCACCTCATCCCGGCCAAAGGGTGGTGGCAGGAACCCAGGAGGCTCTCAGGGACTCAGCAGGGCCCGCCCGTAGGGCCAGGGGTCTGGCAGGCTCCGGGGGCAAATGGACTACGGAAGCCGAGAGGGGCCCGTCCGCGCCAAAACCCAAAACGCGCTGCGGCCTCCAGGGACACAGGGACACACGTGGCTGTGTGGCTTGCAGTGCCCGACCAGAGGGAGGGAGGTTGTCTGGCGGCTGAGGCGCAGCCGGTGTCAGCCCTTCGGGGAACTGCCCGTGGATGCTTCGGGAATGGGGGCTGCCCACTCAGAACCCCCGTTCCCAGTGGCTGCAGCCAGCCAGGGGGCTCCAGGGTCGGGTGCGCCCGCGGGCCTGGGGGGTTTCTTGCCTGTGTGCAGGGCTTCTACGCACAAGGTGGCACCTCATCCCGGCCCAAGGGTGGTGGCAGGAACCCAGGAGGCGCTCGGGGACTCAGCAGGGCCCGCCCCTGGGGCCAGGGGTCTGGCAGGCTCCGGGGGCAAATGGACTACGGAAGCCGAGAGGGGCCCGTCCGCGCCAAAACCAAAAACGCTCTGCGGCCTCCAGGGACACAGGGACACAAGTGGCTGTGTGGCTTGCAGTGCCCGACCAGAGGGAGGGAGGTTGTCTGGCTGCTGAGGCGCAGCCGGTGTCAGCCCTTCGGGGAACTGCCCGTGGATGCTTCGGGAATGGGGGCTGCCAACTCAGAACCCCCGTTCCCTGTGGCTGCAGCCAGCCAGGGGGCTCCAGGGTCGGGCCTGGGGGGCTTCTTGCCTGTGTGCAGGGCTTCTACGCACAAGGTGGCACCTCATCCCGGCCCAAGGGTGGTGGCAGGAACCCAGGAGGCGCTCGGGGACTCAGCAGGGCCCGCCCCTGGGGCCAGGGGTCTGGCAGGCTCCGGGGCAAATGGACTACGGAAGCCGAGAGGGGCCCGTCGGCGCCAAAACCCAAAACGCGCTGCGGCCTCCGGGGACAAAGGGGACACAAGTGGCTGTGTGGCTTGCAGTGCCCGACCAGAGGGAGGGAGGTTGTCTGGCTGCTGAGGCGCAGCCGGTGTCAGCCCTTCGGGGAACTGCCCGTGGATGCTTCGGGAATGGGGGCTGCCAACTCAGAACCCCCGTTCCCTGTGGCTGCAGCCAGCCAGGGGGCTCCAGGCTCGGGCGCGCCCGCGGGCCTGGGGGGCTTCTTGCCTGTGTGCAGGGCTTCTACGCACAAGGTGGCACCTCATCCCGGCCCAAGGGTGGCGGCAGGAACTCAGGAGGCGCTCGGGGACTCAGCAGGGCCCGCCCCTGGGGCCAGGGGTCTGGCAGGCTCCGGGGGCAAATGGACTACGGAAGCCGAGAGGGGCCCGTCCGCGCCAAAACCCAAAAGGCGCTGCGGCCTCCAGGGACACAGGGGACACAAGTGGCTGTGTGGCTTGCAGTGCCCGACCAGAGGGAGGGAGGTTGTCTGGCTGCTGAGGCGCAGCCGGTGTCAGCCCTTCGGGGAACTGCCCGTGGATGCTTCGGGAATGGGGGCTGCCAACTCAGAACCCCCGTTCCCTGTGGCTGCAGCCAGCCAGGGGGCTCAAGGGTCGGGCGCGCCCGCGGGCCTGGGGGGCTTCTTGCCTGTGTGCAGGGCTTCTACGCACAAGGTGGCACCTCATCCCGGCCCAAGGGTGGTGGCAGGAACCCAGGAGGCGCTCGGGGACTCAGCAGGGCCCGCCCCTGGGGCCAGGGGTCTGGCAGGCTCCGGGGGCAAATGGACTACGGAATCCGAGAGGAGCCCGTCCGCGCCAAAACCCAAAATGCTCTGCGGCCTCCAGGGACACAGGGACACAAGTGGCTGTGTGGCTTGCAGTGCCCGACCAGAGGGAGGGAGGTTGTCTGGCTGCTGAGGCGCAGCCGGTGTCAGCCCTTCAGGGAACTGCCCGTGGATGCTTTGGGAATGGGGGCTGCCAACTCAGAAACCCCGTTCCCTGTGGCTGCAGCCAGCCAGGGGGCTCCAGGGTCGGGCCTGGGGGGCTTCTTGCCTGTGTGCAGGGCTTCTACGCACAAGGTGGCACCTCATCCCGGCCCAAGGGTGGTGGCAGGAACCCAGGAGGCGCTCGGGGACTCAGCAGGGCCCGCCCCTGGGGCCAGGGGTCTGGCAGGCTCCGGGGCAAATGGACTACGGAAGCCGAGAGGGGCCCGTCGGCGCCAAAACCCAAAACGCGCTGCGGCCTCCAGGGACAAAGGGGACACAAGTGGCTGTGTGGCTTGCAGTGCCCGACCAGAGGGAGGGAGGTTGTCTGGCTGCTGAGGCGCAGCCGGTGTCAGCCCTTCGGGGAACTGCCCGTGGATGCTTCGGGAATGGGGGCTGCCAACTCAGAACCCCCGTTCCCTGTGGCTGCAGCCAGCCAGGGGGCTCCAGGGTCGGGCGCGCCCGCGGGCCTGGGGGGCTTCTTGCCTGTGTGCAGGGCTTCTACGCACAAGGTGGCACCTCATCCCGGCCCAAGGGTCGCGGCAGGAACTCAGGAGGCGCTCGGGGACTCAGCAGGGCCCGCCCCTGGGGCCAGGGGTCTGGCAGGCTCCGGGGGCAAATGGACTACGGAAACCGAGAGGGGCCCGTCCGCGCCAAAACCCAAAAGGCGCTGCGGCCTCCAGGGACACAGGGGACACAAGTGGCTGTGTGGCTTGCAGTGCCCGACCAGAGGGAGGGAGGTTGTCTGGCTGCTGAGGCGCAGCCGGTGTCAGCCCTTCGGGGAACTGCTGGTGGATGCTTCGGGAATGGGGGCTGCCAACTCAGAACCCCCATTCCCTGTGGCTGCAGCCAGCCAGGGGCCTCCAGGGTCGGGCGCGCCCGCGGGCCTTGGGGGCTTCTTGCCTGTGTGCAGGGCTTCTACGCACAAGGTGGCACCTCATCCCGGCCAAAGGGTGGTGGCAGGAACCCAGGAGGCTCTCAGGGACTCAGCAGGGCCCGCCCGTAGGGACAGGGGTCTGGCAGGCTCCGGGGGCAAATGGACTACGGAAGCCGAGAGGGGCCCGTCCGCGCCAAAACCCAAAACGCGCTGCGGCCTCCAGGGACACAGGGACACACGTGGCTGTGTGGCTTGCAGTGCCCGACCAGAGGGAGGGAGGTTGTCTGGCGGCTGAGGCGCAGCCGGTGTCAGCCCTTCGGGGAACTGCCCGTGGATGCTTCGGGAATGGGGGCTGCCCACTCAGAACCCCCGTTCCCAGTGGCTGCAGCCAGCCAGGGGGCTCCAGGGTCGGGTGCGCCCGCGGGCCTGGGGGGTTTCTTGCCTGTGTGCAGGGCTTCTACGCACAAGGTGGCACCTCATCCCGGCCCAAGGGTGGTGGCAGGAACCCAGGAGGCGCTCGGGGACTCAGCAGGGCCCGCCCCTGGGGCCAGGGGTCTGGCAGGCTCCGGGGGCCAATGGACTACGGAAGCCGAGAGGGGCCCGTCCGCGCCAAAACCAAAAACGCTCTGCGGCCTCCAGGGACACAGGGACACAAGTGGCTGTGTGGCTTGCAGTGCCCGACCAGAGGGAGGGAGGTTGTCTGGCTGCTGAGGCGCAGCCGGTGTCAGCCCTTCGGGGAACTGCCCGTGGATGCTTCTGAATGGGGGCTGCCAACTCAGAACCCCCGTTCCCAGTGGCTGCAGCCAGCCAGGGGGCTCCAGGGTCGGGTGCGCCCGTGGGCCTGGGGGGCTTCTTGCCTGTGTGCAGGGCTTCTACGCACAAGGTGGCACCTCATCCCGGCCCAAGGGTCGTGGCAGGAACTCAGGAGGCGCTCGGGGACTCAGCATTGCCCGCCTCGGGCCAGGGGTCTGGCAGGCTCCAGGGGCAAATGGACTACGGAAGCCGAGAGGCCCGTCCGCGCCAAAACCCAAAACGTGCTGCGGCCTCCAGGGACACAGGGGACACAAGTGGCTGTGTGGCTTGCAGTGCCCGACCAGAGGGAGGGAGGTTGTCTGGCTGCTGAGGCGCAGCCGGTGTCAGCCCTTCAGGGAACTGCCCGTGGATGCTTTGGGAATGGGGGCTGCCAACTCAGAAACCCCGTTCCCTGTGGCTGCAGCCAGCCAGGGGGCTCCAGGGTCGGGCGCGCCCGTGGGCCTGGGGGTCTTCTTGCCTGTGTGCAGGGCTTCTACGCACAAGGTGGCACCTCATCCCGGCCCAAGGGTGGTGGCAGGAACCCAGGAGGCACTCGGGAACTCAGCAGGGCCTGCCCCTGGGGCCAGGGGTCTGGCAGGCTCCGGGGGCAAATGGACTACGGAAGCCGAGAGGGGCCCGTCCGCGCCAAAACCCAAAAGGCGCTGCGGCATCCAGGGACACAGGGGACACGAGTGGCTGTGTGGCTTGAAGTGCCCGACCAGAGGGAGGGAGGTTGTCTGGCTGCTGAGGCGCAGCCGGTGTCAGCCCTTCGGGGAACTGCCCGTGGATGCTTCGGGAATGGGGGCTGCCAACTCAGAACCCCCGTTCCCTGTGGCTGCAGCCAGCCAGGGGGCTCCAGGCTCGGGCGCGCCCGCGGGCCTGGGGGGCTTCTTGCCTGTGTGCAGGGCTTCTACGCACAAGGTGGCACCTCATCCCGGCCCAAGGGTGGCGGCAGGAACTCAGGAGGCGCTCGGGGACTCAGCAGGGCCCGCCCCTGGGGCCAGGGGTCTGGCAGGCTCCGGGGGCAAATGGACTACGGAAGCCGAGAGGGGCCCGTCCGCGCCAAAACCCAAAAGGC
Source organism: Lepus europaeus (assembly GCF_033115175.1). Classification (NCBI taxonomy): domain Eukaryota; kingdom Metazoa; phylum Chordata; class Mammalia; order Lagomorpha; family Leporidae; genus Lepus; species Lepus europaeus. Next base: position 162,103 of record NW_026909092.1, on the reverse strand, counting down.
GCTGCGGCCTCCAGGGACACAGGGGACACAAGTGGCTGTGTGGCTTGCAGTGCCCGACCAGAGGGAGGGAGGTTGTCTGGCTGCTGAGGCGCAGCTGGTGTCAGCCCTTCGGGGAACTGCCCGTGGATGCTTCGGGAATGGGGGCTGCCAACTCAGAACCCCCGTTCCCTGTGGCTGCAGCCAGCCAGGGGGCTCAAGGGTCGGGCGCGCCCGCGGGCCTGGGGGGCTTCTTGCCTGTGTGCAGGGCTTCTACGCACAAGGTGGCACCTCATCCCGGCCCAAGGGTGGTGGCAGGAACCCAGGAGGCGCTCGGGGACTCAGCAGGGCCCGCCCCTGGGGCCAGGGGTCTGGCAGGCTCCGGGGGAAAATGTACTACGGAAGCCGAGAGGGGCCCGTCCGCGCCAAAACCCAAAACGCTCTGCGGCCTCCAGGGACACAGGGACACAAGTGGCTGTGTGGCTTGCAGTGCCCGACCAGAGGGAGGGAGGTTGTCTGGCTGCTGAGGCGCAGCCGGTGTCAGCCCTTCGGGGAACTGCCCGTGGATGCTTCGGGAATGGGGGCTGCCAACTCAGAACCCCCGTTCCCTGTGGCTGCAGCCAGCCAGGGGGCTCCAGGCTCGGGCGCGCCCGCGGGCCTGGGGGGCTTCTTGCCTGTGTGCAGGGCTTCTACGCACAAGGTGGCACCTCATCCCGGCCCAAGGGTGGCGGCAGGAACTCAGGAGGCGCTCGGGGACTCAGCAGGGCCCGCCCCTGGGGCCAGGGGTCTGGCAGGCTCCGGGGGCAAATGGACTACGGAAGCCGAGAGGGGCCCGTCCGCGCCAAAACCCAAAAGGCGCTGCGGCCTCCAGGGACACAGGGGACACAAGTGGCTGTGTGGCTTGCAGTGCCCGACCAGAGGGAGGGAGGTTGTCTGGCTGCTGAGGCGCAGCCGGTGTCAGCCCTTCGGGGAACTGCCCGTGGATGCTTCGGGAATGGGGGCTGCCAACTCAGAACCCCCGTTCCCTGTGGCTGCAGCCAGCCAGGGGGCTCAAGGGTCGGGCGCGCCCGCGGGCCTGGGGGGCTTCTTGCCTGTGTGCAGGGCTTCTACGCACAAGGTGGCACCTCATCCCGGCCCAAGGGTGGTGGCAGGAACCCAGGAGGCGCTCGGGGACTCAGCAGGGCCCGCCCCTGGGGCCAGGGGTCTGGCAGGCTCCGGGGGCAAATGGACTACGGAAGCCGAGAGGGGCCCGTCCGCGCCAAAACCCAAAATGCTCTGCGGCCTCCAGGGACACAGGGACACAAGTGGCTGTGTGGCTTGCAGTGCCCGACCAGAGGGAGGGAGGTTGTCTGGCTGCTGAGGCGCAGCCGGTGTCAGCCCTTCAGGGAACTGCCCGTGGATGCTTTGGGAATGGGGGCTGCCAACTCAGAAACCCCGTTCCCTGTGGCTGCAGCCAGCCAGGGGGCTCCAGGGTCGGGCCTGGGGGGCTTCTTGCCTGTGTGCAGGGCTTCTACGCACAAGGTGGCACCTCATCCCGGCCCAAGGGTGGTGGCAGGAACCCAGGAGGCGCTCGGGGACTCAGCAGGGCCCGCCCCTGGGGCCAGGGGTCTGGCAGGCTCCGGGGCAAATGGACTACGGAAGCCGAGAGGGGCCCGTCGGCGCCAAAACCCAAAACGCGCTGCGGCCTCCAGGGACAAAGGGGACACAAGTGGCTGTGTGGCTTGCAGTGCCCGACCAGAGGGAGGGAGGTTGTCTGGCTGCTGAGGCGCAGCCGGTGTCAGCCCTTCGGGGAACTGCCCGTGGATGCTTCGGGAATGGGGGCTGCCAACTCAGAACCCCCGTTCCCTGTGGCTGCAGCCAGCCAGGGGGCTCCAGGGTCGGGCGCGCCCGCGGGCCTGGGGGGCTTCTTGCCTGTGTGCAGGGCTTCTACGCACAAGGTGGCACCTCATCCCGGCCCAAGGGTCGCGGCAGGAACTCAGGAGGCGCTCGGGGACTCAGCAGGGCCCGCCCCTGGGGCCAGGGGTCTGGCAGGCTCCGGGGGCAAATGGACTACGGAAACCGAGAGGGGCCCGTCCGCGCCAAAACCCAAAAGGCGCTGCGGCCTCCAGGGACAAAGGGGACACAAGTGGCTGTGTGGCTTGCAGTGCCCGACCAGAGGGAGGGAGGTTGTCTGGCTGCTGAGGCGCAGCCGGTGTCAGCCCTTCGGGGAACTGCTGGTGGATGCTTCGGGAATGGGGGCTGCCAACTCAGAACCCCCATTCCCTGTGGCTGCAGCCAGCCAGGGGCCTCCAGGGTCGGGCGCGCCCGCGGGCCTTGGGGGCTTCTTGCCTGTGTGCAGGGCTTCTACGCACAAGGTGGCACCTCATCCCGGCCAAAGGGTGGTGGCAGGAACCCAGGAGGCTCTCAGGGACTCAGCAGGGCCCGCCCGTAGGGCCAGGGGTCTGGCAGGCTCCGGGGGCAAATGGACTACGGAAGCCGAGAGGGGCCCGTCCGCGCCAAAACCCAAAACGCGCTGCGGCCTCCAGGGACACAGGGACACACGTGGCTGTGTGGCTTGCAGTGCCCGACCAGAGGGAGGGAGGTTGTCTGGCGGCTGAGGCGCAGCCGGTGTCAGCCCTTCGGGGAACTGCCCGTGGATGCTTCGGGAATGGGGGCTGCCCACTCAGAACCCCCGTTCCCAGTGGCTGCAGCCAGCCAGGGGGCTCCAGGGTCGGGTGCGCCCGCGGGCCTGGGGGGTTTCTTGCCTGTGTGCAGGGCTTCTACGCACAAGGTGGCACCTCATCCCGGCCCAAGGGTGGTGGCAGGAACCCAGGAGGCGCTCGGGGACTCAGCAGGGCCCGCCCCTGGGGCCAGGGGTCTGGCAGGCTCCGGGGGCAAATGGACTACGGAAGCCGAGAGGGGCCCGTCCGCGCCAAAACCAAAAACGCTCTGCGGCCTCCAGGGACACAGGGACACAAGTGGCTGTGTGGCTTGCAGTGCCCGACCAGAGGGAGGGAGGTTGTCTGGCTGCTGAGGCGCAGCCGGTGTCAGCCCTTCGGGGAACTGCCCGTGGATGCTTCTGAATGGGGGCTGCCAACTCAGAACCCCCGTTCCCTGTGGCTGCAGCCAGCCAGGGGGCTCCAGAGTCGGGCGCGCCCGCGGGCCTGGGGGGCTTCTTGCCTGTGTGCAGGGCTTCTACGCACAAGGTGGCACCTGATCCCGGCCCAAGGGTGGTGGCAGAAACCCAGGAGGCGCTCGGGGACTCAGGAGGGCCCGCCCCTAGGGCCAGGGGTCTGGCAGGCTCCGGGGCAAATGGACTACGGAAGCCGAAAGGGGCCCGTCCGCGCCAAAACCCAAAACGCGCTGCGGCCTCCAGGGACACAGGGGACACAAGTGGCTGTGTGACTTGCAGTGCCCGACCAGAGGGAGGGAGGTTGTCTGGCTGCTGAGGCGCAGCCGGTGTCAGCCCTTCGGGGAACTGCCCATGGATGCTTCGGGAATGGGGGCTGCCAACTCAGAACCCCCGTTCCCTGTGGCTGCAGCCAGCCAGGGGGCTCCAGGGTCGGGTCGCCCGCGGGCCTGGGGGGCTTCTTGCCTGTGTGCAGGGCTTCTACGCACAAGGTGGCACCTCATCCCGGCCGAAGGGTGGTGGCAGGAACTCAGGAGGCGCTCAGGGACTCAGCAGGGCCCGCCCCTGGGGCCAGGGGTCTGGCAGGCTCCGGGGGCAAATGGACTACGGAAGCCGAGAGGGGCCCGTCCGCGCCGAAACCCAAAACGCGCTGCGGCCTCCAGGGACACAGGGGACACAAGTGGCTGTGTGGCTTGCAGTGCCCGACCAGAGGGAGGGAGGTTGTCTGGCTGCTGAGGCACAGCCGGTGTCAGCCCTTCGGGGAACTGCCCGTGGATGCTTCGGGAATGGGGGCTGCCAACTCAGAACCCCCGTTCCCTGTGGCTGCAGCCAGCCAGGGGGCTCCAGGGTCGGGCCTGGGGGGCTTCTTGCCTGTGTGCAGGGCTTCTACGCACAAGGTGGCACCTCATCCCGGCCCAAGGGTGGTGGCAGGAACCCAGGAGGCGCTCGGGGACTCAGCAGGGCCCGCCCCTGGGGCCAGGGGTCTGGCAGGCTCCGGGGCAAATGGACTACGGAAGCCGAGAGGGGCCCGTCGGCGCCAAAACCCAAAACGCGCTGCGGCCTCCGGGGACAAAGGGGACACAAGTGGCTGTGTGGCTTGCAGTGCCCGACCAGAGGGAGGGAGGTTGTCTGGCTGCTGAGGCGCAGCCGGTGTCAGCCCTTCGGGGAACTGCCCGTGGATGCTTCGGGAATGGGGGCTGCCAACTCAGAACCCCCGTTCCCTGTGGCTGCAGCCAGCCAGGGGGCTCCAGGCTCGGGCGCGCCCGCGGGCCTGGGGGGCTTCTTGCCTGTGTGCAGGGCTTCTACGCACAAGGTGGCACCTCATCCCGGCCCAAGGGTGGCGGCAGGAACTCAGGAGGCGCTCGGGGACTCAGCAGGGCCCGCCCCTGGGGCCAGGGGTCTGGCAGGCTCCGGGGGCAAATGGACTACGGAAGCCGAGAGGGGCCCGTCCGCGCCAAAACCCAAAAGGCGCTGCGGCCTCCAGGGACACAGGGGACACAAGTGGCTGTGTGGCTTGCAGTGCCCGACCAGAGGGAGGGAGGTTGTCTGGCTGCTGAGGCGCAGCCGGTGTCAGCCCTTCGGGGAACTGCCCGTGGATGCTTCGGGAATGGGGGCTGCCAACTCAGAACCCCCGTTCCCTGTGGCTGCAGCCAGCCAGGGGGCTCAAGGGTCGGGCGCGCCCGCGGGCCTGGGGGGCTTCTTGCCTGTGTGCAGGGCTTCTACGCACAAGGTGGCACCTCATCCCGGCCCAAGGGTGGTGGCAGGAACCCAGGAGGCGCTCGGGGACTCAGCAGGGCCCGCCCCTGGGGCCAGGGGTCTGGCAGGCTCCGGGGGCAAATGGACTACGGAATCCGAGAGGAGCCCGTCCGCGCCAAAACCCAAAATGCTCTGCGGCCTCCAGGGACACAGGGACACAAGTGGCTGTGTGGCTTGCAGTGCCCGACCAGAGGGAGGGAGGTTGTCTGGCTGCTGAGGCGCAGCCGGTGTCAGCCCTTCAGGGAACTGCCCGTGGATGCTTTGGGAATGGGGGCTGCCAACTCAGAAACCCCGTTCCCTGTGGCTGCAGCCAGCCAGGGGGCTCCAGGGTCGGGCCTGGGGGGCTTCTTGCCTGTGTGCAGGGCTTCTACGCACAAGGTGGCACCTCATCCCGGCCCAAGGGTGGTGGCAGGAACCCAGGAGGCGCTCGGGGACTCAGCAGGGCCCGCCCCTGGGGCCAGGGGTCTGGCAGGCTCCGGGGCAAATGGACTACGGAAGCCGAGAGGGGCCCGTCGGCGCCAAAACCCAAAACGCGCTGCGGCCTCCAGGGACAAAGGGGACACAAGTGGCTGTGTGGCTTGCAGTGCCCGACCAGAGGGAGGGAGGTTGTCTGGCTGCTGAGGCGCAGCCGGTGTCAGCCCTTCGGGGAACTGCCCGTGGATGCTTCGGGAATGGGGGCTGCCAACTCAGAACCCCCGTTCCCTGTGGCTGCAGCCAGCCAGGGGGCTCCAGGGTCGGGCGCGCCCGCGGGCCTGGGGGGCTTCTTGCCTGTGTGCAGGGCTTCTACGCACAAGGTGGCACCTCATCCCGGCCCAAGGGTCGCGGCAGGAACTCAGGAGGCGCTCGGGGACTCAGCAGGGCCCGCCCCTGGGGCCAGGGGTCTGGCAGGCTCCGGGGGCAAATGGACTACGGAAACCGAGAGGGGCCCGTCCGCGCCAAAACCCAAAAGGCGCTGCGGCCTCCAGGGACACAGGGGACACAAGTGGCTGTGTGGCTTGCAGTGCCCGACCAGAGGGAGGGAGGTTGTCTGGCTGCTGAGGCGCAGCCGGTGTCAGCCCTTCGGGGAACTGCTGGTGGATGCTTCGGGAATGGGGGCTGCCAACTCAGAACCCCCATTCCCTGTGGCTGCAGCCAGCCAGGGGCCTCCAGGGTCGGGCGCGCCCGCGGGCCTTGGGGGCTTCTTGCCTGTGTGCAGGGCTTCTACGCACAAGGTGGCACCTCATCCCGGCCAAAGGGTGGTGGCAGGAACCCAGGAGGCTCTCAGGGACTCAGCAGGGCCCGCCCGTAGGGCCAGGGGTCTGGCAGGCTCCGGGGGCAAATGGACTACGGAAGCCGAGAGGGGCCCGTCCGCGCCAAAACCCAAAACGCGCTGCGGCCTCCAGGGACACAGGGACACACGTGGCTGTGTGGCTTGCAGTGCCCGACCAGAGGGAGGGAGGTTGTCTGGCGGCTGAGGCGCAGCCGGTGTCAGCCCTTCGGGGAACTGCCCGTGGATGCTTCGGGAATGGGGGCTGCCCACTCAGAACCCCCGTTCCCAGTGGCTGCAGCCAGCCAGGGGGCTCCAGGGTCGGGTGCGCCCGCGGGCCTGGGGGGTTTCTTGCCTGTGTGCAGGGCTTCTACGCACAAGGTGGCACCTCATCCCGGCCCAAGGGTGGTGGCAGGAACCCAGGAGGCGCTCGGGGACTCAGCAGGGCCCGCCCCTGGGGCCAGGGGTCTGGCAGGCTCCGGGGGCAAATGGACTACGGAAGCCGAGAGGGGCCCGTCCGCGCCAAAACCAAAAATGCTCTGCGGCCTCCAGGGACACAGGGACACAAGTGGCTGTGTGGCTTGCAGTGCCCGACCAGAGGGAGGGAGGTTGTCTGGCTGCTGAGGCGCAGCCGGTGTCAGCCCTTCGGGGAACTGCCCGTGGATGCTTCTGAATGGGGGCTGCCAACTCAGAACCCCCGTTCCCTGTGGCTGCAGCCAGCCAGGGGGCTCCAGAGTCGGGCGCGCCCGCGGGCCTGGGGGGCTTCTTGCCTGTGTGCAGGGCTTCTACGCACAAGGTGGCACCTGATCCCGGCCCAAGGGTGGTGGCAGAAACCCAGGAGGCGCTCGGGGACTCAGGAGGGCCCGCCCCTAGGGCCAGGGGTCTGGCAGGCTCCGGGGCAAATGGACTACGGAAGCCGAAAGGGGCCCGTCCGCGCCAAAACCCAAAACGCGCTGCGGCCTCCAGGGACACAGGGGACACAAGTGGCTGTGTGACTTGCAGTGCCCGACCAGAGGGAGGGAGGTTGTCTGGCTGCTGAGGCGCAGCCGGTGTCAGCCCTTCGGGGAACTGCCCATGGATGCTTCGGGAATGGGGGCTGCCAACTCAGAACCCCCGTTCCCTGTGGCTGCAGCCAGCCAGGGGGCTCCAGGGTCGGGTCGCCCGCGGGCCTGGGGGGCTTCTTGCCTGTGTGCAGGGCTTCTACGCACAAGGTGGCACCTCATCCCGGCCGAAGGGTGGTGGCAGGAACTCAGGAGGCGCTCAGGGACTCAGCAGGGCCCGCCCCTGGGGCCAGGGGTCTGGCAGGCTCCGGGGGCAAATGGACTACGGAAGCCGAGAGGGGCCCGTCCGCGCCGAAACCCAAAACGCGCTGCGGCCTCCAGGGACACAGGGGACACAAGTGGCTGTGTGGCTTGCAGTGCCCGACCAGAGGGAGGGAGGTTGTCTGGCTGCTGAGGCACAGCCGGTGTCAGCCCTTCGGGGAACTGCCCGTGGATGCTTCGGGAATGGGGGCTGCCAACTCAGAACCCCCGTTCCCTGTGGCTGCAGCCAGCCAGGGGGCTCCAGGGTCGGGCCTGGGGGGCTTCTTGCCTGTGTGCAGGGCTTCTACGCACAAGGTGGCACCTCATCCCGGCCCAAGGGTGGTGGCAGGAACCCAGGAGGCGCTCGGGGACTCAGCAGGGCCCGCCCCTGGGGCCAGGGGTCTGGCAGGCTCCGGGGCAAATGGACTACGGAAGCCGAGAGGGGCCCGTCGGCGCCAAAACCCAAAACGCGCTGCGGCCTCCGGGGACAAAGGGGACACAAGTGGCTGTGTGGCTTGCAGTGCCCGACCAGAGGGAGGGAGGTTGTCTGGCTGCTGAGGCGCAGCCGGTGTCAGCCCTTCGGGGAACTGCCCGTGGATGCTTCGGGAATGGGGGCTGCCAACTCAGAACCCCCGTTCCCTGTGGCTGCAGCCAGCCAGGGGGCTCCAGGCTCGGGCGCGCCCGCGGGCCTGGGGGGCTTCTTGCCTGTGTGCAGGGCTTCTACGCACAAGGTGGCACCTGATCCCGGCCCAAGGGTGGTGGCAGGAACCCAGGAGGCGCTCGGGGACTCAGCAGGGCCCGCCCCTGGGGCCAGGGGTCTGGCAGGCTCCGGGGGCAAATGGACTACGGAAGCCGAGAGGGGCCCGTCCGCGCCGAAAACCAAAACGCGCTGCGGCCTCCAGGGACACAGGGGACACAAGTGGCTGTGTGGCTTGCAGTGCCCGACCAGAGGGAGGGAGGTTGTCTGGCTGCTGAGGCACAGCCGGTGTCAGCCCTTCAGGGAACTGCCCGTGGATGCTTCGGGAATGGGGGCTGCCAACTCAGAACCCCCGTTCCCTGTGGCTGCAGCCAGCCAGGGGGCTCCAGGGTCGGGCGAGCCCGCGGGCCTGGGGGGCTTCTTGCCTGTGTGCAGGGCTTCTACGCACAAGGTGGCACCTCATCCCGGCCAAAGGGTGGTGGCAGGAACCCAGGAGGCTCTCGGGGACTCAGCAGGGCCCGCCCCTGGGGCCAGGGGTCTGGCAGGCTCCGGGGCCAAATGGACTACGGAAGCCGAGAGGGGCCCATCGGCGCCAAAACCCAAAACGCGCTGCGGCCTCCGGGGACAAAGGGGACACAAGTGGCTGTGTGGCTTGCAGTGCCCGACCAGAGGGAGGGAGGTTGTCTGGCTGCTGAGGCGCAGCCGGTGTCAGCCCTTCGGGGAACTGCCCGTGGATGCTTCGGGAATGGGGGCTGCCAACTCAGAACCCCCGTTCCCTGTGGCTGCAGCCAGCCAGGGGCCTCCAGGGTCGGGTGCGCCCGCGGGCCTGGGGGGCTTCTTGCCTGTGTGCAGGGCTTCTACGCACAAGGTGGCACCTCATCCCGGCCAAAGGGTGGTGGCAGGAACAGAGGAGGCTCTCGGGGACTCAGCAGGGCCCGCCCCTGGGGCCAGGGGTCTGGCAGAATCCGGGGCCAAATGGACTACGGAAGCCGAGAGGGGCCCGTCCGCGCCAAAACCCAAAACGCGCTGCGGCCTCCAGGGACACAGGGACACACGTGGCTGTGTGGCTTGCAGTGCCCGACCAGAGGGAGGGAGGTTGCCTGGCTGCTGAGGCGCAGCCGGTGTCAGCCCTTCGGGGAACTGCCCGTGGATGCTTCGGGAATGGGGGCTGCCAACTCAGAACCCCCGTTCCCTGTGGCTGCAGCCAGCCAGGGGGCTCCAGGGTCGGGTGCGCCCGCGGGCCTGGGGGGCTTCTTGCCTGTGTGCAGGGCTTCTACGCACAAGGTGGCACCTCATCCCGGCCCAAGGGTGGTGGCAGGAACCCAGGAGGCGCTCCGGGACTCAGCAGGGCCCGCCCCTGGGGCCAGGGGTCTGGCAGGCTCCGGGGGCAAATGGACTACGGAATCCGAGAGGGGCCCGTCCGCGCCAAAACCCAAAACGCGCTGCGGCCACCAAGGACACAGGGACACAAGTGGCTGTGTGGCTTGCAGTGCCCGACCAGAGGGAGGGAGGTTGTCTGGCTGCTGAGGCGCAGCCGGTGTCAGCCCTTCGGGGAACTGCCCGTGGATGCTTCGGGAATGGGGGCTGCCAACTCAGAACCCCCGTTCCCAGTGGCTGCAGCCAGCCAGGGGGCTCCAGGGTCGGGTGCGCCCGCGGGCCTGGGGGGCTTCTTGCCTGTGTGCAGGGCTTCTACGCACAAGGTGGCACCTCATCCCGGCCCAAGGGTCGTAGCAGGAACTCAGGAGGCGCTTGGGGACTCAGCATTGCCCGCCTCGGGCCAGGGGTCTGGCAGGCTCCGGGGGCAAATGGACTACGGAAGCCGAGAGGCCCGTCCGCGCCAAAACCCAAAACGTGCTGCGGCCTCCAGGGACACAGGGGACACAAGTGGCTGTGTGGCTTGCAGTGCCCGACCAGAGGGAGGGAGGTTGTCTGGCTGCTGAGGCGCAGCCGGTGTCAGCCCTTCAGGGAACTGCCCGTGGATGCTTTGGTAATGGGGGCTGCCAATTCAGAAACCCCGTTCCCTGTGGCTGCAGCCAGCCAGGGGGCTCCAGGGTCGGGCGCGCCCGTGGGCCTGGGGGTCTTCTTGCCTGTGTGCAGGGCTTCTACGCACAAGGTGGCACCTCATCCCGGCCCAAGGGTGGTGGCAGGAACCCAGGAGGCACTCGGGAACTCAGCAGGGCCCGCCCCTGGGGCCAGGGGTCTGGCAGGCTCCGGGGGCAAATGGACTACGGAAGCCGAGAGGGGCCCGTCCGCGCCAAAACCCAAAAGGCGCTGCGGCATCCAGGGACACAGGGGACACGAGTGGCTGTGTGGCTTGCAGTGCCCGACCAGAGGGAGGGAGGTTGTCTGGCTGCTGAGGCGCAGCCGGTGTCAGCCCTTCGGGGAACTGCCCGTGGATGCTTCGGGAATGGGGGCTGCCAACTCAGAACCCCCGTTCCCTGTGGCTGCAGCCAGCCAGGGGGCTCCAGGGTCGGGCGCGCCCGCGGGCCTGGGGGGCTTCTTGCCTGTGTGCAGGGCTTCTACGCACAAGGTGGCACCTCATCCCGGCACAAGGGTGGCGGCAGGAACTCAGGAGGCGCTCGGGGACTCAGCAGGGCAAGCCCCTGGGGCCAGGGGTCTGGCAGGCTCCGGGGGCAAATGGACTACGGAAGCCGGGAGGGGCCCGTCCGCGCCAAAACCCAAAAGGCGCTGCGGCCTCCAGGGACACAGGGGACACAAGTGGCTGTGTGGCATGCAGTGCCCGACCAGAGGGAGGGAGGTTGTCTGGCTGCTGAGGCGCAGCCGGTGTCAGCCCTTTGGGGAACTGCCCGTGGATGCTTCGGGAATGGGGGCTGCCAACTCAGAACCCCCGTTCCCTGTGGCTGCAGCCAGCCAGGGGGCTCCAGGGTCGGGCGCGCCCGCGGGCCTGGGGGGCTTCTTGCCTGTGTGCAGGGCTTCTACGCACAAGGTGGCACCTCATCCCGGCCCAAGGGTGGCGGCAGGAACTCAGGAGGCGCTCGGGGACTCAGGAGGGCCCGCCCCTAGGGCCAGGGGTCTGGCAGGCTCCGGGGCAAATGGACTACGGAAGCCGAAAGGGGCCCGTCCGCGCCAAAACCCAAAACGCGCTGCGGCCTCCAGGGACACAGGGGACACAAGTGGCTGTGTGGCTTGCAGTGCCCGACCAGAGGGAGGGAGGTTGTCTGGCTGCTGAGGCGCAGCCGGTGTCAGCCCTTCGGGGAACTGCCCGTGGATGCTTCGGGAATGGGGGCTGCCAACTCAGAACCCCCGTTCCCAGTGGCTGCAGCCAGCCAGGGGGCTCCAGGGTCGGGTGCGCCCGCGGGCCTGGGTGGCTTCTTGCCTGTGTGCAGGGCTTCTACGCACAAGGTGGCACCTCATCCCCACCCAAGGGTCGTGGCAGGAACCCAGGAGGCACTCGGGAACTCAGCATTGCCCGCCTCGGGCCAGGGGTCTGGCAGGCTCCGGGGGCAAATGGACTACGGAAACCGAGAGGCCCGTCCGCGCCAAAACCCAAAACGTGCTGCGGCCTCCAGGGACACAGGGGACACAAGTGGCTGTGTGGCTTGCAGTGCCCGACCAGAGGGAGGGAGGTTGTCTGGCTGCTGAGGCGCAGCCGGTGTCAGCCCTTCAGGGAACTGCCCGTGGATGCTTTGGGAATGGGGGCTGCCAACTCAGAAACCCCGTTCCCTGTGGCTGCAGCCAGTCAGGGGGCTCCATGTCGGGCGCGCCCGTGGGCCTGGGGGTCTTCTTGCCTGTGTGCAGGGCTTCTACGCACAAGGTGGCACCTCATCCCGGCCCAAGGGTGGTGGCAGGAACCCAGGAGGCACTCGGGAAACTCAGCAGGGCCCGCCCCTGGGGCCAGGGGTCTGGCAGGCTCCGAGGGCAAATGGACTACGGAAGCCGAGAGGGGCCCGTCCGCGCCAAAACCCAAAACGCGCTGCGGCATCCAGGGACACAGGGGACACGAGTGGCTGTGTGGCTTGCAGTGCCCGACCAGAGGGAGGGAGGTTGTCTGGCTGCTGAGGCGCAGCCGGTGTCAGCCCTTCGGGGAACTGCCTGTGGATACTTCGGGAATGGGGGCTGCCAACTCAGAACCCCTGTTCCCTGTGGCTGCAGCCAGCCAGGGGGCTCCAGGGTCGGGCGCGCCCGCGGGCCTGGGGGGCTTCTTGCCTGTGTGCAGGGCTTCTACGCACAAGGTGGCACCTCATCCCGGCCCAAGGGTGGCGGGAGGAACTCAGGAGGCGCTCGGGGACTCAGCAGGGCCCGCCCCTCGGGCCGGGGGTCTGGCAGGCTCCGGGGGCAAATGGACTACGGAAGCCGAGAGGGGCCCGTCTGCGCCAAAACCCAAAAGGCGCTGCGGCCTCCAGGGACACAGGGGACACAAGTGGCTGTGTGGCTTGCAGTGCCCGACCAGAGGGAGGGAGGTTGTCTGGCTGCTGAGGCGCAGCCGGTGTCAGCCCTTCGGGGAACTGCCCGTGGATGCTTCGGGAATGGGGGCTGCCAACTCAGAACCCCCGTTCCCTGTGGCTGCAGCCAGCCAGGGGGCTCCAGGGTCGGGCGCGCCCGCGGGCCTGGGGGGCTTCTTGCCTGTGTGCAGGGCTTCTACGCACAAGGTGGCACCTCATCCCGGCCCAAGGGTGGTGGCAGGAACCCAGGAGGCGCTCGGGGACTCAGCAGGGCCCGCCCCTGGGGCCAGGGGTCTGGCAGGCTCCAGGGGCAAATGGACTACGGAAGCCGAGAGGGGCCCGTCCGCGCCAAAACCCAAAACGCTCTGCGGCCTCCAGGGACACAGGGACACAAGTGGCTGTGTGGCTTGCAGTGCCCGACCAGAGGGAGGGAGGTTGTCTGGCTGCTGAGGCGCAGCCGGTGTCAGCCCTTCGGGGAACTGCCCGTGGATGCTTCTGAATGGGGGCTGCCAACTCAGAACCCCCGTTCCCTGTGGCTGCAGCCAGCCAGGGGGCTCCAGGGTCAGGCGCGCCCGCGGGCCTGGGGGGCTTCTTGCCTGTGTGCAGGGCTTCTACGCACAAGGTGGCACCTCATCCCGGCCCAAGGGTGGTGGCAGAAACCCAGGAGGCGCTCGGGGACTCAGGAGGGCCCGCCCCTAGGGCCAGGGGTCTGGCAGGCTCCGGGGCAAATGGACTACGGAAGCCGAAAGGGGCCCGTCCGCGCCAAAACCCAAAACGCGCTGCGGCCTCCAGGGACACAGGGGACACAAGTGGCTGTGTGGCTTGCAGTGCCCGACCAGAGGGAGGGAGGTTGTCTGGCTGCTGAGGCGCAGCCGGTGTCAGCCCTTCGGGGAACTGCCCGTGGATGCTTCGGGAATGGGGGCTGCCAACTCAGAACCCCCGTTCCCTGTGGCTGCAGCCAGCCAGGGGGCTCCAGGGTCGGGTCGCCCGCGGGCCTGGGGGGCTTCTTGCCTGTGTGCAGGGCTTCTACGCACAAGGTGGCACCTCATCCCGGCCCAAGGGTGGTGGCAGGAACTCAGGAGGCGCTCGGGGACTCAGCAGGGCCCGCCCCTGGGGCCAGGGGTCTGGCAGGCTCCGGGGGCAAATGGACTACGGAAGCCGAGAGGGGCCCGTCCGCGCCGAAACCCAAAACGCGCTGCGGCCTCCAGGGACACAGGGGACACAAGTGGCTGTGTGGCTTGCAGTGCCCGACCAGAGGGAGGGAGGTTGTCTGCCTCTGAGGCACAGCCGGTGTCAGCCCTTCGGGGAACTGCCCGTGGATGCTTCGGGAATGGGGGCTGCCAACTCAGAACCCCCGTTCCCTGTGGCTGCAGCCAGCCAGGGGGCTCCAGGGTCGGGCCTGGGGGGCTTCTTGCCTGTGTGCAGGGCTTCTACGCACAAGGTGGCACCTCATCCCGGCCCAAGGGTGGTGGCAGGAACCCAGGAGGCGCTCGGGGACTCAGCAGGGCCCGCCCCTGGGGCCAGGGGTCTGGCAGGCTCCGGGGCAAATGGACTATGGAAGCCGAGAGGGGCCCGTCGGCGCCAAAACCCAAAACGCGCTGCGGCCTCCGGGGACAAAGGGGACACAAGTGGCTGTGTGGCTTGCAGTGCCCGACCAGAGGGAGGGAGGTTGTCTGGCTGCTGAGGCGCAGCCGGTGTCAGCCCTTCGGGGAACTGCCCGTGGATGCTTCGGGAATGGGGGCTGCCAACTCAGAACCCCCGTTCCCTGTGGCTGCAGCCAGCCAGGGGGCTCCAGGGTCGGGCGCGCCCGCGGGCCTGGGGGGCTTCTTGCCTGTGTGCAGGGCTTCTACGCACAAGGTGGCACCTCATCCCGGCACAAGGGTGGCGGCAGGAACTCAGGAGGCGCTCGGGGACTCAGCAGGGCAAGCCCCTGGGGCCAGGGGTCTGGCAGGCTCCGGGGGCAAATGGACTACGGAAGCCGGGAGGGGCCCGTCCGCGCCAAAACCCAAAAGGCGCTGCGGCCTCCAGGGACACAGGGGACACAAGTGGCTGTGTGGCATGCAGTGCCCGACCAGAGGGAGGGAGGTTGTCTGGCTGCTGAGGCGCAGCCGGTGTCAGCCCTTTGGGGAACTGCCCGTGGATGCTTCGGGAATGGGGGCTGCCAACTCAGAACCCCCGTTCCCTGTGGCTGCAGCCAGCCAGGGGGCTCCAGGGTCGGGCGCGCCCGCGGGCCTGGGGGGCTTCTTGCCTGTGTGCAGGGCTTCTACGCACAAGGTGGCACCTCATCCCGGCCCAAGGGTGGCGGCAGGAACTCAGGAGGCGCTCGGGGACTCAGGAGGGCCCGCCCCTAGGGCCAGGGGTCTGGCAGGCTCCGGGGCAAATGGACTACGGAAGCCGAAAGGGGCCCGTCCGCGCCAAAACCCAAAACGCGCTGCGGCCTCCAGGGACACAGGGGACACAAGTGGCTGTGTGGCTTGCAGTGCCCGACCAGAGGGAGGGAGGTTGTCTGGCTGCTGAGGCGCAGCCGGTGTCAGCCCTTCGGGGAACTGCCCGTGGATGCTTCGGGAATGGGGGCTGCCAACTCAGAACCCCCGTTCCCTGTGGCTGCAGCCAGCCAGGGGGCTCCAGGGTCAGGCGCGCCCGCGGGCCTGGGGGGCTTCTTGCCTGTGTGCAGGGCTTCTACGCACAAGGTGGCACCTCATCCCGGCCCAAGGGTCGTAGCAGGAACTCAGGAGGCGCTTGGGGACTCAGCATTGCCCGCCTCGGGCCAGGGGTCTGGCAGGCTCCGGGGGCAAATGGACTACGGAAGCCGAGAGGCCCGTCCGCGCCAAAACCCAAAACGTGCTGCGGCCTCCAGGGACACAGGGGACACAAGTGGCTGTGTGGCTTGCAGTGCCCGACCAGAGGGAGGGAGGTTGTCTGGCTGCTGAGGCGCAGCCGGTGTCAGCCCTTCAGGGAACTGCCCGTGGATGCTTTGGTAATGGGGGCTGCCAACTCAGAAACCCCGTTCCCTGTGGCTGCAGCCAGCCAGGGGGCTCCAGGGTCGGGCGCGCCCGTGGGCCTGGGGGTCTTCTTGCCTGTGTGCAGGGCTTCTACGCACAAGGTGGCACCTCATCCCGGCCCAAGGGTGGTGGCAGGAACCCAGGAGGCACTCGGGAACTCAGCAGGGCCCGCCCCTGGGGCCAGGGGTCTGGCAGGCTCCGGGGGCAAATGGACTACGGAAGCCGAGAGGGGCCCGTCCGCGCCAAAACCCAAAAGGCGCTGCGGCATCCAGGGACACAGGGGACACGAGTGGCTGTGTGGCTTGCAGTGCCCGACCAGAGGGAGGGAGGTTGTCTGGCTGCTGAGGCGCAGCCGGTGTCAGCCCTTCGGGGAACTGCCCGTGGATGCTTCGGGAATGGGGGCTGCCAACTCAGAACCCCCGTTCCCTGTGGCTGCAGCCAGCCAGGGGGCTCCAGGGTCGAGCGCGCCCGCGGGCCTGGGGGGCTTCTTGCCTGTGTGCAGGGCTTCTACGCACAAGGTGGCACCTCATCCCGGCACAAGGGTGGCGGCAGGAACTCAGGAGGCGCTCGGGGACTCAGCAGGGCAAGCCCCTGGGGCCAGGGGTCTGGCAGGCTCCGGGGGCAAATGGACTACGGAAGCCGGGAGGGGCCCGTCCGCGCCAAAACCCAAAAGGCGCTGCGGCCTCCAGGGACACAGGGGACACAAGTGGCTGTGTGGCATGCAGTGCCCGACCAGAGGGAGGGAGGTTGTCTGGCTGCTGAGGCGCAGCCGGTGTCAGCCCTTTGGGGAACTGCCCGTGGATGCTTCGGGAATGGGGGCTGCCAACTCAGAACCCCCGTTCCCTGTGGCTGCAGCCAGCCAGGGGGCTCCAGGGTCGGGCGCGCCCGCGGGCCTGGGGGGCTTCTTGCCTGTGTGCAGGGCTTCTACGCACAAGGTGGCACCTCATCCCGGCCCAAGGGTGGCGGCAGGAACTCAGGAGGCGCTCGGGGACACAGGAGGGCCCGCCCCTAGGGCCAGGGGTCTGGCAGGCTCCGGGGCAAATGGACTACGGAAGCCGAAAGGGGCCCGTCCGCGCCAAAACCCAAAACGCGCTGCGGCCTCCAGGGACACAGGGGACACAAGTGGCTGTGTGGCTTGCAGTGCCCGACCAGAGGGAGGGAGGTTGTCTGGCTGCTGAGGCGCAGCCGGTGTCAGCCCTTCGGGGAACTGCCCGTGGATGCTTCGGGAATGGGGGCTGCCAACTCAGAACCCCCGTTCCCAGTGGCTGCAGCCAGCCAGGGGGCTCCAGGGTCGGGTGCGCCCGCGGGCCTGGGTGGCTTCTTGCCTGTGTGCAGGGCTTCTACGCACAAGGTGGCACCTCATCCCCACCCAAGGGTCGTGGCAGGAACCCAGGAGGCACTCGGGAACTCAGCATTGCCCGCCTCGGGCCAGGGGTCTGGCAGGCTCCGGGGGCAAATGGACTACGGAAACCGAGAGGCCCGTCCGCGCCAAAACCCAAAACGTGCTGCGGCCTCCAGGGACACAGGGGACACAAGTGGCTGTGTGGCTTGCAGTGCCCGACCAGAGGGAGGGAGGTTGTCTGGCTGCTGAGGCGCAGCCGGTGTCAGCCCTTCAGGGAACTGCCCGTGGATGCTTTGGGAATGGGGGCTGCCAACTCAGAAACCCCGTTCCCTGTGGCTGCAGCCAGTCAGGTGGCTCCAGGTCGGGCGCGCCCGTGGGCCTGGGGGTCTTCTTGCCTGTGTGCAGGGCTTCTACGCACAAGGTGGCACCTCATCCCGGCCCAAGGGTGGTGGCAGGAACCCAGGAGGCACTCGGGAACTCAGCAGGGCCCGCCCCTGGGGCCAGGGGTCTGGCAGGCTCCGAGGGCAAATGGACTACGGAAGCCGAGAGGGGCCCGTCCGCGCCAAAACCCAAAACGCGCTGCGGCATCCAGGGACACAGGGGACACGAGTGGCTGTGTGGCTTGCAGTGCCCGACCAGAGGGAGGGAGGTTGTCTGGCTGCTGAGGCGCAGCCGGTGTCAGCCCTTCGGGGAACTGCCTGTGGATACTTCGGGAATGGGGGCTGCCAACTCAGAACCCCTGTTCCCTGTGGCTGCAGCCAGCCAGGGGGCTCCAGGGTCGGGCGCGCCCGCGGGCCTGGGGGGCTTCTTGCCTGTGTGCAGGGCTTCTACGCACAAGGTGGCACCTCATCCCGGCCCAAGGGTGGCGGGAGGAACTCAGGAGGCGCTCGGGGACTCAGCAGGGCCCGCCCCTCGGGCCGGGGGCCTGGCAGGCTCCGGGGGCAAATGGACTACGGAAGCCGAGAGGGGCCCGTCTGCGCCAAAACCCAAAAGGCGCTGCGGCCTCCAGGGACACAGGGGACACAAGTGGCTGTGTGGCTTGCAGTGCCCGACCAGAGGGAGGGAGGTTGTCTGGCTGCTGAGGCGCAGCCGGTGTCAGCCCTTCGGGGAACTGCCCGTGGATGCTTCGGGAATGGGGGCTGCCAACTCAGAACCCCCGTTCCCTGTGGCTGCAGCCAGCCAGGGGGCTCCAGGGTCAGGCGCGCCCGCGGGCCTGGGGGGCTTCTTGCCTGTGTGCAGGGCTTCTACGCACAAGGTGGCACCTCATCCCGGCCCAAGGGTGGTGGCAGGAACCCAGGAGGCGCTCGGGGACTCAGCAGGGCCCGCCCCTGGGGCCAGGGGTCTGGCAGGCTCCAGGGGCAAATGGACTACGGAAGCCGAGAGGGGCCCGTCCGCGCCAAAACCCAAAACGCTCTGCGGCCTCCAGGGACACAGGGACACAAGTGGCTGTGTGGCTTGCAGTGCCCGACCAGAGGGAGGGAGGTTGTCTGGCTGCTGAGGCGCAGCCGGTGTCAGCCCTTCGGGGAACTGCCCGTGGATGCTTCTGAATGGGGGCTGCCAACTCAGAACCCCCGTTCCCTGTGGCTGCAGCCAGCCAGGGGGCTCCAGGGTCAGGCGCGCCCGCGGGCCTGGGGGGCTTCTTGCCTGTGTGCAGGGCTTCTACGCACAAGGTGGCACCTCATCCCGGCCCAAGGGTGGTGGCAGAAACCCAGGAGGCGCTCGGGGACTCAGGAGGGCCCGCCCCTAGGGCCAGGGGTCTGGCAGGCTCCGGGGCAAATGGACTACGGAAGCCGAAAGGGGCCCGTCCGCGCCAAAACCCAAAACGCGCTGCGGCCTCCAGGGACACAGGGGACACAAGTGGCTGTGTGGCTTGCAGTGCCCGACCAGAGGGAGGGAGGTTGTCTGGCTGCTGAGGCGCAGCCGGTGTCAGCCCTTCGGGGAACTGCCCGTGGATGCTTCGGGAATGGGGGCTGCCAACTCAGAACCCCCGTTCCCTGTGGCTGCAGCCAGCCAGGGGGCTCCAGGGTCGGGTCGCCCGCGGGCCTGGGGGGCTTCTTGCCTGTGTGCAGGGCTTCTACGCACAAGGTGGCACCTCATCCCGGCCCAAGGGTGGTGGCAGGAACTCAGGAGGCGCTCGGGGACTCAGCAGGGCCCGCCCCTGGGGCCAGGGGTCTGGCAGGCTCCGGGGGCAAATGGACTACGGAAGCCGAGAGGGGCCCGTCCGCGCCGAAACCCAAAACGCGCTGCGGCCTCCAGGGACACAGGGGACACAAGTGGCTGTGTGGCTTGCAGTGCCCGACCAGAGGGAGGGAGGTTGTCTGCCTCTGAGGCACAGCCGGTGTCAGCCCTTCGGGGAACTGCCCGTGGATGCTTCGGGAATGGGGGCTGCCAACTCAGAACCCCCGTTCCCTGTGGCTGCAGCCAGCCAGGGGGCTCCAGGGTCGGGCCTGGGGGGCTTCTTGCCTGTGTGCAGGGCTTCTACGCACAAGGTGGCACCTCATCCCGGCCCAAGGGTGGTGGCAGGAACCCAGGAGGCGCTCGGGGACTCAGCAGGGCCCGCCCCTGGGGCCAGGGGTCTGGCAGGCTCCGGGGCAAATGGACTATGGAAGCCGAGAGGGGCCCGTCGGCGCCAAAACCCAAAACGCGCTGCGGCCTCCGGGGACAAAGGGGACACAAGTGGCTGTGTGGCTTGCAGTGCCCGACCAGAGGGAGGGAGGTTGTCTGGCTGCTGAGGCGCAGCCGGTGTCAGCCCTTCGGGGAACTGCCCGTGGATGCTTCGGGAATGGGGGCTGCCAACTCAGAACCCCCATTCCCTGTGGCTGCAGCCAGCCAGGGGCCTCCAGGGTCGGGCGCGCCCGCGGTCCTGGGGGGCTTCTTGCCTGTGTGCAGGGCTTCTACGCACAAGGTGGCACCTCATCCCGGCCAAAGGGTGGTGGCAGGAACAGAGGAGGCTCTCGGGGACTCAGCAGGGCCCGCCCCTGGGGCCAGGGGTCTGGCAGGCTCCGGGGCCAAATGGACTACGGAAGCCGAGAGGGGCCCGTCCGCGCCAAAACCCAAAACGCGCTGCGGCCTCCAGGGACACAGGGGACACACGTGGCTGTGTGGCTTGCAGTGCCCGACCAGAGGGAGGGAGGTTGTCTGGCTGCTGAGGCGCAGCCGGTGTCAGCCCTTCGGGGAACTGCCCGTGGATGCTTCGGGAATGGGGGCTGCCAACTCAGAACCCCCGTTCCCTGTGGCTGCAGCCAGCCAGGGGGCTCCAGGGTCGGGCGCGCCCGCGGGCCTGGGGGGCTTCTTGCCTGTGTGCAGGGCTTCTACGCACAAGGTGGCACCTCATCCCGGCCCAAGGGTGGTGGCAGGAACCCAGGAGGCGCTCGGGGACTCAGCAGGGCCCGCCCCTGGGGCCAGGGGTCTGGCAGGCTCCAGGGGCAAATGGACTACGGAAGCCGAGAGGGGCCCGTCCGCGCCAAAACCCAAAACGCTCTGCGGCCTCCAGGGACACAGGGACACAAGTGGCTGTGTGGCTTGCAGTGCCCGACCAGAGGGAGGGAGGTTGTCTGGCTGCTGAGGCGCAGCCGGTGTCAGCCCTTCGGGGAACTGCCCGTGGATGCTTCTGAATGGGGGCTGCCAACTCAGAACCCCCGTTCCCTGTGGCTGCAGCCAGCCAGGGGGCTCCAGGGTCAGGCGAGCCCGCGGGCCTGGGGGGCTTCTTGCCTGTGTGCAGGGCTTCTACGCACAAGGTGGCACCTGATCCCGGCCCAAGGGTGGTGGCAGAAACCCAGGAGGCGCTCGGGGACTCAGGAGGGCCCGCCCCTAGGGCCAGGGGTCTGGCAGGCTCCGGGGCAAATGGACTACGGAAGCCGAAAGGGGCCCGTCCGCGCCAAAACCCAAAACGCGCTGCGGCCTCCAGGGACACAGGGGACACAAGTGGCTGTGTGGCTTGCAGTGCCCGACCAGAGGGAGGGAGGTTGTCTGGCTGCTGAGGCGCAGCCGGTGTCAGCCCTTCGGGGAACTGCCCGTGGATGCTTCGGGAATGGGGGCTGCCAACTCAGAACCCCCGTTCCCTGTGGCTGCAGCCAGCCAGGGGGCTCCAGGGTCGGGTCGCCCGCGGGCCTGGGGGGCTTCTTGCCTGTGTGCAGGGCTTCTACGCACAAGGTGGCACCTCATCCCGGCCCAAGGGTCGTGGCAGGAACTCAGGAGGCGCTCGGGGACTCAGCAGGGCCCGCCCCTGGGGCCAGGGGTCTGGCAGGCTCCGGGGGCAAATGGACTACGGAAGCCGAGAGGGGGCCCGTCCGCGCCGAAACCCAAAACGCGCTGCGGCCTCCAGGGACACAGGGGACACAAGTGGCTGTGTGGCTTGCAGTGCCCGACCAGAGGGAGGGAGGTTGTCTGCCTCTGAGGCACAGCCGGTGTCAGCCCTTCGGGGAACTGCCCGTGGATGCTTCGGGAATGGGGGCTGCCAACTCAGAACCCCCGTTCCCTGTGGCTGCAGCCAGCCAGGGGGCTCCAGGGTCGGGCCTGGGGGGCTTCTTGCCTGTGTGCAGGGCTTCTACGCACAAGGTGTCACCTCATCCCGGCCCAAGGGTGGTGGCAGGAACCCAGGAGGCGCTCGGGGACTCAGCAGGGCCCGCCCCTGGGGCCAGGGGTCTGGCAGGCTCCGGGGCAAATGGACTACGGAAGCCGAGAGGGGCCCGTCGGCGCCAAAACCCAAAACGCGCTGCGGCCTCCGGGGACAAAGGGGACACAAGTGGCTGTGTGGCTTGCAGTGCCCGACCAGAGGGAGGGAGGTTGTCTGGCTGCTGAGGCGCAGCCGGTGTCAGCCCTTCGGGGAGCTGCCCGTGGATGCTTCGGGAATGGGGGCTGCCAACTCAGAACCCCCATTCCCTGTGGCTGCAGCCAGCCAGGGGCCTCCAGGGTCGGGCGCGCCCGCGGGCCTGGGGGGCTTCTTGCCTGTGTGCAGGGCTTCTACGCACAAGGTGGCACCTCATCCCGGCCAAAGGGTGGTGGCAGGAACCCAGGAGGCGCTCGGGGACTCAGCAGGGCCCGCCCCTGGGGCCAGGGGTCTGGCAGGCTCCGGGGCCAAATGGACTACGGAAGCCAAGAGGGGCCCATCTGCGCCAAAACCCAAAACGCTCTGCGGCCTCCAGGGACACAGGGACACAAGTGGCTGTGTGGCTTGCAGTGCCCGACCAGAGGGAGGGAGGTTGTCTGGCTGCTGAGGCGCAGCCCGTGTCAGCCCTTCGGGGAACTGCCCGTGGATGCTTCGGGAATGGGGGCTGCCAACTCAGAACCCCCGTTCCCTGTGGCTGCAGCCAGCCAGGGGGCTCCAGGGTCGGGCCTGGGGGGCTTCTTGCCTGTGTGCAGGGCTTCTACGCACAAGGTGGCACCTCATCCCGGCCCAAGGGTGGTGGCAGGAACCCAGGAGGCGCTCGGGGACTCAGCAGGGCCCGCCCCTGGGGCCAGGGGTCTGGCAGGCTCCGGGGGCAAATGGACTACGGAAGCCGAGAGGGGCCCGTCCGCGCCAAAACCCAAAACGCGCTGCGGCCTCCAGGGACACAGGGGACACAAGTGGCTGTGTGGCTTGCAGTGCCCGACCAGAAGGAGGGAGGTTGTCTGGCTGCTGAGGCGCAGCCGGTGTCAGCCCTTCGGGGAACTGCCCGTGGATGCTTCGGGAATGGGGGCTGCCAACTCAGAACCCCCGTTCCCTGTGGCTGCAGCCAGCCAGGGGGCTCCAGGGTCGGGCCTGGGGGGCTTCTTGCCTGTGTGCAGGGCTTCTACGCACAAGGTGGCACCTCATCCCGGCCCAAGGGTGGTGGCAGGAACTCAGGAGGCGCTCGGGGACTCAGCAGGGCCCGCCCCTGGGGCCAGGGGTCTGGCAGGCTCCGGGGCAAATGGACTACGGAAGCCGAGAGGGGCCTGTCCGCGCCGAAACCCAAAACGCGCTGCGGCCTCCAGGGACACAGGGGACACAAGTGGCTGTGTGGCTTGCAGTGCCCCACCAGAGGGAGGGAGGTTGTCTGGCTGCTGAGGCGCAGCCGGTGTCAGCCCTTCGGGGAACTGCCCGTGGATGCTTCGGGAATGGGGGCTGCCAACTCAGAACCCCCGTTCCCTGTGGCTGCACCAGCCAGGGGGCTCCAGGGTCGGGCCTGGGGGGCTTCTTGCCTGTGTGCAGGGCTTCTACGCACAAGGTGGCACCTCATCCCGGCCCAAGGGTGGTGGCAGGAACCCAGGAGGCGCTCGGGGACTCAGCAGGGCCCGCCCCTGGGGCCAGGGGTCTGGCAGGCTCCGGGGCAAATGGACTACGGAAGCCGAGAGGGGCCCGTCCGCGCCAAAACCCAAAACGCGCTGCGGCCTCCAGGGACACAGGGGACACAAGTGGCTGTGTGGCTTGCAGTGCCCGACCAGAGGGAGGGAGGTTGTCTGGCTGCTGAGGCACAGCCGGTGTCAGCCCTTCGGGGAACTGCCCGTGGATGCTCTGAATGGGGGCTGCCAACTCAGAACCCCCGTTCCCTGTGGCTGCAGCCAGCCAGGGGGCTCCAGGGTCGGGCGCGCCCGCGGGCCTGGGGGGCTTCTTGCCTGTGTGCAGGGCTTCTACGCACAAGGTGGCACCTCATCCCGGCCCAAGGGTGGTGGCAGGAACTCAGGAGGCGCTCGGGGACTCAGCAGGGCCCGCCCCTGGGGCCAGGGGTCTGGCAGGCTCCGGGGGCAAATGGACTACGGAAGCCGAGAGGGGCCCGTCCGCGCCGAAACCCAAAACGCGCTGCGGCCTCCAGGGACACAGGGGACACAAGTGGCTGTGTGGCTTGCAGTGCCCGACCAGAGGGAGGGAGGTTGTCTGGCTGCTGAGGCGCAGCGGGTGTCAGCCCTTCGGGGAACTGCCCGTGGATGCTTCGGGAATGGGGGCTGCCAACTCAGAACCCCCGTTCCCTGTGGCTGCAGCCAGCCAGGGGGCTCCAGGGTCGGGCCTTGGGGGCTTCTTGCCTGTGTGCAGGGCTTCTACGCACAAGGTGGCACCTCATCCCGGCCCAAGGGTGGTGGCAGGAACTCAGGAGGCGCTTGGGGACTCAGCAGGGCCCGCCCCTGGGGCCAGGGGTCTGGCAGGCTCCGGGGGCAAATGGACTACGGAAGCCGAGAGGGGCCCGTCCGCGCCAAAACCCAAAACGCGCTGCGGCCTCCAGGGACACAGGGGACACAAGTGGCTGTGTGGCTTGCAGTGCCCGACCAGAGGGAGGGAGGTTGTCTGGCTGCTGAGGCGCAGCCGGTGTCAGCCCTTCGGGGAACTGCCCGTGGATGCTTCGGGAATGGGGGCTGCCAACTCAGAACCCCCGTTCCCTGTGGCTGCAGCCAGCCAGGGGGCTCCAGGGTCGGGCGCGCCCGCGGGCCTGGGGGGCTTCTTGCCTGTGTGCAGGGCTTCTACGCACAAGGTGGCACCTCATCCCGGCCCAAGGGTGGTGGCAGGAACCCAGGAGGCGCTCGGGGACTCAGGAGGGCCCGCCCCTAGGGCCAGGGGTCTGGCAGGCTCCGGGGCAAATGGACTACGGAAGCCGAGAGGGGCCCGTCCGCGCCAAAACCCAAAACGCGCTGCGGCCTCCAGGGACACAGGGGACACAAGTGGCTGTGTGGCTTGCAGTGCCCGACCAGAGGGAGGGAGGTTGTCTGGCTGCTGAGGCGCAGCCGGTGTCAGCCCTTCGGGGAACTGCCCGTGGATGCTTCGGGAATGGGGGCTGCCAACTCAGAACCCCCGTTCCCTGTGGCTGCAGCCAGCCAGGGGGCTCCAGGGTCGGGCGCGCCCGCGGGCCTGGGGGGCTTCTTGCCTGTGTGCAGGGCTTCTACGCACAAGGTGGCACCTCATCCCGGCCCAAGGGTGGTGGCAGGAACCCAGGAGGCGCTCGGGGACTCAGCAGGGCCCGCCCCTGGGGCCAGGGGTCTGGCAGGCTCCGGGGGCAAATGGACTACGGAAGCCGAGAGGGGCCCGTCCGCGCCAAAACCCAAAACGCGCTGCGGCCTCCAGGGACACAGGGACACAAGTGGCTGTGTGGCTTGCAGTGCCCGACCAGAGGGAGGGAGGTTGTCTGGCTGCTGAGGCGCAGCCGGTGTCAGCCCTTCGGGGAACTGCCCGTGGATGCTTCTGAATGGGGGCTGCCAATTCAGAACCCCCGTTCCCTGTGGCTGCAGCCAGCCAGGGGGCTCCAGGGTCGGGCGCGCCCGCGGGCCTGGGGGGCTTCTTGCCTGTGTGCAGGGCTTCTACGCACAAGGTGGCACCTCATCCCGGCCCAAGGGTGGTGGCAGGAACCCAGGAGGCGCTCGGGGACTCAGGAGGGCCCGCCCCTAGGGCCAGGGGTCTGGCAGGCTCCGGGGCAAATGGACTACGGAAGCCGAGAGGGGCCCGTCCGCGCCAAAACCCAAAACGCGCTGCGGCCTCCAGGGACACAGGGACACAAGTGGCTGTGTGGCTTGCAGTGCCCGACCAGAGGGAGGGTGGTTGTTTGGCTGCTGTGGCGTAGCCGGTGTCAGCCCTTCGGGGAACTGCCCGTGGATGCTTCTGAATGGGGGCTGCCAACTCAGAACCCCCGTTCCCTGAAGCTGCAGCCAGCCAGGGGCTCCAGGGTCGGGCGCGCCCGCGGGCCTGGGGGGCTTCTTGCCTGTGTGCAGGGCTTCTACGCACAAGGTGGCACCTCATCCCGGCCCAAGGGTGGTGGCAGGAACCCAGGAGGCGCTCGGGGACTCAGGAGGGCCCGCCCCTAGGGCCAGGGGTCTGGCAGGCTCCGGGGCAAATGGACTACGGAAGCCGAGAGGGGCCCGTCTGCGCCAAAACCCAAAACGCGCTGCGGCCTCCAGGGACACAGGGGACACAAGTGGCTGTGTGGCTTGCAGTGCCCGACCAGAGGGAGGGAGGTTGTCTGGCTGCTGAGGCGCAGCCGGTGTCAGCCCTTCGGGGAACTGCCCATGGATGCTTCGGGAATGGGGGCTGCCAACTCAGAACCCCCGTTCCCTGTGGCTGCAGCCAGCCAGGGGACTCCAGGGTCGGGCGCGCCCGCGGGCCTGGGGGGCTTCTTGCCTGTGTGCAGGGCTTCTACGCACAAGGTGGCACCTCAACCCGGCCCAAGGGTGGTGGCAGGAACTCAGGAGGCGCTCGGGGACTCAGCAGGGCCCGCACCTGGGGCCAGGGGTCTGGCAGGCTCCGGGGGCAAATGGACTACGGAAGCCGAGAGGGGCCCGTCCACGCCGAAACCCAAAACGCGCTGCGGCCTCCAGGGACACAGGGGACACAAGTGGCTGTGTGGCTTGCAGTGCCCGACCAGAGGGAGGGAGGTTGTCTGGCTGCTGAGGCGCAGCGGGTGTCAGCCCTTCGGGGAACTGCCCGTGGATGCTTCGGGAATGGGGGCTGCCAACTCAGAACCCCCGTTCCCTGTGGCTGCAGCCAGCCAGGGGGCTCCAGGGTCGGGCCTTGGGGGCTTCTTGCCTGTGTGCAGGGCTTCTACGCACAAGGTGGCACCTCATCCCGGCCCAAGGGTGGTGGCAGGAACTCAGGAGGCGCTTGGGGACTCAGCAGGGCCCGCCCCTGGGGCCAGGGGTCTGGCAGGCTCCGGGGGCAAATGGACTACGGAAGCCGAGAGGGGCCCGTCCGCGCCAAAACCCAAAACGCGCTGCGGCCTCCAGGGACACAGGGGACACAAGTGGCTGTGTGGCTTGCAGTGCCCGACCAGAGGGAGGGAGGTTGTCTGGCTGCTGAGGCGCAGCCGGTGTCAGCCCTTCGGGGAACTGCCCGTGGATGCTTCGGGAATGGGGGCTGCCAACTCAGAACCCCCGTTCCCTGTGGCTGCAGCAAGCCAGGGGGCTCCAGGGTCGGGCGCGCCCGCGGGCCTGGGGGGCTTCTTGCCTGTGTGCAGGGCTTCTACGCACAAGGTGGCACCTCATCCCGGCCCAAGGGTGGTGGCAGGAACCCAGGAGGCGCTCGGGGACTCAGGAGGGCCCGCCCCTAGGGCCAGGGGTCTGGCAGGCTCCGGGGCAAATGGACTACGGAAGCCGAGAGGGGCCCGTCGGCGCCAAAACCCAAAACGCACTGCGGCCTCCAGGGACACAGGGGACACAAGTGGCTGTGTGGCTTGCAGTGCCCGACCAGAGGGAGGGAGGTTGTCTGGCTGCTGAGGCGCAGCCGGTGTCAGCCCTTCGGGGAACTGCCCGTGGATGCTTCGGGAATGGGGGCTGCCAACTCAGAACCCCCGTTCCCTGTGGCTGCAGCCAGCCAGGGGGCTCCAGGGTCGGGCGCGCCCGCGGGCCTGGGGGGCTTCTTGCCTGTGTGCAGGGCTTCTACGCACAAGGTGGCACCTCATCCCGGCCCAAGGGTGGTGGCAGGAACCCAGGAGGCGCTCGGGGACTCAGCAGGGCCCGCCCCTGGGGCCAGGGGTCTGGCAGGCTCCGGGGGCAAATGGACTACGGAAGCCGAGAGGGGCCCGTCCGCGCCAAAACCCAAAACGCGCTGCGGCCTCCAGGGACACAGGGACACAAGTGGCTGTGTGGCTTGCAGTGCCCGACCAGAGGGAGGGAGGTTGTCTGGCTGCTGAGGCGCAGCCGGTGTCAGCCCTTCGGGGAACTGCCCGTGGATGCTTCTGAATGGGGGCTGCCAATTCAGAACCCCCGTTCCCTGTGGCTGCAGCCAGCCAGGGGGCTCCAGGGTCGGGCGCGCCCGCGGGCCTGGGGGTCTTCTTGCCTGTGTGCAGGGCTTCTACGCACAAGGTGGCACCTCATCCCGGCCCAAGGGTGGTGGCAGGAACCCAGGAGGCGCTCGGGGACTCAGGAGGGCCCGCCCATAGGGCCAGGGGTCTGGCAGGCTCCGGGGGCAAATGGACTACGGAAGCCGAGAGGGGCCCGTCCGCGCCAAAACCCAAAACGCGCTGCGGCCTCCAGGGACACAGGTGACACAAGTGGCTGTGTGGCTTGCAGTGCCCGACCAGAGGGAGGGAGGTTGTCTGGCTGCTGAGGCGCAGCCGGTGTCAGCCCTTCGGGGAACTGCCCGTGGATGCTTCGGGAATGGGGGCTGCCAACTCAGAACCCCCGTTCCCTGTGGCTGCACCAGCCAGGGGGCTCCAGGGTCGGGCCTGGGGGGCTTCTTGCCTGTGTGCAGGGCTTCTACGCACAAGGTGGCACCTCATCCCGGCCCAAGGGTGGTGGCAGGAACCCAGGAGGCGCTCGGGGACTCAGCAGGGCCCGCCCCTGGGGCCAGGGGTCTGGCAGGCTCCGGGGCAAATGGACTACGGAAGCCGAGAGGGGCCCGTCCGCGCCAAAACCCAAAACGCGCTGCGGCCTCCAGGGACACAGGGGACACAAGTGGCTGTGTGGCTTGCAGTGCCCGAGCAGAGGGAGGGAGGTTGTCTGGCTGCTGAGGCGCAGCCGGTGTCAGCCCTTCGGGGAACTGCCCGTGGATGCTTCGGGAATGGGGGCTGCCAACTCAGAACCCCCGTTCCCTGTGGCTGCAGCCAGCCAGGGGGCTCCAGGGTCGGGCGCGCCCGCGGGCCTGGGGGGCTTCTTGCCTGTGTGCAGGGCTTCTACGCACAAGGTGGCACCTCATCCCGGCCCAAGGGTGGCGGCAGGAACTCAGGAGGCGCTCGGGGACTCAGCAGGGCCCGCCCCTGGGGCCAGGGGTCTGGCAGGCTCCGGGGGCAAATGGACTACGGAAGCCGAGAGGGGCCCGTCCGCGCCAAAACCCAAAACGCGCTGCGGCCTCCAGGGACACAGGGACACAAGTGGCTGTGTGGCTTGCAGTGCCCGACCAGAGGGAGGGAGGTTGTCTGGCTGCTGAGGCGCAGCCGGTGTCAGCCCTTCGGGGAACTGCCCGTGGATGCTTCGGAATGTGGGTTGCCAACTCAGAACCCCCGTTCCCTGTGGCTGCAGCCAGCCAGGGGCTCCAGGGTCGGGCGCGCCCGCGGGCCTGGGGGGCTTCTTGCCTGTGTGCAGGGCTTCTACGCACAAGGTGGCACCTCATCCCGGCCCAAGGGTGGTGGCAGGAACCCAGGAGGCGCTCGGGGACTCAGGAGGGCCCGCCCCTAGGGCCAGGGGTCTGGCAGGCTCTGGGGCAAATGGACTACGGAAGCCGAGAGGGGCCCGTGCACGCCAAAACCCAAAACGCGCTGCGGCCTCCAGGGACACAGGGGACACAAGTGGCTGTGTGGCTTGCAGTGCCCGACCAGAGGGAGGGAGGTTGTCTGGCTGCTGAGGCGCAGCCGGTGTCAGCCCTTCGGGGAACTGCCCGTGGATGCTTCGGGAATGGGGGCTGCCAACTCAGAACCCCCGTTCCCTGTGGCTGCAGCCAGCCAGGGGGCTCCAGGGTCGGGCGCGCCCGCGGGCCTGGGGGGCTTCTTGCCTGTGTGCAGGGCTTCTACGCACAAGGTGGCACCTCATCCCGGCCCAAGGGTGGTGGCAGGAACCCAGGAGGCGCTCGGGGACTCAGGAGGGCCCGCCCCTAGGGCCAGGGGTCTGGCAGGCTCCGGGGCAAATGGACTACGGAAGCCGAGAGGGCCCTGTCCGCGCCAAAACCCAAAACGCGCTGCGGCCTCCAGGGACACAGGGGACACAAGTGGCTGTGTGGCTTGCAGTGCCCGACCAGAGGGAGGGAGGTTGTCTGGCTGCTGAGGCGCAGCCGGTGTCAGCCCTTCGTGGAACTGCCCGTGGATTCTTCGGGAATGGGGGCTGCCAACTCAGAACCCCCGTTCCCTGTGGCTGCACCAGCCAGGGGGCTCCAGGGTCGGGCCTGGGGGGCTTCTTGCCTGTGTGCAGGGCTTCTACGCACAAGGTGGCACCTCATCCCGGCCCAAGGGTGGTGGCAGGAACCCAGGAGGCGCTCGGGGACTCAGCAGGGCCCGCCCCTGGGGCCAGGGGTCTGGCAGGCTCCGGGGGCAAATGGACTACGGAAGCCGAGAGGGGCCCGTCTGCGCCAAAACCCAAAACGCGCTGCGGCCTCCAGGGACACAGGGACACAAGTGGCTGTGTGGCTTGCAGTGCCCGACCAGAGGGAGGGTGGTTGTTTGGCTGCTGAGGCGCAGCCGGTGTCAGCCCTTCGGGGAACTGCCCGTGGATGCTTCTGAATGGGGGCTGCCAACTCAGAACCCCCGTTCCCTGTGGCTGCAGCCAGCCAGGGGCTCCAGGGTCGGGCGCGCCCGCGGGCCTGGGGGGCTTCTTGCCTGTGTGCAGGGCTTCTACGCACAAGGTGGCACCTCATCCCGGCCCAAGGGTGGTGGCAGGAACCCAGGAGGCGCTCGGGGACTCAGCAGGGCCCGCCCCTGGGGCCAGGGGTCTGGCAGGCTCCGGGGGCAAATGGACTACGGAAGCCGAGAGGGGCCCGTCCGCGCCGAAACCCAAAACGCGCTGCGGCCTCCAGGGACACAGGGGACACAAGTGGCTGTGTGGCTTGCAGTGCCCGACCAGAGGGAGGGAGGTTGTCTGGCTGCTGAGGCGCAGCCGGTGTCAGCCCTTCGGGGAACTGCCCGTGGATGCTTCATGAATGGGGGCTGCCAACTCAGAACCCCCGTTCCCTGTGGCTGCAGCCAGCCAGGGGGCTCCAGGGTCGGGCCTTGGGGGCTTCTTGCCTGTGTGCAGGGCTTCTACGCACAAGGTGGCACCTCATCCCGGCCCAAGGGTGGTGGCAGGAACCCAGGAGGCGCTCGGGGACTCAGCAGGGCAAGCCCCTGGGGCCAGGGGTCTGGCAGGCTCCGGGGCAAATGGACTACGGAAGCCGAGAGGGGCCCGTCCGCGCCAAAACCCAAAACGCGCTGCGGCCTCCAGGGACACAGGGGACACAAGTGGCTGTGTGGCTTGCAGTGCCCGACCAGAGGGAGGGAGGTTGTCTGGCTGCTGAGGCGCAGCCGGTGTCAGCCCTTCGGGGAACTGCCCGTGGATGCTTCGGGAATGGGGGCTGCCAACTCAGAACCCCCGTTCCCTGTGGCTGCACCAGCCAGGGGGCTCCAGGGTCGGGCCTGGGGGGCTTCTTGCCTTTGTGCAGGGCTTCTACGCACAAGGTGGCACCTCATCCCGGCCCAAGGGTGGTGGCAGGAACCCAGGAGGCGCTCGGGGACTCAGCAGGGCCCGCCCCTGGGGCCAGGGGTCTGGCAGGCTCCGGGGCAAATGGACTACGGAAGCCGAGAGGGGCCCGTCGGCGCCAAAACCCAAAACGCGCTGCGGCCTCCAGGGACACAGGGGACACAAGTGTCTGTGTGGCTTGCAGTGCCCGACCAGAGGGAGGGAGGTTGTCTGGCTGCTGAGGCGCAGCCGGTGTCAGCCCTTCGGGGAACTGCCCGTGGATGCTTCGGGAATGGGGGCTGCCAACTCAGAACCCCCGTTCCCTGTGGCTGCAGCCAGCCAGGGGGCTCAAGGGTCGGGCGCGCCCGCGGGCCTGGGGGGCTTCTTGCCTGTGTGCAGGGCTTCTACGCACAAGGTGGCACCTCATCCCGGCCCAAGGGTGGCGGCAGGAACTCAGGAGGCGCTCGGGGACTCAGCAGGGCCCGCCCCTGGGGCCAGGGGTCTGGCAGGCTCCGGGGGCAAATGGACTACGGAAGCCGAGAGGGGCCCGTCCGCGCCGAAACCCAAAACGCGCTGCGGCCTCCAGGGACACAGGGGACACAAGTGGCTGTGTGGCTTGCAGTGCCCGACCAGAGGGAGGGAGGTTGTCTGGCTGCTGAGGCGCAGCCGGTGTCAGCCCTTCGGGGAACTGCCCGTGGATGCTTCGGGAATGGGGGCTGCCAACTCAGAACCCCCGTTCCCTGTGGCTGCAGCCAGCCAGGGGGCTTCAGGGTCGGGCGCGCCCGCGGGCCTGGGGGGCTTCTTGCCTGTGTGCAGGGCTTCTACGCACAAGGTGGCACCTCATCCCGGCCCAAGGGTGGTGGCAGGAACCCAGGAGGCGCTCGGGGACTCAGGAGGGCCCGCCCCTAGGGCCAGGGGTCTGGCAGGCTCCGGGGCAAATGGACTACGGAAGCCGAGAGGGGCCCGTCCGCGCCAAAACCCAAAACGCGCTGCGGCCTCCAGGGACACAGGGGACACAAGTGGCTGTGTGGCTTGCAGTGCCCGACCAGAGGGAGGGAGGTTGTCTGGCTGCTGAGGCGCAGCCGGTGTCAGCCCTTCGGGGAACTGCCCGTGGATGCTTCGTGAATGGGGGCTGCCAACTCAGAACCCCCGTTCCCTGTGGCTGCAGCCAGCCAGGGGGCTCCAGGGTCGGGCGCGCCGGCGGGCCTGGGGGGCTTCTTGCCTGTGTGCAGGGCTTCTACGCACAAGGTGGCACCTCATCCCGGCCCAAGGGTGGTGGCAGGAACCCAGGAGGCGCTCGGGGACTCAGCAGGGCCCGCCCCTGGGGCAAGGGGTCTGGCAGGCTCCGGGGGCAAATGGACTACGGAAGCCGAGAGGGGCCCGTCCGCGCCAAAACCCAAAACGCGCTGCGGCCTCCAGGGACACAGGGACACAAGTGGCTGTGTGGCTTGCAGTGCCCGACCAGAGGGAGGGAGGTTGTCTGGCTGCTGAGGCGCAGCCGGTGTCAGCCCTTCGGGGAACTGCCCGTGGATGCTTCGGGAATGGGGGCTGCCAACTCAGAACCCCCGTTCCCTGTGGCTGCAGCCAGCCAGGGGGCTCCAGGGTCGGGCGCGCCCGCGGGCCTGGGGGGCTTCTTGCCTGTGTGCAGGGCTTCTACGCACAAGGTGGCACCTCATCCCGGCCCAAGGGTGGTGGCAGGAACCCAGGAGGCGCTCGGGGACTCAGGAGGGCCCGCCCCTAGGGCCAGGGGTCTGGCAGGCTCCGGGGCAAATGGACTACGGAAGCCGAGAGGGCCCTGTCCGCGCCAAAACCCAAAACGTGCTGCGGCCTCCAGGGACACAGGGGACACAAGTGGCTGTGTGGCTTGCAGTGCCCGACCAGAGGGAGGGAGGTTGTCTGGCTGCTGAGGCGCAGCCGGTGTCAGCCCTTCGGGGAACTGCCCGTGGATGCTTCGGGAATGGGGGCTGCCAACTCAGAACCCCCGTTCCCTGTGGCTGCACCAGCCAGGGGGCTCCAGGGTCGGGCCTGGGGGGCTTCTTGCCTGTGTGCAGGGCTTCTACGCACAAGGTGGCACCTCATCCCGGCCCAAGGGTGGCGGCAGGAACTCAGGAGGCGCTCGGGGACTCAGCAGGGCCCGCCCCTGGGGCCAGGGGTCTGGCAGGCTCCGGGGGCAAATGGACTACGGAAGCCGAGAGGGGCCCGTCCGCGCCAAAACCCAAAACGCGCTGCGGCCTCCAGGGACACAGGGGACACAAGTGGCTGTGTGGCTTGCAGTGCCCGACCAGAGGGAGGGAGTTTGTCTGGCTGCTGAGGCGCAGCCGGTGTCAGCCCTTCGGGGAACTGCCCGTGGATGCTTCGGGAATGGGGGCTGCCAACTCAGAACCCCCGTTCCCTGTGGCTGCAGCCAGCCAGGGGGCTCCAGGGTCGGGCGCGCCCGCGGGCCTGGGGGGCTTCTTGCCTGTGTGCAGGGCTTCTACGCACAAGGTGGCACCTCATCCCGGCCCAAGGGTGGTGGCAGGAACCCAGGAGGCGCTCGGGGACTCAGGAGGGCCCGCCCCTAGGGCTAGGGGTCTGGCAGGCTCCGGGGCAAATGGACTACGGAAGCCGAGAGGGGCCCGTCCGCGCCAAAACCCAAAACGCGCTGCGGCCTCCAGGGACACAGGGGACACAAGTGGCTGTGTGGCTTGCAGTGCCCGACCAGAGGGAGGGAGGTTGTCTGGCTGCTGAGGCGCAGCCGGTGTCAGCCCTTCGGGGAACTGCCCGTGGATGCTTTGGGAATGGGGGCTGCCAACTCAGAACCCCCGTTCCCTGTGGCTGCAGCCAGCCAGGGGGCTCCAGGGTCGGGCGCGCCCGCGGGCCTGGGGGGCTTCTTGCCTGTGTGCAGGGCTTCTACGCACAAGGTGGCACCTCATCTCGGCCCAAGGGTGGTGGCAGGAACCCAGGAGGCGCTCGGGGACTCAGCAGGGCCCGCCCCTGGGGCCAGGGGTCTGGCAGGCTCCGGGGGCAAATGGACTACGGAAGCCGAGAGGGGCCCGTCCGCCCAAAACCCAAAACGCGCTGCAGCCTCCAGGGACACAGGGACACAAGTGGCTGTGTGGCTTGCAGTGCCCGACCAGAGGGAGGGAGGTTGTCTGGCTGCTGAGGCGCAGCCGGTGTCAGCCCTTCGGGGAACTGCCCGTGGATGCTTCTGAATGGGGGCTGCCAACTCAGAACCCCCGTTCCCTGTGGCTGCAGCCAGCCAGGGGGCTCCAGGGTCGGGCGCGCCCGCGGGCCTGGGGGTCTTCTTGCCTGTGTGCAGGGCTTCTACGCACAAGGTGGCACCTCATCCCGGCCCAAGGGTGGTGGCAGGAACCCAGGAGGCGCTCGGGGACTCAGGAGGGCCCGCCCCTAGGGCCAGGGGTCTGGCAGGCTCCGGGGCAAATGGACTACGGAAGCCGAGAGGGGCCCGTCCGCGCCAAAACCCAAAACGCGCTGCGGCCTCCAGGGACACAGGGGACACAAGTGGCTGTGTGGCTTGCAGTGCCCGACCAGAGGGAGGGAGGTTGTCTGGCTGCTGAGGCGCAGCCGGTGTCAGCCCTTCGGGGAACTGCCCGTGGATGCTTCGTGAATGGGGGCTGCCAACTCAGAACCCCCGTTCCCTGTGGCTGCACCAGCCAGGGGGCTCCAGGGTCGGGCCTGGGGGGCTTCTTGCCTGTGTGCAGGGCTTCTACGCACAAGGTGGCACCTCATCCCGGCCCAAGGGTGGTGGCAGGAACCCAGGAGGCGCTCGGGGACTCAGCAGGGCCCGCCCCTGGGGCCAGGGGTCTGGCAGGCTCCGGGGCAAATGGACTACGGAAGCCGAGAGGGGCCCGTCGGCGCCAAAACCCAAAACGCGCTGCGGCCTCCAGGGACACAGGGGACACAAGTGGCTGTGTGGCTTGCAGTGCCCGACCAGAGGGAGGGAGGTTGTCTGGCTGCTGAGGCGCAGCCGGTGTCAGCCCTTCGGGGAACTGCCCGTGGATGCTTCGGGAATGGGGGCTGCCAACTCAGAACCCCCGTTCCCTGTGGCTGCAGCCAGCCAGGGGGCTCCAGGGTCGGGCGCGCCCGCGGGCCTGGGGGGCTTCTTGCCTGTGTGCAGGGCTTCTACGCACAAGGTGGCACCTCATCCCGGCCCAAGGGTGGCGGCAGGAACTCAGGAGGCGCTCGGGGACTCAGCAGGGCCCGCCCCTGGGGCCAGGGGTCTGGCAGGCTCCGGGGGCAAATGGACTACGGAAGCCGAGAGGGGCCCGTCCGCGCCAAAACCCAAAACGCGCTGCGGCCTCCAGGGACACAGGGACACAAGTGGCTGTGTGGCTTGCAGTGCCCGACCAGAGGGAGGGAGGTTGTCTGGCTGCTGAGGCGCAGCCGGTGTCAGCCCTTCGGGGAACTGCCCGTGGATGTTTCGGAATGGGGGCTGCCAAATCAGAACCCCCGTTCCCTGTGGCTGCAGCCAGCCAGGGGCTCCAGGGTCGGGCGCGCACGCGGGCCTGGGGGGCTTCTTGCCTGTGTGCAGGGCTTCTACGCACAAGGTGGCACCTCATCCCGGCCCAAGGGTGGTGGCAGGAACCCAGGAGGCGCTCGGGGACTCAGGAGGGCCCGCCCCTAGGGCCAGGGGTCTGGCAGGCTCCGGGGCAAATGGACTACGGAAGCCGAGAGGGGCCCGTGCGCGCCAAAACCCAAAACGCGCTGCGGCCTCCAGGGACACAGGGGACACAAGTGGCTGTGTGGCTTGCAGTGCCCGACCAGAGGGAGGGAGGTTGTCTGGCTGCTGAGGCGCAGCCGGTGTCAGCCCTTCGGGGAACTGCCCGTGGATGCTTCGGGAATGGGGGCTGCCAACTCAGAACCCCCGTTCCCTGTGGCTGCACCAGCCAGGGGGCTCCAGGGTCGGGCCTGGGGGGCTTCTTGCCTGTGTGCAGGGCTTCTACGCACAAGGTGGCACCTCATCCCGGCCCAAGGGTGGTGGCAGGAACCCAGGAGGCGCTCGGGGACTCAGCAGGGCCCGCCCCTGGGGCCAGGGGTCTGGCAGGCTCTGGGGCAAATGGACTACGGAAGCCGAGAGGGGCCTTTTGGCGCCAAAACCCAAAACGCGCTGCGGCCTCCAGGGACACAGGGGACACAAGTGGCTGTGTGGCTTGCAGTGCCCGACCAGAGGGAGGGAGGTTGTCTGGCTGCTGAGGCGCAGCCGGTGTCAGCCCTTCGGGGAACTGCCCGTGGATGCTTCGGGAATGGGGGCTGCCAACTCAGAACCCCCGTTCCCTGTGGCTGCAGCCAGCCAGGGGGCTCCAGGGTCGGGCGCGCCCGCGGGCCTGGGGGGCTTCTTGCCTGTGTGCAGGGCTTCTACGCACAAGGTGGCACCTCATCCCGGCCCAAGGGTGGTGGCAGGAACCCAGGAGGCGCTCGGGGACTCAGCAGGGCCCGCCCCTGGCGCCAGGGGTCTGGCAGGCTCCGGGGGCAAATGGACTACGGAAGCCGAGAGGGGCCCGTCCGCGCCGAAACCCAAAACGCGCTGCGGCCTCCAGGGACACAGGGGACACAAGTGGCTGTGTGGCTTGCAGTGCCCGACCAGAGGGAGGGAGGTTGTCTGGCTGCTGAGGCACAGCCGGTGTCAGCCCTTCGGGGAACTGCCCGTGGATGCTTCGTGAATGGGGGCTGCCAACTCAGAACCCCCGTTCCCTGTGGCTGCAGCCAGCCAGGGGGCTCCAGGGTCGGGCCTGGGGGGCTTCTTGCCTGTGTGCAGGGCTTCTACGCACAAGGTGGCACCTCATCCCGGCCCAAGGGTGGTGGCAGGAAACCAGGAGGCGCTCGGGGACTCAGCAGGGCCCGCCCCTGGGGCCAGGGGTCTGGCAGGCTCCGGGGCAAATGGACTACGGAAGCCGAGAGGGGCCCGTCGGCGCCAAAACCCAAAACGCGCTGCGGCCTCCAGGGACAAAGGGGACACAAGTGGCTGTGTGGCTTGCAGTGCCCGACCAGAGGGAGGGAGGTTGTCTGGCTGCTGAGGCGCAGCCGGTGTCAGCCCTTCGGGGAACTGCCCGTGGATGCTTCGGGAATGGGGGCTGCCAACTCAGAACCCCCGTTCCCTGTGGCTGCAGCCAGCCAGGGGCCTCCAGGGTCGGGCGCGCCCGCGGGCCTGGGGGGCTTCTTGCCTGTGTGCAGGGCTTCTACGCACAAGGTGGCACCTCATCCCGGCCAAAGGGTGGTGGCAGGAACCCAGGAGGCGCTCGGGGACTCAGCAGGGCCCGCCCCTGGGGCCAGGGGTCTGGCAGGCTCCGGGGCCAAATGGACTACGGAAGCCGAGAGGGGCCCATCCGCGCCAAAACCCAAAACGCGCTGCGGCCTCCAGGGACACAGGAACACACGTGGCTGTGTGGCTTGCAGTGCCCGACCAGAGGGAGGGAGGTTGTCTGGCTGCTGAGGCGCAGCCGGTGTCAGCCCTTCGGGGAACTGCCCGTGGATGCTTCGGGAATGGGGGCTGCCAACTCAGAACCCCCGTTCCCTGTGGCTGCAGCCAGCCAGGGGGCTCCAGGGTCGGGCGCGCCCGCGGGCCTGGGGGGCTTCTTGCCTGTGTGCAGGGCTTCTACGCACAAGGTGGCACCTCATCCCGGCCCAAGGGTGGTGGCAGGAACTCAAGAGGCGCTCGGGGACTCAACAGGGCCCGCCCCTGGGGCCAGGGGTCTGGCAGGCTCCGGGGGCAAATGGACTACGGAAGCCGAGAGGGGCCCGTCCGCGCCAAAACCCAAAACGCGCTGCGGCCTCCAGGGACACAGGGGACACAAGTGGCTGTGTGGCTTGCAGTGCCCGACCAGAGGGAGGGAGGTTGTCTGGCTGCTGAGGCGCAGCCGGTGTCAGCCCTTTGGGGAACTGCCCGTGGATGCTTCGGGAATGGGGGCTGCCAACTCAGAACCCCCGTTCCCTGTGGCTGCAGCCAGCCAGGGGGCTCCAGGGTCGGGCGCGCCCGCGGGCCTGGGGGGCTTCTTGCCTGTGTGCAGGGCTTCTACGCACAAGGTGGCACCTCATCCCGGCCCAAGGGTGGTGGCAGGAACCCAGGAGGCGCTCGGGGACTCAGCAGGGCCCGCTCCTGGCGCCAGGGGTCTGGCAGGCTCCGGGGGCAAATGGACTACGGAAGCCGAGAGGGGCCCGTCCGCGCCGAAACCCAAAACGCGCTGCGGCCTCCAGGGACACAGGGGACACAAGTGGCTGTGTGGCTTGCAGTGCCCGACCAGAGGGAGGGAGGTTGTCTGGCTGCTGAGGCACAGCCGGTGTCAGCCCTTCGGGGAACTGCCCGTGGATGCTTCGTGAATGGGGGCTGCCAACTCAGAACCCCCGTTCCCTGTGGCTGCAGCCAGCCAGGGGGCTCCAGGGTCGGGCCTGGGGGGCTTCTTGCCTGTGTGCAGGGCTTCTACGCACAAGGTGGCACCTCATCCCGGCCCAAGGGTGGTGGCAGGAAACCAGGAGGCGCTCGGGGACTCAGCAGGGCCCGCCCCTGGGGCCAGGGGTCTGGCAGGCTCCGGGGCAAATGGACTACGGAAGCCGAGAGGGGCCCGTCGGCGCCAAAACCCAAAACGCGCTGCGGCCTCCAGGGACAAAGGGGACACAAGTGGCTGTGTGGCTTGCAGTGCCCGACCAGAGGGAGGGAGGTTGTCTGGCTGCTGAGGCGCAGCCGGTGTCAGCCCTTCGGGGAACTGCCCGTGGATGCTTCGGGAATGGGGGCTGCCAACTCAGAACCCCCGTTCCCTATGGCTGCAGCCAGCCAGGGGCCTCCAGGGTCGGGCGCGCCCGCGGGCCTGGGGGGCTTCTTGCCTGTGTGCAGGGCTTCTACGCACAAGGTGGCACCTCATCCCGGCCAAAGGGTGGTGGCAGGAACCCAGGAGGCGCTCGGGGACTCAGCAGGGCCCGCCCCTGGGGCCAGGGGTCTGGCAGGCTCCGGGGCCAAATGGACTACGGAAGCCGAGAGGGGCCCATCCGCGCCAAAACCCAAAACGC
This sequence comes from Lepus europaeus, assembly GCF_033115175.1. NCBI lineage: Eukaryota > Metazoa > Chordata > Mammalia > Lagomorpha > Leporidae > Lepus > Lepus europaeus. The sequence continues at coordinate 123,264 of NW_026909092.1, read as the reverse complement.
GCTGCGGCCTCCAGGGACACAGGAACACACGTGGCTGTGTGGCTTGCAGTGCCCGACCAGAGGGAGGGAGGTTGTCTGGCTGCTGAGGCGCAGCCGGTGTCAGCCCTTCGGGGAACTGCCCGTGGATGCTTCGGGAATGGGGGCTGCCAACTCAGAACCCCCGTTCCCTGTGGCTGCAGCCAGCCAGGGGGCTCCAGGGTCGGGCGCGCCCGCGGGCCTGGGGGGCTTCTTGCCTGTGTGCAGGGCTTCTACGCACAAGGTGGCACCTCATCCCGGCCCAAGGGTGGTGGCAGGAACCCAGGAGGCGCTCGGGGACTCAGCAGGGCCCGCCCCTGGGGCCAGGGGTCTGGCAGGCTCCGGGGGCAAATGGACTACGGAATCCGAGAGGGGCCCGTCCGCGCCAAAACCCAAAACGCGCTGCGGCCTCCAGGGACACAGGGACACAAGTGGCTGTGTGGCTTGCAGTGCCCGACCAGAGAGAGGGAGGTTGTCTGGCTGCTGAGGCGCAGCCGGTGTCAGCCCTTCGGGGAACTGCCCGTGGATGCTTCGGGAATGGGGGCTGCCAACTCAGAACCCCCGTTCCCTGTGGCTGCAGCCAGCCAGGGGGCTCCAGGGTCGGGCGCGCCCGCGGGCCTGGGGGGCTTCTTGCCTGTGTGCAGGGCTTCTACGCACATGGTGGCACCTCATCCCGGCCCAAGGGTGGTGGCAGGAACCCAGGAGGCGCTCGGGGACTCAGCAGGGCCCGCCCCTGGGGCCAGGGGTCTGGCAGGCTCCGGGGCAAATGGACTACGGAAGCCGAGAGGGGCCCGTCCGCGCCAAAACCCAAAACGCGCTGCGGCCTCCAGGGACAAAGGGGACACAAGTGGCTGTGTGGCTTGCAGTGCCCGACCAGAGGGAGGGAGGTTGTCTGGCTGCTGAGGCGCAGCCGGTGTCAGCCCTTCGGGGAACTGCCCGTGGATGCTTCGGGAATGGGGGCTGCCAACTCAGAACCCCCGTTCCCTATGGCTGCAGCCAGCCAGGGGGCTCCAGGGTCGGGCGCGCCCGCGGGCCTGGGGGGCTTCTTGCCTGTGTGCAGGGCTTCTACGCACAAGGTGGCACCTCATCCCGGCCCAAGGGTGGTGGCAGGAACCCAGGAGGCGCTCGGGGACTCAGCAGGGCAAGCCCCTGGGGCCAGGGGTCTGGCAGGCTCCGGGGGCAAATGGACTACGGAAGCCGAGAGGGGCCCGTCCGCGCCAAAACCCAAAACGCGCTGCGGCCTCCAGGGACACAGGGGACACAGGTGGCTGTGTGGCTTGCAGTGCCCGACCAGAGGGAGGGAGGTTGTCTGGCTGCTGAGGCGCAGCCGGTGTCAGCCCTTCGGGGAACTGCCCGTGGATGCTTCGGGAATGGGGGCTGCCAACTCAGAACCCCCGTTCCCTGTGGCTGCAGCCAGCCAGGGGCCTCCAGGGTCGGGCGCGCCCGCGGGCCTGGGGGGCTTCTTGCCTGTGTGCAGGGCTTCTACGCACAAGGTGGCACCTCATCCCGGCCAAAGGGTGGTGGCAGGAACCCAGGAGGCGCTCGGGGACTCAGCAGGGCCCGCCCCTGGGGCCAGGGGTCTGGCAGGCTCCGGGGCCAAATGGACTACGGAAGCCGAGAGGGGCCCATCCGCGCCAAAACCCAAAACGCGCTGCGGCCTCCAGGGACACAGGGACACTCGTGGCTGTGTGGCTTGCAGTGCCCGACCAGAGGGAGGGAGGTTGTCTGGCTGCTGAGGCGCAGCCGGTGTCAGCCCTTCGGGGAACTGCCCGTGGATGCTTCGGGAATGGGGGCTGCCAACTCAGAACCCCCGTTCCCTGTGGCTGCAGCCAGCCAGGGGGCTCCAGGGTCGGGCGCGCCCGCGGGCCTGGGGGGCTTCTTGCCTGTGTGCAGGGCTTCTACGCACAAGGTGGCACCTCATCCCGGCCCAAGGGTGGTGGCAGGAACCCAGGAGGCGCTCGGGGACTCAGCAGGGCCCGCCCCTGGGGCCAGGGGTCTGGCAGGCTCCGGGGGCAAATGGACTACGGAATCCGAGAGGGGCCCGTCCGTGCCAAAACCCAAAACGCGCTGCGGCCTCCAGGGACACAGGGACACAAGTGGCTGTGTGGCTTGCAGTGCCCGACCAGAGGGAGGGAGGTTGTCTGGCTGCTGAGGCGCAGCCGGTGTCAGCCCTTCGGGGAACTGCCCGTGGATGCTTCGTGAATGGGGGCTGCCAACTCAGAACCCCCGTTCCCAGTGGCTGCAGCCAGCCAGGGGGCTCCAGGGTCGGGTGCGCTCGCGGGCCTGGGGGGCTTCTTGCCTGTGTGCAGGGCTTCTACGCACAAGGTGGCACCTCATCCCGGCCCAAGGGTCATGGCAGGAACTCAGGAGGCGCTCGGGGACTCAGCATTGCCTGCCTCAGGCCAGGGGTCTGGCAGGCTCCGGGGGCAAATGGACTACGGAAGCCGAGAGGCCCGTCCGCGCCAAAACACAAAACGTGCTGCGGCCTCCAGGGACACAGGGGACATAAGTGGCTGTGTGGCTTGCAGTGCCCGACCAGAGGGAGGGAGGTTGTCTGGCTGCTGAGGCGCAGCCGGTGTCAGCCCTTCAGGGAACTGCCCGTGGATGCTTTGGGAATGGGGGCTGCCAAATCAGAAACCCCGTTCCCTGTGGCTGCAGCCAGCCAGGGGGCTCGAGGGTCGGGCCTGGGGGGCTTCTTGCCTGTGTGCAGGGCTTCTACGCACAAGGTGGCACCTCATCCCGGCCCAAGGGTGGTGGCAGGAACCCAGGAGGCGCTCGGGGACTCAGCAGGGCCCGCCCCTGGGGCCAGGGGTCTGGCAGGCTCCGGGGGCAAATGGACTCCGGAAGCCGAGAGGGGCCCGTCGGCGCCAAAACCCAAAACGCGCTGCGGCCTCCAGGGACAAAGGGGACACAAGTGGCTGTGTGGCTTGCAGTGCCCGACCAGAGGGAGGGAGGTTGTCTGGCTGCTGAGGCGCAGCCGGTGTCAGCCCTTTGGGGAACTGCCCGTGGATGCTTCGGGAATGGGGGCTGCGAACTCAGAACCCCCGTTCCCAGTGGCTGCAGCCAGCCAGGGGGCTCCAGGGTCGGGTGCGCTCGCGGGCCTGGGGTTTTCTTGCCTGTGTGCAGGGCTTCTACGCACAAGGTGGCACCTCATCCCGGCCCAAGGGTCGTGGCAGGAACTCAGGAGGCGCTCGGGGACTCAGCATTGCCTGCCTCAGGCCAGGGGTCTGGCAGGCTCCGGGGGCAAATGGACTACGGAAGCCGAGAGGCCCGTCCGCGCCAAAACACAAAACGTGCTGCGGCCTCCAGGGACACAGGGGACACAAGTGGCTGTGTGGCTTGCAGTGCCCGACCAGAGGGAGGGAGGTTGTCTGGCTGCTGAGGCGCAGCCGGTGTCAGCCCTTCAGGGAACTGCCCGTGGATGCTTTGGGAATGGGGGCTGCCAACTCAGAAACCCCGTTCCCTGTGGCTGCAGCCAGCCAGGGGGCTCCAGGGTCGGGCCTGGGGGGCTTCTTGCCTGTGTGCAGGGCTTCTACGCACAAGGTGGCACCTCATCCTGGCCCAAGGGTGGTGGCAGGAACCCAGGAGGCGCTCGGGGACTCAGCAGGGCCCGCCCCTGGGGCCAGGGGTCTGGCAGGCTCCGGGGGCAAATGGACTCCGGAAGCCGAGAGGGGCCCGTCGGCGCCAAAACCCAAAACGCGCTGCGGCCTCCAGGGACAAAGGGGACACAAGTGGCTGTGTGGCTTGCAGTGCCCGACCAGAGGGAGGGAGGTTGTCTGGCTGCTGAGGCGCAGCCGGTGTCAGCCCTTCGGGGAACTGCCCGTGGATGCTTCGGGAATGGGGGCTGCCAACTCAGAACCCCCGTTCCCTATGGCTGCAGCCAGCCAGGGGGCTCCAGGGTCGGGCGCGCCCGCGGGCCTGGGGGGCTTCTTGCCTGTGTGCAGGGCTTCTACGCACAAGGTGGCACCTCATCCCGGCCCAAGGGTGGTGGCAGGAACCCAGGAGGCGCTCGGGGACTCAGCAGGGCAAGCCCCTGGGGCCAGGGGTCTGGCAGGCTCCGGGGGCAAATGGACTACGGAAGCCGAGAGGGGCCCGTCCGCGCCAAAACCCAAAACGCGCTGCGGCCTCCAGGGACACAGGGGACACAGGTGGCTGTGTGGCTTGCAGTGCCCGACCAGAGGGAGGGAGGTTGTCTGGCTGCTGAGGCGCAGCCGGTGTCAGCCCTTCGGGGAACTGCCCGTGGATGCTTCGGGAATGGGGGCTGCCAACTCAGAACCCCCGTTCCCTGTGGCTGCACCAGCCAGGGGGCTCCAGGGTCGGGCCTGGGGGGCTTCTTGCCTGTGTGCAGGGCTTCTACGCACAAGGTGGCACCTCATCCCGGCCCAAGGGTGGTGGCAGGAACCCAGGAGGCGCTCGGGGACTCAGCAGGGCCCGCCCCTGGGGCCAGGGGTCTGGCAGGCTCCGGGGCAAATGGACTACGGAAGCCGAGAGGGGCCCGTCCGCGCCAAAACCCAAAACGCGCTGCGGCCTCCAGGGACACAGGGGACACAAGTGGCTGTGTGGCTTGCAGTGCCCGACCAGAGGGAGGGAGGTTGTCTGGCTGCTGAGGCGCAGCCGGTGTCAGCCCTTCGGGGAACTGCCCGTGGATGCTTCGGGAATGGGGGCTGCCAACTCAGAACCCCCGTTCCCTGTGGCTGTAGCCAGCCAGGGGGCTCCAGGGTCGGGCGCGCCCGCGGGCCTGGGGGGCTTCTTGCCTGTGTGCAGGGCTTCTACGCACAAGGTGGCACCTCATCCCGGCCCAAGGGTGGCGGCAGGAACTCAGGAGGCACTCGGGGACTCAGCAGGGCCCGCCCCTGGGGCCAGGGGTCTGGCAGGCTCCGGTGGCAAATGGACTACGGAAGCCGAGAGGGGCCCGTCCGCGCCAAAACCCAAAAGGCGCTGAGGCTTCCAGGGACACAGGGGACACAAGTGGCTGTGTGGCTTGCAGTGCCCGACCAGAGGGAGGGAGGTTGTCTGGCTGCTGAGGCGCAGCCGGTGTCAGCCCTTCGGGGAACTGCCCGTGGATGCTTCGGGAATGGGGGCTGCCAACTCAGAACCCCCGTTCCCTGTGGCTGCAGCCAGCCAGGGGGCTCCAGGGTCGGGCGCGCCCGCGGGCCTTGGGGGCTTCTTGCCTGTGTGCATGGCTTCTACGCACAAGGTGGCACCTCATCCCGGCCCAAGGGTGGTGGCAGGAACCCAGGAGGCGCTCGGGGACTCAGCAGGGCCCGCCCCTGGGGCCAGGGGTCTGGCAGGCTCCGGGGGCAAATGGACTACGGAAGCCGAGAGGGGCCCGTCCGCGCCAAAACCCAAAACGCGCTGCGGCCTCCAGGGACACAGGGACACAATTGGCTGTGTGGCTTGCAGTGCCCGACCAGAGGGAGGGAGGTTGTCTGGCTGCTGAGGCGCAGCCGGTGTCAGCCCTTCGGGGAACTGCCCGTGGATGCTTCTGAATGGGGTCTGCCAACTCAGAACCCCCGTTCCCTGTGGCTGCAGCCAGCCAGGGGCTCCAGGGTCGGGCGCGCCCGCGGGCCTGGGGGGCTTCTTGCCTGTGTGCAGGGCTTCTACGCACAAGGTGGCACCTCATCCCGGCCCAAGGGTGGTGGCAGGAACCCAGGAGGCGCTCGGGGACTCAGGAGGGCCCGCCCCTAGGGCCAGGGGTCTGGCAGGCTCCGGGGCAAATGGACTACGGAAGCCGAGAGGGGCCCGTCCGCGCCAAAACCCAAAACGCGCTGCGGCCTCCAGGGACACAGGGGACACAAGTGGCTGTGTGGCTTGCAGTGCCCGACCAGAGGGAGGGAGGTTGTCTGGCTGCTGAGGCGCAGCCGGTGTCAGCCCTTCGGGGAACTGCCCGTGGATGCTTCGGGAATGGGGGCTGCCAACTCAGAACCCCCGTTCCCTGTGGCTGCACCAGCCAGGGGGCTCCAGGGTCGGGCCTGGGGGGCTTCTTGCCTGTGTGCAGGGCTTCTACGCACAAGGTGGCACCTCATCCCGGCCCAAGGATGGTGGCAGGAATCCAGGAGGCGCTCGGGGACTCAGCAGGGCCCGCCCCTGGGGCCAGGGGTCTGGCAGGCTCCGGGGCAAATGGACTACGGAAGCCGAGAGGGGCCGGTCGGCGCCAAAACCCAAAACGCGCTGCGGCCTCCAGGGACACAGGGGACACAAGTGGCTGTGTGGCTTGCAGTGCCCGACCAGAGGGAGGGAGGTTGTCTGGCTGCTGAGGCGCAGCCGGTGTCAGCCCTTCGGGGAACTGCCCGTGGATGCTTCGGGAATGGGGGCTGCCAACTCAGAACCCCCGTTCCCTGTGGCTGCAGCCAGCCAGGGGGCTCCAGGGTCGGGCGCGCCCGCGGGCCTGGGGGGCTTCTTGCCTGTGTGCATGGCTTCTACGCACAAGGTGGCACCTCATCCCGGCCCAAGGGTGGCGGCAGGAACTCAGGAGGCACTCGGGGACTCAGCAGGGCCCGCCCCTGGGGCCAGGGGTCTGGCAGGCTCCGGGGGCAAATGGACTACGGAAGCCGAGAGGGGCCCGTCCGCGCCAAAACCCAAAAGGCGCTGAGGCTTCCAGGGACACAGGGGACACAAGTGGCTGTGTGGCTTGCAGTGCCCGACCAGAGGGAGGGAGGTTGTCTGGCTGCTGAGGCGCAGCCGGTGTCAGCCCTTCGGGGAACTGCCCGTGGATGCTTCGGGAATGGGGGCTGCCAACTCAGAACCCCCGTTCCCTGTGGCTGCAGCCAGCCAGGGGGCTCCAGGGTCGGGTGCGCCCGCGGGCCTGGGGGGCTTCTTGCCTGTGTGCAGGGCTTCTACGCACAAGGTGGCACCTCATCCCGGCCCAAGGGTGGTGGCAGGAACCCAGGAGGCGCTCGGGGACTCAGCAGGGCCCGCCCCTGGGGCCAGGGGTCTGGCAGGCTCCGGGGGCAAGTGGACTACGGAAGCCGAGAGGGGCCCGTCCGCGCCAAAACCCAAAACGCGCTGCGGCCTCCAGGGACACAGGGACACAAGTGGCTGTGTGGCTTGCAGTGCCCGACCAGAGGGAGGGAGGTTGTCTGGCTGCTGAGGCGCAGCCGGTGTCAGCCCTTCGGGGAACTGCCCGTGGATGCTTCTGAATGGGGTCTGCCAACTCAGAACCCCCGTTCCCTGTGGCTGCAGCCAGCCAGGGGCTCCAGGGTCGGGCGCGCCCGCGGGCCTGGGGGGCTTCTTGCCTGTGTGCAGGGCTTCTACGCACAAGGTGGCACCTCATCCCGGCCCAAGGGTGGTGGCAGGAACCCAGGAGGCGCTCGGGGACTCAGGAGGGCCCGCCCCTAGGGCCAGGGGTCTGGCAGGCTCCGGGGCAAATGGACTACGGAAGCCGAGAGGGGCCCGTCCGCGCCAAAACCCAAAACGCGCTGCGGCCTCCAGGGACACAGGGGACACAAGTGGCTGTGTGGCTTGCAGTGCCCGACCAGAGGGAGGGAGGTTGTCTGGCTTCTGAGGCGCAGCCGGTGTCAGCCCTTCGGGGAACTGCCCGTGGATGCTTCGGGAATGGGGGCTGCCAACTCAGAACCCCCGTTCCCTGTGGCTGCACCAGCCAGGGGGCTCCAGGGTCGGGCCTGGGGGGCTTCTTGCCTGTGTGCAGGGCTTCTACGCACAAGGTGGCACCTCATCCCGGCCCAAGGGTGGTGGCAGGAACCCAGGAGGCGCTCGGGGACTCAGCAGGGCCCGCCCCTGGGGCCAGGGGTCTGGCAGGCTCCGGGGCAAATGGACTACGGAAGCCGAGAGGGGCCCGTCGGCGCCAAAACCCAAAACGCGCTGCGGCCTCCAGGGACACAGGGGACACAAGTGGCTGTGTGGCTTGCAGTGCCCGACCAGAGGGAGGGAGGTTGTCTGGCTGCTGAGGCGCAGCCGGTGTCAGCCCTTCGGGGAACTGCCCGTGGATGCTTCGTGAATGGGGGCTGCCAACTCTGAAACCCCGTTCCCTGTGGCTGCAGCCAGCCAGGGGGCTCCAGGGTCGGGCGCGCCCGCGGGCCTGGGGGGCTTCTTGCCTGTGTGCAGGGCTTCTACGCACAAGGTGGCACCTCATCCCGGCCCAAGGGTGGCGGCAGGAACTCAGGAGGCGCTCGGGGACTCAGCAGGGCCCGCCCCTGGGGCCAGGGGTCTGGCAGGCTCCGGTGGCAAATGGACTACGGAAGCCGAGAGGGGCCCGTCCGCGCCAAAACCCAAAAGGCGCTGCGGCTTCCAGGGACACAGGGGACACAAGTGGCTGTGTGGCTTGCAGTGCCCGACCAGAGGGAGGGAGGTTGTCTGGCTGCTGAGGCGCAGCCGGTGTCAGCCCTTCGGGGAACTGCCCGTGGATGCTTCGGGAATGGGGGCTGCCAACTCAGAACCCCCGTTCCCTGTGGCTGCAGCCAGCCAGGGGGCTCCAGGGTCGGGCGCGCCCGCGGGCCTGGGGGGCTTCTTGCCTGTGTGCATGGCATCTACGCACAAGGTGGCACCTCATCCCGGCCCAAGGGTGGTGGCAGGAACCCAGGAGGCGCTCGGGGACTCAGCAGGGCCCGCCCCTAGGGCCAGGGGTCTGGCAGGCTCCGGGGCCAAATGGACTACGGAAGCCGAGAGGGGCCCGTCCGCGCCAAAACCCAAAACGCGCTGCGGCCTCCAGGGACACAGGGACACAAGTGGCTGTGTGGCTTGCAGTGCCCGACCAGAGGGAGGGAGGTTGTCTGGCTGCTGAGGCGCAGCCGGTGTCAGCCCTTCGGGGAACTGCCCGTGGATGCTTCGGGAATGGGGGCTGCCAACTCAGAACCCCCGTTCCCTGTGTCTGCAGCCAGCCAGGGGGCTCCAGGGTCGGGCGCGCCCGCGGGCCTGGGGGGCTTCTTGCCTGTGTGCAGGGCTTCTACGCACAAGGTGGCACCTCATCCCGGCCCAAGGGTGGTGGCAGGAACCCAGGAGGCGCTCGGGGACTCAGCAGGGCCCGCCCCTGGGGCCAGGGGTCTGGCAGGCTCCGGGGGCAAATGGACTACGGAAGCCGAGAGGGGCCCGTCCGCGCCAAAACCCAAAACGCGCTGCGGCCTCCAGGGACACAGGGACACAAGTGGCTGTGTGGCTTGCAGTGCCCGACCAGAGGGAGGGAGGTTGTCTGGCTGCTGAGGCGCAGCCGGTGTCAGCCCTTCGGGGAACTGCCCGTGGATGCTTCTGAATGGGGGCTGCCAACTCAGAAAACCCGTTCCCTGTGGCTGCAGCCAGCCAGGGGCTCCAGGGTCGGGCGCGCCCGCGGACCTGGGGGGCTTCTTGCCTGTGTGCAGGGCTTCTACGCACAAGGTGGCACCTCATCCCGGCCCAAGGGTGGTGGCAGGAACCCAGGAGGCGCTCGGGGACTCAGCAGGGCCCGCCCCTGGGGCCAGGGGTCTGGCAGGCTCCGGGGCCAAATGGACTACGGAAGCCGAGAGGGGCCCATCCGCGCCAAAACCCAAAACGCGCTGCGGCCTCCAGGGACACAGGGACACACGTGGCTGTGTGGCTTGCAGTGCCCGACCAGAGGGAGGGAGGTTGTCTGGCTGCTGAGGCGCAGCCGGTGTCAGCCCTTCGGGGAACTGCCCGTGGATGCTTCGGGAATGGGGGCTGCCAACTCAGAACCCCCGTTCCCTGTGGCTGCAGCCAGCCAGGGGGCTCCAGGGTCGGGCGCACCCGCGGGCCTGGGGGGCTTCTTGCCTGTGTGCAGGGCTTCTACGCACAAGGTGGCACCTCATCCCGGCCCAAGGGTGGTGGCAGGAACCCAGGAGGCGCTCGGGGACTCAGCAGGGCCCGCCCCTGGGGCCAGGGGTCTGGCAGGCTCCGGGGGCAAATGGACTACGGAAGCCGAGAGGGGCCCGTCCACGCCAAAACCCAAAACGCGCTGCGGCATCCAGGGACACAGGGGACACGAGTGGCTGTGTGGCTTGCAGTGCCCGACCAGAGGGAGGGAGGTTGTCTGGCTGCTGAGGCGCAGCCGGTGTCAGCCCTTCGGGGAACTGCCCGTGGATGCTTCGGGAATGGGGGCTGCCAACTCAGAACCCCCGTTCCCTGTGGCTGCAGCCAGCCAGGGGGCTCCAGGGTCGGGCGCGCCCGCGTACCTGGGGGGCTTCTTGCCTGTGTGCAGGGCTTCTACGTACAAGGTGGCACCTCATCCCGGCCCAAGGGTGGTGGCAGGAACCCAGGAGGCGCTCGGGGACTCAGCAGGGCCCGCCCCTGGGGCCAGGGGTCTGGCAGGCTCCGGGGGCAAATGGACTACGGAATCCGAGAGGGGCCCGTCCGCGCCAAAACCCAAAACGCGCTGCGGCCTCCAGGGACACAGGGACACAAGTGGCTGTGTGGCTTGCAGTGCCCGACCAGAGGGAGGGAGGTTGTCTGGCTGCTGAGGCGCAGCCGGTGTCAGCCCTTCGGGGAACTGCCCGTGGATGCTTCGGGAATGGGGGCTGCCAACTCAGAACCCCCGTTCCCTGTGGCTGCAGCCAGCCAGGGGGCTCCAGGGTCGGGCCTTGGGGGCTTCTTGCCTGTGTGCAGGGCTTCTACGCACAAGGTGGCACCTCATCCCGGCCCAAGGGTGGTGGCAGGAACCCAGGAGGCGCTCGGGGACTCAGCAGGGCCCGCCCCTGGGGCCAGGGGTCTGGCAGGCTCCGGGGCAAATGGACTACGGAAGCCGAGAGGGGCCCGTCCGCGCCAAAACCCAAAACGCGCTGCGGCCTCCAGGGACACAGGGGACACAAGTGGCTGTGTGGCTTGCAGTGCCCGACCAGAGGGAGGGAGGTTGTCTGGCTGCTGAGGCGCAGCCGGTGTCAGCCCTTCGGGGAACTGCCCGTGGATGCTTCGGGAATGGGGGCTGCCAACTCAGAACCCCCGTTCCCTGTGGCTGCACCAGCCAGGGGGCTCCAGGGTCGGGCCTGGGGGGCTTCTTGCCTGTGTGCAGGGCTTCTACGCACAAGGTGGCACCTCATCCCGGCCCAAGGGTGGTGGCAGGAACCCAGGAGGCGCTCGGGGACTCAGCAGGGCCCGCCCCTGGGGCCAGGGGTCTGGCAGGCTCCGGGGCAAATGGACTACGGAAGCCGAGAGGGGCCCGTCCGCGCCAAAACCCAAAACGCGCTGCGGCCTCCAGGGACACAGGGGACACAAGTGGCTGTGTGGCTTGCAGTGCCCGACCAGAGGGAGGGAGGTTGTCTGGCTGCTGAGGCGCAGCCGGTGTCAGCCCTTCGGGGAACTGCCCGTGGATGCTTCGTGAATGGGCGCTGCCAACTCTGAAACCCCGTTCCCTGTGGCTGCAGCCAGCCAGGGGGCTCCAGGGTCGGGCGCGCCCGCGGGCCTGGGGGGCTTCTTGCCTGTGTGCAGGGCTTCTACGCACAAGGTGGCACCTCATCCCGGCCCAAGGGTGGCGGCAGGAACTCAGGAGGCGCTCGGGGACTCAGCAGGGCCCGCCCCTGGGGCCAGGGGTCTGGCAGGCTCCGGTGGCAAATGGACTACGGAAGCCGAGAGGGGCCCGTCCGCGCCAAAACCCAAAAGGCGCTGCGGCTTCCAGGGACACAGGGGACACAAGTGGCTGTGTGGCTTGCAGTGCCCGACCAGAGGGAGGGAGGTTGTCTGGCTGCTGAGGCGCAGCCGGTGTCAGCCCTTCGGGGAACTGCCCGTGGATGCTTCGGGAATGGGGGCTGCCAACTCAGAACCCCCGTTCCCTGTGGCTGCAGCCAGCCAGGGGGCTCCAGGGTCGGGCGCGCCCGCGGGCCTGGGGGGCTTCTTGCCTGTGTGCATGGCATCTACGCACAAGGTGGCACCTCATCCCGGCCCAAGGGTGGTGGCAGGAACCCAGGAGGCGCTCGGGGACTCAGCAGGGCCCGCCCCTAGGGCCAGGGGTCTGGCAGGCTCCGGGGCCAAATGGACTACGGAAGCCGAGAGGGGCCCGTCCGCGCCAAAACCCAAAACGCGCTGCGGCCTCCAGGGACACAGGGACACAAGTGGCTGTGTGGCTTGCAGTGCCCGACCAGAGGGAGGGAGGTTGTCTGGCTGCTGAGGCGCAGCCGGTGTCAGCCCTTCGGGGAACTGCCCGTGGATGCTTCGGGAATGGGGGCTGCCAACTCAGAACCCCCGTTCCCTGTGTCTGCAGCCAGCCAGGGGGCTCCAGGGTCGGGCGCGCCCGCGGGCCTGGGGGGCTTCTTGCCTGTGTGCAGGGCTTCTACGCACAAGGTGGCACCTCATCCCGGCCCAAGGGTGGTGGCAGGAACCCAGGAGGCGCTCGGGGACTCAGCAGGGCCCGCCCCTGGGGCCAGGGGTCTGGCAGGCTCCGGGGGCAAATGGACTACGGAAGCCGAGAGGGGCCCGTCCGCGCCAAAACCCAAAACGCGCTGCGGCCTCCAGGGACACAGGGACACAAGTGGCTGTGTGGCTTGCAGTGCCCGACCAGAGGGAGGGAGGTTGTCTGGCTGCTGAGGCGCAGCCGGTGTCAGCCCTTCGGGGAACTGCCCGTGGATGCTTCTGAATGGGGGCTGCCAACTCAGAAAACCCGTTCCCTGTGGCTGCAGCCAGCCAGGGGCTCCAGGGTCGGGCGCGCCCGCGGACCTGGGGGGCTTCTTGCCTGTGTGCAGGGCTTCTACGCACAAGGTGGCACCTCATCCCGGCCCAAGGGTGGTGGCAGGAACCCAGGAGGCGCTCGGGGACTCAGCAGGGCCCGCCCCTGGGGCCAGGGGTCTGGCAGGCTCCGGGGCCAAATGGACTACGGAAGCCGAGAGGGGCCCATCCGCGCCAAAACCCAAAACGCGCTGCGGCCTCCAGGGACACAGGGACACACGTGGCTGTGTGGCTTGCAGTGCCCGACCAGAGGGAGGGAGGTTGTCTGGCTGCTGAGGCGCAGCCGGTGTCAGCCCTTCGGGGAACTGCCCGTGGATGCTTCGGGAATGGGGGCTGCCAACTCAGAACCCCCGTTCCCTGTGGCTGCAGCCAGCCAGGGGGCTCCAGGGTCGGGCGCACCCGCGGGCCTGGGGGGCTTCTTGCCTGTGTGCAGGGCTTCTACGCACAAGGTGGCACCTCATCCCGGCCCAAGGGTGGTGGCAGGAACCCAGGAGGCGCTCGGGGACTCAGCAGGGCCCGCCCCTGGGGCCAGGGGTCTGGCAGGCTCCGGGGGCAAATGGACTACGGAAGCCGAGAGGGGCCCGTCCACGCCAAAACCCAAAACGCGCTGCGGCATCCAGGGACACAGGGGACACGAGTGGCTGTGTGGCTTGCAGTGCCCGACCAGAGGGAGGGAGGTTGTCTGGCTGCTGAGGCGCAGCCGGTGTCAGCCCTTCGGGGAACTGCCCGTGGATGCTTCGGGAATGGGGGCTGCCAACTCAGAACCCCCGTTCCCTGTGGCTGCAGCCAGCCAGGGGGCTCCAGGGTCGGGCGCGCCCGCGTACCTGGGGGGCTTCTTGCCTGTGTGCAGGGCTTCTACGCACAAGGTGGCACCTCATCCCGGCCCAAGGGTGGTGGCAGGAACCCAGGAGGCGCTCGGGGACTCAGCAGGGCCCGCCCCTGGGGCCAGGGGTCTGGCAGGCTCCGGGGGCAAATGGACTACGGAATCCGAGAGGGGCCCGTCCGCGCCAAAACCCAAAACGCGCTGCGGCCTCCAGGGACACAGGGACACAAGTGGCTGTGTGGCTTGCAGTGCCCGACCAGAGGGAGGGAGGTTGTCTGGCTGCTGAGGCGCAGCCGGTGTCAGCCCTTCGGGGAACTGCCCGTGGATGCTTCGGGAATGGGGGCTGCCAACTCAGAACCCCCGTTCCCTGTGGCTGCAGCCAGCCAGGGGGCTCCAGGGTCGGGCCTTGGGGGCTTCTTGCCTGTGTGCAGGGCTTCTACGCACAAGGTGGCACCTCATCCCGGCCCAAGGGTGGTGGCAGGAACCCAGGAGGCGCTCGGGGACTCAGCAGGGCCCGCCCCTGGGGCCAGGGGTCTGGCAGGCTCCGGGGCAAATGGACTACGGAAGCCGAGAGGGGCCCGTCCGCGCCAAAACCCAAAACGCGCTGCGGCCTCCAGGGACAAAGGGGACACAAGTGGCTGTGTGGCTTGCAGTGCCCGACCAGAGGGAGGGAGGTTGTCTGGCTGCTGAGGCGCAGCCGGTGTCAGCCCTTCGGGGAACTGCCCGTGGATGCTTCGGGAATGGGGGCTGCCAACTCAGAACCCCCGTTCCCTATGGCTGCAGCCAGCCAGGGGGCTCCAGGGTCGGGCGCGCCCGTGGGCCTGGGGGGCTTCTTGCCTGTGTGCAGGGCTTCTACGCACAAGGTGGCACCTCATCCCGGCCCAAGGGTGGTGGCAGGAACCCAGGAGGCGCTCGGGGACTCAGCAGGGCAAGCCCCTGGGGCCAGGGGTCTGGCAGGCTCCGGGGGCAAATGGACTACGGAAGCCGAGAGGGGCCCGTCCGCGCCAAAACCCAAAACGCGCTGCGGCCTCCAGGGACACAGGGGACACAGGTGGCTGTGTGGCTTGCAGTGCCCGACCAGAGGGAGGGAGGTTGTCTGGCTGCTGAGGCGCAGCCGGTGTCAGCCCTTCGGGGAACTGCCCGTGGATGCTTCGGGAATGGGGGCTGCCAACTCAGAACCCCCGTTCCCTGTGGCTGCAGCCAGCCAGGGGCCTCCAGGGTCGGGCGCGCCCGCGGGCCTGGGGGGCTTCTTGCCTGTGTGCAGGGCTTCTACGCACAAGGTGGCACCTCATCCCGGCCCAAGGGTGGTGGCAGGAACCCAGGAGGCGCTCGGGGACTCAGCAGGGCCCGCCCCTGGGGCCAGGGGTCTGGCAGGCTCCGGGGCCAAATGGACTACGGAAGCCGAGAGGTGCCCATCCGCGCCAAAACCCAAAACGCGCTGCGGCCTCCAGGGACACAGGGACACACGTGGCTGTGTGGCTTGCAGTGCCCGACCAGAGGGAGGGAGGTTGTCTGGCTGCTGAGGCGCAGCCGGTGTCAGCCCTTCGGGGAACTGCCCGTGGATGCTTCGGGAATGGGGGCTGCCAACTCAGAACCCCCGTTCCCTGTGGCTGCAGCCAGCCAGGGGGCTCCAGGGTCGGGCGCGCCCGCGGGCCTGGGGGGCTTCTTGCCTGTGTGCAGGGCTTCTACGCACAAGGTGGCACCTCATCCCGGCCCAAGGGTGGTGGCAGGAACCCAGGAGGCGCTCGGGGACTCAGCAGGGCCCGCCCCTGGGGCCAGGGGTCTGGCAGGCTCCGGGGGCAAATGGACTACGGAATCCGAGAGGGGCCCGTCCGTGCCAAAACCCAAAACGCGCTGCGGCCTCCAGGGACACAGGGACACAAGTGGCTGTGTGGCTTGCAGTGCCCGACCAGAGGGAGGGAGGTTGTCTGGCTGCTGAGGCGCAGCCGGTGTCAGCCCTTCGGGGAACTGCCCGTGGATGCTTCGGGAATGGGGGCTGCCAACTCAGAACCCCCGTTCCCAGTGGCTGCAGCCAGCCAGGGGGCTCCAGGGTCGGGTGCGCTCGCGGGCCTGGGGGGCTTCTTGCCTGTGTGCAGGGCTTCTACGCACAAGGTGGCACCTCATCCCGGCCCAAGGGTCGTGGCAGGAACTCAGGAGGCGCTCGGGGACTCAGCATTGCCTGCCTCAGGCCAGGGGTCTGGCAGGCTCCGGGGGCAAATGGACTACGGAAGCCGAGAGGCCCGTCCGCGCCAAAACACAAAACGTGCTGCGGCCTCCAGGGACACAGGGGACACAAGTGGCTGTGTGGCTTGCAGTGCCCGACCAGAGGGAGGGAGGTTGTCTGGCTGCTGAGGCGCAGCCGGTGTCAGCCCTTCAGGGAACTGCCCGTGGATGCTTTGGGAATGGGGGCTGCCAAATCAGAAACCCCGTTCCCTGTGGCTGCAGCCAGCCAGGGGGCTCGAGGGTCGGGCCTGGGGGGCTTCTTGCCTGTGTGCAGGGCTTCTACGCACAAGGTGGCACCTCATCCCGGCCCAAGGGTGGTGGCAGGAACCCAGGAGGCGCTCGGGGACTCAGCAGGGCCCGCACCTGGGGCCAGGGGTCTGGCAGGCTCCGGGGGCAAATGGACTCCGGAAGCCGAGAGGGGCCCGTCGGCGCCAAAACCCAAAACGCGCTGCGGCCTCCAGGGACAAAGGGGACACAAGTGGCTGTGTGGCTTGCAGTGCCCGACCAGAGGGAGGGAGGTTGTCTGGCTGCTGAGGCGCAGCCGGTGTCAGCCCTTCGGGGAACTGCCCGTGGATGCTTCGGGAATGGGGGCTGCCAACTCAGAACCCCCGTTCCCAGTGGCTGCAGCCAGCCAGGGGGCTCCAGGGTCGGGTGCGCTCGCGGGCCTGGGGTTTTCTTGCCTGTGTGCAGGGCTTCTACGCACAAGGTGGCACCTCATCCCGGCCCAAGGGTCGTGGCAGGAACTCAGGAGGCGCTCGGGGACTCAGCATTGCCTGCCTCAGGCCAGGGGTCTGGCAGGCTCCGGGGGCAAATGGACTACGGAAGCCGAGAGGCCCGTCCGCGCCAAAACACAAAACGTGCTGCGGCCTCCAGGGACACAGGGGACACAAGTGGCTGTGTGGCTTGCAGTGCCCGACCAGAGGGAGGGAGGTTGTCTGGCTGCTGAGGCGCAGCCGGTGTCAGCCCTTCAGGGAACTGCCCGTGGATGCTTTGGGAATGGGGGCTGCCAACTCAGAATCCCCGTTCCCTGTGGCTGCAGCCAGCCAGGGGGCTCCAGGGTCGGGCCTGGGGGGCTTCTTGCCTGTGTGCAGGGCTTCTACGCACAAGGTGGCACCTCATCCCGGCCCAAGGGTGGTGGCAGGAACCCAGGAGGCGCTCGGGGACTCAGCAGGGCCCGCCCCTGGGGCCAGGGGTCTGGCAGGCTCCGGGGGCAAATGGACTCCGGAAGCCGAGAGGGGCCCGTCGGCGCCAAAACCCAAAACGCGCTGCGGCCTCCAGGGACAAAGGGGACACAAGTGGCTGTGTGGCTTGCAGTGCCCGACCAGAGGGAGGGAGGTTGTCTGGCTGCTGAGGCGCAGCCGGTGTCAGCCCTTCGGGGAACTGCCCGTGGATGCTTCGGGAATGGGGGCTGCCAACTCAGAACCCCCGTTCCCTATGGCTGCAGCCAGCCAGGGGGCTCCAGGGTCGGGCGCGCCCGCGGGCCTGGGGGGCTTCTTGCCTGTGTGCAGGGCTTCTACGCACAAGGTGGCACCTCATCCCGGCCCAAGGGTGGTGGCAGGAACCCAGGAGGCGCTCGGGGACTCAGCAGGGCAAGCCCCTGGGGCCAGGGGTCTGGCAGGCTCCGGGGGCAAATGGACTACGGAAGCCGAGAGGGGCCCGTCCGCGCCAAAACCCAAAACGCGCTGCGGCCTCCAGGGACACAGGGGACACAGGTGGCTGTGTGGCTTGCAGTGCCCGACCAGAGGGAGGGAGGTTGTCTGGCTGCTGAGGCGCAGCCGGTGTCAGCCCTTCGGGGAACTGCCCGTGGATGCTTCGGGAATGGGGGCTGCCAACTCAGAACCCCCGTTCCCTGTGGCTGCACCAGCCAGGGGGCTCCAGGGTCGGGCCTGGGGGGCTTCTTGCCTGTGTGCAGGGCTTCTACGCACAAGGTGGCACCTCATCCCGGCCCAAGGGTGGTGGCAGGAACCCAGGAGGCGCTCGGGGACTCAGCAGGGCCCGCCCCTGGGGCCAGGGGTCTGGCAGGCTCCGGGGCAAATGGACTACGGAAGCCGAGAGGGGCCCGTCCGCGCCAAAACCCAAAACGCGCTGCGGCCTCCAGGGACACAGGGGA
The DNA here is from genome assembly GCF_033115175.1 of Lepus europaeus. Classification (NCBI taxonomy): domain Eukaryota; kingdom Metazoa; phylum Chordata; class Mammalia; order Lagomorpha; family Leporidae; genus Lepus; species Lepus europaeus. The sequence continues at coordinate 105,496 of NW_026909092.1, read as the reverse complement.
CACAAGTGGCTGTGTGGCTTGCAGTGCCCGACCAGAGGGAGGGAGGTTGTCTGGCTGCTGAGGCGCAGCCGGTGTCAGCCCTTCGGGGAACTGCCCGTGGATGCTTCGGGAATGGGGGCTGCCAACTCAGAACCCCCGTTCCCTGTGGCTGCAGCCAGCCAGGGGGCTCCAGGGTCGGGCGCGCCCGCGGGCCTGGGGGGCTTCTTGCCTGTGTGCAGGGCTTCTACGCACAAGGTGGCACCTCATCCCGGCCCAAGGGTGGCGGCAGGAACTCAGGAGGCACTCGGGGACTCAGCAGGGCCCGCCCCTGGGGCCAGGGGTCTGGCAGGCTCCGGTGGCAAATGGACTACGGAAGCCGAGAGGGGCCCGTCCGCGCCAAAACCCAAAAGGCGCTGAGGCTTCCAGGGACACAGGGGACACAAGTGGCTGTGTGGCTTGCAGTGCCCGACCAGAGGGAGGGAGGTTGTCTGGCTGCTGAGGCGCAGCCGGTGTCAGCCCTTCGGGGAACTGCCCGTGGATGCTTCGGGAATGGGGGCTGCCAACTCAGAACCCCCGTTCCCTGTGGCTGCAGCCAGCCAGGGGGCTCCAGGGTCGGGCGCGCCCGCGGGCCTTGGGGGCTTCTTGCCTGTGTGCATGGCTTCTACGCACAAGGTGGCACCTCATCCCGGCCCAAGGGTGGTGGCAGGAACCCAGGAGGCGCTCGGGGACTCAGCAGGGCCCGCCCCTGGGGCCAGGGGTCTGGCAGGCTCCGGGGGCAAATGGACTACGGAAGCCGAGAGGGGCCCGTCCGCGCCAAAACCCAAAACGCGCTGCGGCCTCCAGGGACACAGGGACACAATTGGCTGTGTGGCTTGCAGTGCCCGACCAGAGGGAGGGAGGTTGTCTGGCTGCTGAGGCGCAGCCGGTGTCAGCCCTTCGGGGAACTGCCCGTGGATGCTTCTGAATGGGGTCTGCCAACTCAGAACCCCCGTTCCCTGTGGCTGCAGCCAGCCAGGGGCTCCAGGGTCGGGCGCGCCCGCGGGCCTGGGGGGCTTCTTGCCTGTGTGCAGGGCTTCTACGCACAAGGTGGCACCTCATCCCGGCCCAAGGGTGGTGGCAGGAACCCAGGAGGCGCTCGGGGACTCAGGAGGGCCCGCCCCTAGGGCCAGGGGTCTGGCAGGCTCCGGGGCAAATGGACTACGGAAGCCGAGAGGGGCCCGTCCGCGCCAAAACCCAAAACGCGCTGCGGCCTCCAGGGACACAGGGGACACAAGTGGCTGTGTGGCTTGCAGTGCCCGACCAGAGGGAGGGAGGTTGTCTGGCTGCTGAGGCGCAGCCGGTGTCAGCCCTTCGGGGAACTGCCCGTGGATGCTTCGGGAATGGGGGCTGCCAACTCAGAACCCCCGTTCCCTGTGGCTGCACCAGCCAGGGGGCTCCAGGGTCGGGCCTGGGGGGCTTCTTGCCTGTGTGCAGGGCTTCTACGCACAAGGTGGCACCTCATCCCGGCCCAAGGGTGGTGGCAGGAATCCAGGAGGCGCTCGGGGACTCAGCAGGGCCCGCCCCTGGGGCCAGGGGTCTGGCAGGCTCCGGGGCAAATGGACTACGGAAGCCGAGAGGGGCCCGTCGGCGCCAAAACCCAAAACGCGCTGCGGCCTCCAGGGACACAGGGGACACAAGTGGCTGTGTGGCTTGCAGTGCCCGACCAGAGGGAGGGAGGTTGTCTGGCTGCTGAGGCGCAGCCGGTGTCAGCCCTTCGGGGAACTGCCCGTGGATGCTTCGGGAATGGGGGCTGCCAACTCAGAACCCCCGTTCCCTGTGGCTGCAGCCAGCCAGGGGGCTCCAGGGTCGGGTGCGCCCGCGGGCCTGGGGGGCTTCTTGCCTGTGTGCAGGGCTTCTACGCACAAGGTGGCACCTCATCCCGGCCCAAGGGTGGTGGCAGGAACCCAGGAGGCGCTCGGGGACTCAGCAGGGCCCGCCCCTGGGGCCAGGGGTCTGGCAGGCTCCGGGGGCAATTTTACTACGGAATCCGAGAGGGGCCCGTCCGCGGCAAAACCCAAAACGCGCTGCGGCCTCCAGGGACACAGGGACACAAGTGGCTGTGTGGCTTGCAGTGCCCGACCAGAGGGAGGGAGGTTGTCTGGCTGCTGAGGCGCAGCCGGTGTCAGTCCTTCGGGGAACTGCCCGTGGATGCTTCTGAATGGGGTCTGCCAACTCAGAACCCCCGTTCCCTGTGGCTGCAGCCAGCCAGGGGCTCCAGGGTCGGGCGCGCCCGCGGGCCTGGGGGGCTTCTTGCCTGTGTGCAGGGCTTCTACGCACAAGGTGGCACCTCATCCCGGCCCAAGGGTGGTGGCAGGAACCCAGGAGGCGCTCGGGGACTCAGGAGGGCCCGCCCCTAGGGCCAGGGGTCTGGCAGGCTCCGGGGCAAATGGACTACGGAAGCCGAGAGGGGCCCGTCCGCGCCAAAACCCAAAACGCGCTGCGGCCTCCAGGGACACAGGGGACACAAGTGGCTGTGTGGCTTGCAGTGCCCGACCAGAGGGAGGGAGGTTGTCTGGCTGCTGAGGCGCAGCCGGTGTCAGCCCTTCGGGGAACTGCCCGTGGATGCTTCGGGAATGGGGGCTGCCAACTCAGAACCCCCGTTCCCTGTGGCTGCACCAGCCAGGGGGCTCCAGGGTCGGGCCTGGGGGGCTTCTTGCCTGTGTGCAGGGCTTCTACGCACAAGGTGGCACCTCATCCCGGCCCAAGGGTGGTGGCAGGAACCCAGGAGGCGCTCGGGGACTCAGCAGGGCCCGCCCCTGGGGCCAGGGGTCTGGCAGGCTCCGGGGCAAATGGACTACGGAAGCCGAGAGGGGCCTGTCGGCGCCAAAACCCAAAACGCGCTGCGGCCTCCAGGGACACAGGGGACACAAGTGGCTGTGTGGCTTGCAGTGCCCGACCAGAGGGAGGGAGGTTGTCTGGCTGCTGAGGCGCAGCCGGTGTCAGCCCTTCGGGGAACTGCCCGTGGATGCTTCGTGAATGGGGGCTGCCAACTCTGAAACCCCGTTCCCTGTGGCTGCAGCCAGCCAGGGGGCTCCAGGGTCGGGCGCGCCCGCGGGCCTGGGGGGCTTCTTGCCTGTGTGCAGGGCTTCTACGCACAAGGTGGCACCTCATCCCGGCCCAAGGGTGGCGGCAGGAACTCAGGAGGCGCTCGGGGACTCAGCAGGGCCCGCCCCTGGGGCCAGGGGTCTGGCAGGCTCCGGTGGCAAATGGACTACGGAAGCCGAGAGGGGCCCGTCCGCGCCAAAACCCAAAACACGCTGCGGCTTCCAGGGACACAGGGGACACAAGTGGCTGTGTGGCTTGCAGTGCCCGACCAGAGGGAGGGAGGTTGTCTGGCTGCTGAGGCGCAGCCGGTGTCAGCCCTTCGGGGAACTGCCCGTGGATGCTTCGGGAATGGGGGCTGCCAACTCAGAACCCCCGTTCCCTGTGGCTGCAGCCAGCCAGGGGGCTCCAGGGTCGGGCGCGCCCGCGGGCCTGGGGGGCTTCTTGCCTGTGTGCATGGCATCTACGCACAAGGTGGCACCTCATCCCGGCCCAAGGGTGGTGGCAGGAACCCAGGAGGCGCTCGGGGACTCAGCAGGGCCCGCCCCTAGGGCCAGGGGTCTGGCAGGCTCCGGGGGCAAATGGACTACGGAAGCCGAGAGGGGCCCGTCCGCGCCAAAACCCAAAACGCGCTGCGGCCTCCAGGGACACAGGGACACAAGTGGCTGTGTGGCTTGCAGTGCCCGACCAGAGGGAGGGAGGTTGTCTGGCTGCTGAGGCGCAGCCGGTGTCAGCCCTTCGGGGAACTGCCCGTGGATGCTTCGGGAATGGGGGCTGCCAACTCAGAACCCCCGTTCCCTGTGTCTGCAGCCAGCCAGGGGGCTCCAGGGTCGGGCGCGCCCGCGGGCCTGGGGGGCTTCTTGCCTGTGTGCAGGGCTTCTACGCACAAGGTGGCACCTCATCCCGGCCCAAGGGTGGTGGCAGGAACCCAGGAGGCGCTCGGGGACTCAGCAGGGCCCGCCCCTGGGGCCAGGGGTCTGGCAGGCTCCGGGGGCAAATGGACTACGGAAGCCGAGAGGGGCCCGTCCGCGCCAAAACCCAAAACGCGCTGCGGCCTCCAGGGACACAGGGACACAAGTGGCTGTGTGGCTTGCAGTGCCCGACCAGAGGGAGGGAGGTTGTCTGGCTGCTGAGGCGCAGCCGGTGTCAGCCCTTCGGGGAACTGCCCGTGGATGCTTCTGAATGGGGGCTGCCAACTCAGAACCCCCGTTCCCTGTGGCTGCAGCCAGCCAGGGGCTCCAGGGTCGGGCGCGCCCGCGGACCTGGGGGGCTTCTTGCCTGTGTGCAGGGCTTCTACGCACAAGGTGGCACCTCATCCCGGCCCAAGGGTGGTGGCAGGAACCCAGGAGGCGCTCGGGGACTCAGCAGGGCCCGCCCCTGGGGCCAGGGGTCTGGCAGGCTCCGGGGCCAAATGGACTACGGAAGCCGAGAGGGGCCCATCCGCGCCAAAACCCAAAACGCGCTGCGGCCTCCAGGGACACAGGGACACACGTGGCTGTGTGGCTTGCAGTGCCCGACCAGAGGGAGGGAGGTTGTCTGGCTGCTGAGGCGCAGCCGGTGTCAGCCCTTCGGGGAACTGCCCGTGGATGCTTCGGGAATGGGGGCTGCCAACTTAGAACCCCCGTTCCCTGTGGCTGCAGCCAGCCAGGGGGCTCCAGGGTCGGGCGCACCCGCGGGCCTGGGGGGCTTCTTGCCTGTGTGCAGGGCTTCTACGCACAAGGTGGCACCTCATCCCGGCCCAAGGGTGGTGGCAGGAACCCAGGAGGCGCTCGGGGACTCAGCAGGGCCCGCCCCTGGGGCCAGGGGTCTGGCAGGCTCCGGGGGCAAATGGACTACGGAAGCCGAGAGGGGCCCGTCCACGCCAAAACCCAAAACGCGCTGCGGCATCCACGGACACAGGGGACACGAGTGGCTGTGTGGCTTGCAGTGCCCGACCAGAGGGAGGGAGGTTGTCTGGCTGCTGAGGCGCAGCCGGTGTCAGCCCTTCGGGGAACTGCCCGTGGATGCTTCGGGAATGGGGGCTGCCAACTCAGAACCCCCGTTCCCTGTGGCTGCAGCCAGCCAGGGGGCTCCAGGGTCGGGCGCGCCCGCGTACCTGGGGGGCTTCTTGCCTTTGTGCAGGGCTTCTACGCACAAGGTGGCACCTCATCCCGGACAAGGGTGGCGGCAGGAACTCAGGAGGCGCTCGGGGACTCAGCAGGGCCCGCCCCTGGGGCCAGGGGTCTGGCAGGCTCCGGGGGCAAATGGACTACGGAAGCCGAGAGGGGCCCGTCCGCGCCAAAACCCAAAACGCGCTGCGGCCTCCAGGGACACAGGGGACACAAGTGGCTGTGTGGCTTGCAGTGCCCGACCAGAGGGAGGGAGGTTGTCTGGCTGCTGAGGCGCAGCCGGTGTCAGCCCTTTGGGGAACTGCCCGTGGATGCTTCAGGAATGGGGGCTGCCAACTCAGAACCCCCGTTCCCTGTGGCTGCAGCCAGCCAGGGGGCTCCAGGGTCGGGCGCGCCCGCGGGCCTGGGGGCTTCTTGCCTGTGTGCAGGGCTTCTACACACAAGGTGGCACCTCATCCCGGCCCAAGGGTGGCAGCAGGAACTCAGGAGGCGCTCGGGGACTCAGCAGGGCCCGCCCCTGGGGCCAGGGGTCTGGCAGGCTCCGGGGGCAAATGGACTACGGAAGCCGAGAGGGGCCCGTCCGCGCCAAAACCCAAAACGCGCTGCGGCCTCCAGGGACACAGGGGACACAAGTGGCTGTGTGGCTTGCAGTGCCCGACCAGAGGGAGGGAGGTTGTCTGGCTGCTGAGGCGCAGCCGGTGTCAGCCCTTCGGGGAACTGCCCGTGGATGCTTCAGGAATGGGGGCTGCCAACTCAGAACCCCCGTTCCCTGTGGCTGCAGCCAGCCAGGGGGCTCCAGGGTCGGGCGCGCCCGCGGGCCTGGGGGGCTTCTTGCCTGTGTGCAGGGCTTCTACGCACAAGGTGGCACCTCATCCCGGCCCAAGGGTGGTGGCAGGAACCCAGGAGGCGCTCGGGGACTCAGCAGGGCCCGCCCCTGGGGCCAGGGGTCTGGCAGGCTCCGGGGGCAAATGGACTACGGAAGCCGAGAGGGGCCCGTCTGCGCCAAAACCCAAAACGCGCTGCGGCCTCCAGGGACACAGGGGACACAAGTGGCTGTGTGGCTTGCAGTGCCCGACCAGAGGGAGGGAGGTTGTCTGGCTGCTGAGGCGCAGCCGGTGTCAGCCCTTCGGGGAACTGCCCGTGGATGCTTCGGGAATGGGGGCTGCCAACTCAGAACCCCCGTTCCCTATGGCTGCAGCCAGCCAGGGGTCTCCAGGGTCGGGCGCGCCCGCGGGCCTGGGGGGCTTCTTGCCTGTGTGCAGGGCTTCTACGCACAAGGTGGCACCTCATCCCGGCACAAGGGTGGTGGCAGGAACCCAGGAGGTGCTCGGGGACTCAGCAGGGCAAGCCCCTGGGGCCAGGGGTCTGGCAGGCTCCGGGGGTAAATGGACTACGGAAGCCGAGAGGGGCCCGTCCGCGCCAAAACCCAAAACGCGCTGCGGCCTCCAGGGACACAGGGGACACAAGTGGCTGTGTGGCTTGCAGTGCCCGACCAGAGGGAGGGAGGTTGTCTGGCTGCTGAGGCGCAGCCGGTGTCAGCCCTTCGGGGAACTGCCCGTGGATGCTTCGGGAATGGGGGCTGCCAACTCAGAACCCCCGTTCCCTGTGGCTGCAGCCAGCCAGGGGGCTCCAGGGTCGGGCGCGCCCGCGGGCCTGGGGGGCTTCTTGCCTGTGTGCAGGGCTTCTACGCACAAGGTGGCACCTCATCCCGGCCCAAGGGTGGCGGCAGGAACCCAGGAGGCGCTCGGGGACTCAGCAGGGCCCGCCCCTGGGGCCAGGGGTCTGGCAGGCTCCGGGGGCAAATGGACTACGGAAGCCGAGAGGGGCCCGTCCGCGCCAAAACCCAAAAGGCGCTGAGGCTTCCAGGGACACAGGGGACACAAGTGGCTGTGTGGCTTGCAGTGCCCGACCAGAGGGAGGGAGGTTGTCTGGCTGCTGACGCGCAGCCGGTGTCAGCCCTTCGGGGAACTGCCCGTGGATGCTTCGGGAATGGGGGCTGCCAACTCAGAACCCCCGTTCCCTGTGGCTGCAGCCAGCCAGGGGGCTCCAGGGTCGGGCGCGCCCGCGGGCCTGGGGGGCTTCTTGCCTGTGTGCATGGCTTCTACGCACAAGGTGGCACCTCATCCCGGCCCAAGGGTGGTGGCAGGAACCCAGGAGGCGCTCGGGGACTCAGCAGGGCAAGCCCCTGGGGCCAGGGGTCTGGCAGGTTCCGGGGGCAAATGGACTACGGAAGCCGAGAGGGGCCCGTCCGCGCCAAAACCCAAAACGCGCTGCGGCCCTCAGGGACACAGGGTACACAAGTGGCTGTGTGGCTTGCAGTGCCCGACCAGAGGGAGGGAGGTTGTCTGGCTGCTGAGGCGCAGCCGGTGTCAGCCCTTCGGGGAACTGCCCGTGGATGCTTCGGGAATGGGGGCTGCCAACTCAGAACCCCCGTTCCCTGTGGCTGCAGCCAGCCAGGGGGCTCCAGGGTCGGGCGCGCCCGCGGGCCTGGGCGGCTTCTTGCCTTTGTGCAGGGCTTCTACGCACAAGGTGGCACCTCATCCCGGACAAGGGTGGCGGCAGGAACTCAGGAGGCGCTCGGGGACTCAGCAGGGCCCGCCCCTGGGGCCAGGGGTCTGGCAGGCTCCGGGGGCAAATGGACTACGGAAGCCGAGAGGGGTCCGTCCGCGCCAAAACCGAAAAGGCGCTGCGGCCTCCAGGGACACAGGGGACACAAGTGGCTGTGTGGCTTGCAGTGCCCGACCAGAGGGAGGGAGGTTGTCTGGCTGCTGAGGCGCAGCCGGTGTCAGCCCTTTGGGGAACTGCCCGTGGATGCTTCGGGAATGGGGGCTGCCAACTCAGAACCCCCGTTCCCTGTGGCTGCAGCCAGCCAGGGGGCTCCAGGGTCGGGCGCGCCCGCGGGCCTGGGGGCTTCTTGCCTGTGTGCAGGGCTTCTACGCACAAGGTGGCACCTCATCCCGGCCCAAGGGTGGCGGCAGGAACTCAGGAGGCGCTCGGGGACTCAGCAGGGCCCGCCCCTGGGGCCAGGGGTCTGGCAGGCTCCGGGGGCAAATGGACTACGGAAGCCGAGAGGGGCCCGTCCGCGCCAAAACCCAAAAGGCGCTGCGGCCTCCAGGGACACAGGGGACACAAGTGGCTGTGTGGCTTGCAGTGCCCGACCAGAGGGAGGGAGGTTGTCTGGCTGCTGAGGCGCAGCCGGTGTCAGCCCTTCGGGGAACTGCCCGTGGATGCTTCGGGAATGGGGGCTGCCAACTCAGAACCCCCGTTCCCTGTGGCTGCAGCCAGCCAGGGGGCTCCAGGGTCGGGCGCGCCCGCGGGCCTGGGGGGCTTCTTGCATGTGTGCAGGGCTTCTACGCACAAGGTGGCACCTCATCCCGGCCCAAGGGTGGTGGCAGGAACCCAGGAGGCGCTCGGGGACTCAGCAGGGCCCGCCCCTGGGGCCAGGGGTCTGGCAGGCTCCGGGGGCAAATGGACTACGGAAGCCGAGAGCGGCCCGTCCGCGCCAAAACCCAAAAGGCGCTGCGGCCTCCAGGGACACAGGGGACACAAGTGGCTGTGTGGCTTGCAGTGCCCGACCAGAGGGAGGGAGGTTGTCTGGCTGCTGAGGCACAGCCGGTATCAGCCCTTCGGGGAACTGCCCGTGGATGCTTCGGGAATGGGGGCTGCCAACTCAGAACCCCCGTTCCCTGTGGCTGCAGCCAGCCAGGGGGCTCCAGGGTCGGGCCTGGGGGGCTTCTTGCCTGTGTGCAGGGCTTCTACGCACAAGGTGGCACCTCATCCCGGCCCAAGGGTGGTGGCAGGAACCCAGGAGGCGCTCGGGGACTCAGCAGGGCCCGCCCCTGGGGCCAGGGGTCTGGCAGGCTCCGGGGCAAATGGACTACGGAAGCCGAGAGGGGCCCGTCGGCGCCAAAACCCAAAACGCGCTGCGGCCTCCAGGGACACAGGGGACACAAGTGGCTGTGTGGCTTGCAGTGCCCGACCAGAGGGAGGGAGGTTGTCTGGCTGCTGAGGCGCAGCCGGTGTCAGCCCTTCGGGGAACTGCCCGTGGAGGCTTCGTGAATGGGGGCTGCCATCTCTGAACCCCCGTTCCCTGTGGCTGCAGCCAGCCAGGGGGTTCCAGGGTCGGGCGCGCCCGCGGGCCTGGGGGGCTTCTTGCCTGTGTGCAGGGCTTCTACGCACAAGGTGGCACCTCATCCCGGCCCAAGTGTGGTGGCAGGAACTCAGGAGGCGCTCGGGGACTCAGCAGGGCCCGCCCCTGGGGCCAGGGGTCTGGCAGGCTCCGGGGGCAAATGGACTACGGAAGCCGAGAGGGGCCCGTCCGCGCCAAAACCCAAAACGCGCTGCGGCCTCCAGGGACACAGGAGACACAAGTGGCTGTGTGGCTTGCAGTGCCCGACCAGAGGGAGGGAGGTTGTCTGGCTGCTGAGGCGCAGCCGGTGTCAGCCCTTCGGGGAACTGCCCGTGGATGCTTCGGGAATGGGGGCTGCCAACTCAGAACCCCCGTTCCCTGTGGCTGCAGCCAGCCAGGGGGCTCCAGGGTCAGGCCTGGGGGGCTTCTTGCCTGTGTGCAGGGCTTCTACGCACAAGGTGGCACCTCATCCCGGCCCAAGGGTGGTGGCAGGAACCCAGGAGGCACTCGGGGACTCAGCATGGCCCGCCCCTGGGGCCAGGGGTCTGGCAGGCTCCGGGGCAAATAGACTACGGAAGCCGAGAGGGGCCCGTCCGCGCCAAAATCCAAAACGCGCTGCGGCCTCCAGGGACACAGGGGACACATTGGCTGTGTGGCTTGCAGTGCCCGACCAGAGGGAGGGACGTTGTCTGGCTGCTGAGTCGCAGCCGGTGTCAGCCCTTCGGGGAACTGCCCGTGGATGCTTCGGGAATGGGGGCTGCCAACTCAGAACCCCCGTTCCCTGTGGCTGCAGCCAGCCAGGGGGCTCCAGGGTCAGGCGCGCACGCGGGCCTGGGGGGCTTCTTGCCTGTGTGCAGGGCTTCTACGCACAAGGTTGCACCTCATTCCGGCGCAAGGGTGGTGGCAGGAACTCAGGAGGCGCTCGGGGACTTAGCAGGGCCCGCCCCTGGGGCCAGGGGTCTGGCAGGCTCCGGGGCAAATGGACTACGGAAGCCGAGAGGGGCCCGTCCGCGCCAAAACCCAAAACGCGCTGCGGCCTCCAGGGACACAGGGGACACAAGTGGCTGTGTGGCTTGCAGTGCCCGACCAGAGGGAGGGAGGTTGTCTGGCTGCTGAGGCGCAGCCGGTGTCAGCCCTTTGGGGAACTGCCCGTGGATGCTTCGGGAATGGGGGCTGCCAACTCAGAACCCCCGTTCCCTGTGGCTGCAGCCAGCCAGGGGGCTCCAGGGTCGGGCGCGCCCGCGGGCCTGGGGGGCTTCTTGCCTGTGTGCAGGGCTTCTACGCACAAGGTGGCACCTCATTCCGGCGCAAGGGTGGTGGCAGGAACTCAGGAGGCGCTCGGGGACTCAGCAGGGCCTGCCCCTGGGGCCAGGGGTCTGGCAGGCTCCGGGGCAAATGGACTACGGAAGCTGAGAGGGGCCCGTCCGCGCCAAAACCCAAAACGCGCTGCGGCCTCCAGGGACACAGGGGACACAAGTGGCTGTGTGGCTTGCAGTGCCCGACCCGAGGGAGGGAGGTTGTCTGGCTGCTGAGGCGCAGCCGGTGTCAGCCCTTCGGGGAACTGCCCGTGGATGCTTCGGGAATGGGGGCTGCCAACTCAGAACCCCCGTTCCCTGTGGCTGCAGCCAGCCAGGGGGCTCCAGGGTCGGGCGCGCCCGCGGGCCTGGGGGGCTTCTTGCCTGTGTGCATGAATTCTACGCACAAGGTGGCACCTCATCCCGGTCCAAGGGTGGTGGCAGGAACCCAGGAGGCGCTCGGGGACTCAGGAGGGCCCGCCCCTAGGGCCAGGGGTCTGGCAGGCTCCGGGGCAAATGGAATACGGAAGCCGAGAGGGGCCCGTCCGCGCCAAAACCCAAAACGCGCTGCGGCCCTCAGGGACACAGGGGACACAAGTGGCTGTGTGGCTTGCAGTGCCCGACCAGAGGGAGGGAGGTTGTCTGGCTGCTGAGGCACAGCCGGTGTCAGCCCTTCGGGGAACTGCCCGTGGATGCTTCGTGAATGGGGGCTGCCAACTCAGAACCCCCATTCCATGTGGCTGCAGCCAGCCAGGGGGCTCCAGCGTCGGGCCTGGGGGGCTTCTTGCCTGTGTGCAGGGCTTCTACGCACAAGGTGGCACCTCATCCCGGCCCAAGGGTGGTGGCAGGAACCCAGGAGGCGCTTGGGGACTCAGCAGGGCCCGCCCCTGGGGCCAGGGGTCTGGCAGGCTCCGGGGCAAATGGACTACGGAAGCCGAGAGAGGCCCGTCCGCGCCAAAACCCAAAACGCGCTGCGGCCTCCAGGGACACAGGGGACACAAGTGGCTGTGTGGCTTGCAGTGCCCGACCAGAGGGAGGGAGGTTGTCTGGCTGCTGAGGCGCAGCCGGTGTCAGCCCTTCGGGGAACTGCCCGTGGATGCTTCGGGAATGGGGGCTGCCAACTCAGAACCCCCGTTCCCTATGGCTGCAGCCAGCCAGGGGGCTCCAGGGTCGGGCGCGCCCGCGGGCCTGGGGGGCTTCTTGCCTGTGTGCAGGGCTTCTACGCACAAGGTGGCACCTCATCCCGGCCCAAGGGTGGTGGCAGGAACCCAGGAGGTGCTCGGGGACTCAGCAGGGCAAGCCCCTGGGGCCAGGGGTCTGGCAGGCTCCGGGGGCAAATGGACTACGGAAGCCGAGAGGGGCCCGTCCGCGCCAAAACCCAAAACGCGCTGCGGCCTCCAGGGACACAGGGGACACAAGTGGCTGTGTGGCTTGCAGTGCCCGACCAGAGGGAGGGAGGTTGTCTGGCTGCTGAGGCGCAGCCGGTGTCAGCCCTTCGGGGAACTGCCCGTGGATGCTTCGGGAATGGGGGCTGCCAACTCAGAACCCCCGTTCCCTGTGGCTGCAGCCAGCCAGGGGGCTCCAGGGTCGGGCGCGCCCGCGGGCCTGGGGGGCTTCTTGCCTGTGTGCAGGGCTTCTACGCACAAGGTGGCACCTCATCCCGGCCCAAGGGTGGTGGCAGGAACCCAGGAGGCGCTCGGGGACTCAGCAGGGCCCACCCCTGGGGCCAGGGGTCTGGCAGGCTCCGGGGGCAAATGGACTACGGAAGCCGAGAGGGGCCCGTCCGCGCCAAAACCCAAAACGCGCTGCGGCCTCCAGGGACACAGGGGACACAAGTGGCTGTGTGGCTTGCAGTGCCCGACCAGAGGGAGGGAGGTTGTCTGGCTGCTGAGGCACAGCCGGTATCAGCCCTTCGGGAAACTGCCCGTAGATGCTTCGGGAATGGGGGCTGCCAACTCAGAACCCCCGTTCCCTGTGGCTGCAGCCAGCCAGGGGGCTCCAGGGTCGGGCCTGGGGGGCTTCTTGCCTGTGTGCAGGGCTTCTACGCACAAGGTGGCACCTCATCCCGGCCCAAGGGTGGTGGCAGGAACCCAGGAGGCGCTCGGGGACTCAGCAGGGCCCGCCCCTGTGGCCAGGGGTCTGGCAGGCTCCGGGGCAAATGGACTACGGAAGCCGAGAGGGGCCCGTCGGCGCCAAAACCCAAAACGCGCTGCGGCCTCCAGGGACAGAGGGGACACAAGTGGCTGTGTGGCTTGCAGTGCCCGACCAGAGGGAGGGAGGTTGTCTGGCTGCTGAGGCGCAGCCGGTGTCAGCCCTTCGGGGAACTGCCCGTGGAGGCTTCGTGAATGTGGGCTGCCATCTCTGAACCCCCGTTCCCTGTGGCTGCAGCCAGCCAGGGGGTTCCAGGGTCGGGCGCGCCCGCGGGCCTGGGGGGCTTCTTGCCTGTGTGCAGGGCTTCTACGCACAAGGTGGCACCTCATCCCGGCCCAAGTGTGGTGGCAGGAACTCAGGAGGCGCTCGGGGACTCAGCAGGGCCCGCCCCTGGGGCCAGGGGTCTGGCAGGCTCCGGGGGCAAATGGACTACGGAAGCCGAGAGGGGCCCGTCCGCGCCAAAACCCAAAACGCGCTGCGGCCTCCAGGGACACAGGAGACACAAGTGGCTGTGTGGCTTGCAGTGCCCGACCAGAGGGAGGGAGGTTGTCTGGCTGCTGAGGCGCAGCTGGTGTCAGCCCTTCGGGGAACTGCCCGTGGATGCTTCGGGAATGGGGGCTGCCAACTCAGAACCCCCGTTCCCTGTGGCTGCAGCCAGCCAGGGGGCTCCAGGTTCAGGCCTGGGGGGCTTCTTGCCTGTGTGCAGGGCTTCTACGCACAAGGTGGCACCTCATCCCGGCCCAAGGGTGGTGGCAGGAACCCAGGAGGCGCTTGGGGACTCAGCATGGCCCGCCCCTGGGGCCAGGGGTCTGGCAGGCTCCGGGGCAAATGGACTACGGAAGCCGAGAGAGGCCCGTCCGCGCCAAAACCCAAAACGCGCTGCGGCCTCCAGGGACACAGGGGACACAAGTGGCTGTGTGGCTTGCAGTGCCCGACCAGAGGGAGGGAGGTTGTCTGGCTGCTGAGGCGCAGCCGGTGTCAGCCCTTCGGGGAACTGCCCGTGGATGCTTCGGGAATGGGGGCTGCCAACTCAAAACCCCCGTTCCCTATGGCTGCAGCCAGCCAGGGGGCTCCAGGGTCGGGCGCGCCCGCGGGCCTGGGGGGCTTCTTGCCTGTGTGCAGGGCTTCTACGCACAAGGTGGCACCTCATCCCGGCCCAAGGGTGGTGGCAGGAACCCAGGAGGTGCTCGGGGACTCAGCAGGGCAAGCCCCTGGGGCCAGGGGTCTGGCAGGCTCTGGGGGCAAATGGACTACGGAAGCCGAGAGGGGCCCGTCCGCGCCAAAACCTAAAAGGCGCTGCGGCCTCCAGGGACACAGGGGACACAAGTGGCTGTGTGGCTTGCAGTGCCCGACCAGAGGGAGGGAGGTTGTCTGGCTGCTGAGGCGCAGCCGGTGTCAGCCCTTCGGGGAACTGCCCGTGGATGCTTCGGGAATGGGGGCTGCCAACTCTGAACCCCCGTTCCCTGTGGCTGCAGCCAGCCAGGGGGCTCCAGGGTCGGGCGCGCCCGCGGGCCTGGGGGGCTTCTTGCCTGTGTGCAGGGCTTCTACGCACAAGGTGGCACCTCATCCCGGCCCAAGGGTGGTGGCAGGAACCCAGGAGGCGCTCGGGGACTCAGCAGGGCCCACCCCTGGGGCCAGGGGTCTGGCAGGCTCCGGGGGCAAATGGACTACGGAAGCCGAGAGGGGCCCGTCCGCGCCAAAACCCAAAACGCGCTGCGGCCTCCAGGGACACAGGGGACACAAGTGGCTGTGTGGCTTACAGTGCCCGACCAGAGGGAGGGAGGTTGTCTGGCTGCTGAGGCGCAGCCGGTGTCAGCCCTTCGGGGAACTGCCCGTGGATGCTTCGGGAATGGGGGCTGCCAACTCAGAACTCCCGTTCCCTGTGGCTGCAGCCAGCCAGGGGGCTCCAGGGTCGGGCGCGCCCGCGGGCCTGGGGGGCTTCTTGCCTGTGTGCAGGGCTTCTACGCACAAGGTGGCACCTCATCCTGGCCCAAGGGTGGTGGCAGGAACTCAGGAGGCGCTCGGGGACTCAGCAGGGCCCGCCCCTGGGGCCAGGGGTCTGGCAGGCTCCGGGGCAAATGGACTACGGAAGCCGAGAGGGGCCCGTCCGCGCCAAAACCCAAAACGCGCTGCGGCCTCCAGGGACACAGGGGACACAAGTGGCTGTGTGGCTTGCAGTGCCCGACCAGAGGGAGGGAGGTTGTCTGGTTGCTGAGGCGCAGCCGGTGTCAGCCCTTCGGGGAACTGCCCGTGGATGCTTCGGGAATGGGGGCTGCCAACTCAGAACCCCCGTTCCCTGTGGCTGCAGCCAGCCAGGGGGCTCCAGGGTCGGGCCTGGGGGGCTTCTTGCCTGTGTGCAGGGCTTCTACGCACAAGGTGGCACCTCATCCCGGCCCAAGGGTGGTGGCAGGAACCCAGGAGGCGCTCGGGGACTCAGCAGGGCCCGCCCCTGGGGCCAGGGGTCTGGCAGGCTCCGGGGCAAATGGACTACGGAAGCCGAGAGGGGCCCGTCCGCGCCAAAACCCAAAACGCGCTGCGGCCTCCAGGGACACAGGGGACACAAGTGGCTGTGTGGCTTGCAGTGCCCGACCAGAGGGAGGGAGGTTGTCTGGCTGCTGAGGCGCAGCCGGTGTCAGCCCTTCGGGGAACTGCCCGTGGATGCTTCGGGAATGGGGGCTGCCATCTCAGAACCCCCGTTCCCTATGGCTGCAGCCAGCCAGGGGTCTCCAGGGTCGGGCGAGCCCGCGGGCCTGGGGGGCTTCTTGCCTGTGTGCAGGGCTTCTACGCACAAGGTGGCACCTCATCCCGGCCCAAGGGTGGTGGCATGAACCCAGGAGGTGCTCGGGGACTCAGCAGGGCAAGCCCCTGGGGCCAGGGGTCTGGCAGGCTCCGGGGGTAAATGGACTACGGAAGCCGAGAGGGGCCCATCCGCGCCAAAACCCAAAACGCGCTGCGGCCTCCAGGGACACAGGGGACACAAGTGGCTGTGTGGCTTGCAGTGCCCGACCAGAGGGAGGGAGTTTGGCTGCTGAGGCGCAGCCGGTGTCAGCCCTTCGGGGAACTGCCTGTGGATGCTTCGTGAATGGGGGCTGCCAACTCAGAACCCCCGTTCCCTGTGGCTGCAGCCAGCCAGGGGGCTCCAGGGTCGGGCGCGCCCGCGGGCCTGGGGGGCTTCTTGCCTGTGTGTAGGGCTTCTACGCACAAGGTGGCACCTCATCCCGGCCCAAGGGTGGTGGCAGGAACCCAGGAGGCGCTCGGGGACTCAGCAGGGCCCGCCCCTGGGGCCAGGGGTCTGGCAGGCTCCGGGGGCAAATGGACTACGGAAGCCGAGAGGGGCCCGTCCGCGCCAAAACCCAAAACGCGCTGCGGCCTCCAGGGACACAGGGGACACAAGTGGCTGTGTGGCTTGCAGTGCCCGACCAGAGGGAGGGAGGTTGTCTGGCTGCTGAGGGGCAGCCGGTGTCAGCCCTTCGGGGAACTGCCCGTGGAGGCTTCGGGAATGGGGGCTGCCAACTCAGATACCCCGTTCCCTGTGGCTGCAGCCAGCCAGGGGGCTCCAGGGTCGGGTGCGCCCGTGGGCCTGGGGGGCTTCTTGCCTGTGTGCAGGGCTTCTACGCACAAGGTGGCACCTCATCCCGGCCCAAGGGTGGTGGCAGGAACTCAGGAGGCGCTCGGGGACTCAGCAGGGCCCGCCCCTGGGGCCAGGGGTCTGGCAGGCTCCGGGGGCAAATGGACTACGGAAGCCGAGAGGGGCCCGTCCTCGCCAAAACACAAAACGCGCTGCGGCCTCCAGGGACACAGGGGACACAAGTGGCTGTGTGGCTTGCAGTGCCCGACCAGAGGGAGGGAGGTTGTCTGGCTGCTGAGGCGCAGCCGGTGTCAGCCCTTCGGGTAACTGCCCGTGGAGGCTTCGTGAATGGGGGCTGCCAACTCAGAACCCCCGTTCCCTGTGGCTGCAGCCAGCCAGGGGGCTCCAGGGTCGGGCGCGCCCGCGGGCCTGGGGGGCTTCTTGCCTGTGTGCAGGGCTTCTACGCACAAGGTGGCACCTCATCCCGGCCCAAGGGTGGTGGCAGGAACTCAGGAGGCGCTCGGGGACTCAGCAGGGCCCGCCCCTGGGGCCAGGGGTCTGGCAGGCTCCGGGGGCAAATGGACTACGGAAGCCGAGAGGGGCCCGTCCGCGCCAAAACCCAAAACGCGCTGCGGCCTCCAGGGACACAGGGGACACAAGTGGCTGTGTGGCTTGCAGTGCCCGACCAGAGGGAGGGAGGTTGTCTAGCTGCTGAGGCACAGCCGGTGTCAGCCCTTCGGGGAACTGCCCGTGGATGCTTCGGGAATGGGGGCTGCCAACTCAGAACCCCCGTTCCCTGTGGCTGCAGCCAGCCAGGGGGCTCCAGCGTCGGGCGCGCCCGCGGGCCGGGGGGCTTCTTGCCTGTGTGTAGGGCTTCTACGCACAAGGTGGCACCTCATCCCGGCCCAAGGGTGGTGGCAGGAACCCAGGAGGCGCTCGGGGACTCAGCAGGGCCCGCCCCTGGGGCCAGGGGTCTGGCAGGCTCCGGGGGCAAATGGACTACGGAAGCCGAGAGGGGCCCGTCCGCGCCAAAACCCAAAACGCGCTGCGGCCTCCAGGGACACAGGGGACACAAGTGGCTGTGTGGCTTACAGTGCCCGACCAGAGGGAGGGAGGTTGTCTGGCTGCTGAGGCGCAGCCGGTGTCAGCCCTTCGGGGAACTGCCCGTGGATGCTTCGGGAATGGGGGCTGCCAACTCAGAACTCCCGTTCCCTGTGGCTGCAGCCAGCCAGGGGGCTCCAGGGTCGGGCGTGCCCGCGGGCCTGGGGGGCTTCTTGCCTGTGTGTAGGGCTTCTACGCACAAGGTGGCACCTCATCCCGGCCCAAGGGTGGTGGCAGGAACCCAGGAGGCGCTCGGGGACTCAGCAGGGCCCGCCCCTGGGGCCAGGGGTCTGGCAGGCTCCGGGGGCAAATGGAATACGGAAACCGAGAGGGGCCCGTCCGCGCCAAAACCCAAAACGCGCTGCGGCCTCCAGGGACACAGGGGACACAAGTGGCTGTGTGGCTTGCAGTGCCCGACCAGAGGGAGGGAGGTTGTCTGGCTGCTGAGGCGCAGCCGGTGTCAGCCCTTCGGGGAACTGCCCGTGGATGCTTCGGGAATGGGGGCTGCCAACTCAGAACCCCCGTTCCCTGTGGCTGCAGCCAGCCAGGGGGCTCCAGGGTCGGGCGCGCCCGCGGGCCTCGGGGGCTTCTTGCCTGTGTGCAGGGCTTCTACGCACAAGGTGGCACCTCATCCCGGCCCAAGGGTGGTGGCAGGAACCCAGGAGGCACTCGGGGACTCAGCAGGGCCCGCCCCTGGGGACAGGGGTCTGGCAGGCTCCGGGGGCAAATGGACTACGGAAGCCGAGAGGGGCTCGTCCGCGCCAAAACCCAAAACGCGCTGCGGCCTCCAGGGACACAGGGGACACAAGTGGCTGTGTGGCTTGCAGTGCCCGACCAGAGGGAGGGAGGTTGTCTGGCTGCTGAGGCGCAGCCGGTGTCAGCCCTTCGGGGAACTGCCCGTGGAGGCTTCGTGAATGGGGGCTGCCAACTCAGAACCCCCGTTCCCTGTGGCTGCAGCCAGCCAGGGGGCTCCAGGGTCGGGCACGCCCGCGGGCCTGGGGGGCTTCTTGCCTGTGTGCAGGGCTTCTACGCACAAGGTGGCACCTCATCCCGGCCCAAGGGTGGTGGCAGGAACTCAGGAGGCGCTCGGGGACTCAGCAGGGCCCGCCCCTGGGGCCAGGGGTCTGGCAGGCTCCGGGGGCAAATGGACTACGGAAGCCGAGAGGGGCCCGTCCGCGCCAAAACCCAAAACGCGCTGCGGCCTCCAGGGACACAGGGGACACAAGTGGCTGTGTGGCTTGCAGTGCCCGACCAGAGGGAGGGAGGTTGTCTGGCTGCTGAGGCGCAGCCGGTGTCAGCCCTTCGGGGAACTGCCCGTGGATGCTTCGGGAATGGGGGCTGCCAACTCAGAACCCCCGTTCCCTGTGGCTGCAGCCAGCCAGGGGGCTCCAGGGTCGGGCGCGCCCGCGGGCCTGGGGGTCTTCTTGCCTGTGTGCAGGGCTTCTACGCACAAGGTGGCACCTCATCCCGGCCCAAGGGTGGTGGCAGGAACCCAGGAGGCGCTCGGGGACTCAGGAGGGCCCGCCCCTAGGGCCAGGGGTCTGGCAGGCTCCGGGGCAAATGGACTACGGAAGCCGAAAGGGGCCCGTCCGCGCCAAAACCCAAAAGGCGCTGCGGCCTCCAGGGACACAGGGGACACAAGTGGCTGTGTGGCTTGCAGTGCCCGACCAGAGGGAGGGAGGTTGTCTGGCTGCTGAGGCGCAGCCGGTGTCAGCCCTTCGGGGAACTGCCCGTGGATGCTTCGGGAATGGGGGCTGCCAACTCAGAACCCCCGTTCCCTGTGGCTGCAGCCAGCCAGGGGGCTCCAGGGTCGGGCGCGCCCGTGGGTTTTGGGGGCTTCTTGCCTATGTGCAGGGCTTCTACGCACAAGGTGGCACCTCATCCCGGCCCAAGGGTGGTGGCAGGAACCCAGGAGGCGCTCGGGGACTCAGCAGGGCCCGCCCCTGGGGCCAGGGGTCTGGCAGGCTCCGGGGGCAAATGGACTACGGAAGCCGAGAGGGGCCCGTCCGCGCCAAAACCCAAAACGCGCTGCGGCCTCCAGGGACACAGGGGACACAAGTGGCTGTGTGGCTTGCAGTGCCCGACCAGAAGGGGGGAGGTTGTTTGGCTGCTGAGGCGCAGCCGGTGTCAGCCCTTCGGGGAACTGCCCGTGGAGGCTTCGGGAATGGGGGCTGCCAACTCAGAACCCCCGTTCCCTGTGGCTGCAGCCAGCCAGGGGGCTCCAGGGTCGGGCGCGCCCGCGGGCCTGGGGGGCTTCTTGCCTGTGTGCAGGGCTTCTACGCACAAGGTGGCACCTCATCCCGGCCCAAGGGTCGTGGCAGGAACCCAGGAGGCGCTCGGGGACTCAGCAGGGCCCGCCCCTAGGGCCAGGGGTCTGGCAGGCTCCGGGGGCAAATGGACTACGGAAGCCGAGAGGGGCCCGTCGGCGCCAAAACCCAAAACGCGCTGCGGCCTCCAGGGACACAGGGGACACAAGTGGCTGTGTGGCTTGCAGTGCCCGACCAGAGGGAGGGAGGTTGTCTGGCTGCTGAGGCGCAGCCGGTGTCAGCCCTTCGGGGAACTGCCCGTGGATGCTTCGGGAATGGGGGCTGCCAACTCAGAACCCCCGTTCCCTATGGCTGCAGCCAGCCAGGGGGCTCCAGGGTCGGGCGCGCCCGCGGGCCTGGGGGGCTTCTTGCCTGTGTGCAGGGCTTCTACGCACAAGGTGGCACCTCATCCCGGCCCACGGGTGGTGGCAGGAACCCAGGAGGTGCTCGGGGACTCAGCAGGGCAAGCCCCTGGGGCCAGGGGTCTGGCAGGCTCCGGGGGCAAATGGACTACGGAAGCCGAGAGGGGCCCGTCCGCGCCAAAACCCAAAAGGCGCTGCGGCCTCCAGGGACACAGGGGACACAAGTGGCTGTGTGGCTTGCAGTGCCCGACCAGAGGGAGGGAGGTTGTCTGGCTGCTGAGGCGCAGCCGGTGTCAGCCCTTCGGGGAACTGCCCGTGGATGCTTCGGGAATGGGGGCTGCCAACTCAGAACCCCCGTTCCCTGTGGCTGCAGCCAGCCAGGGGGCTCCAGGGTCGGGCGCGCCCGCGGGCCTGGGGGGCTTCTTGCCTGTGTGCAGGGCTTCTACGCACAAGGTTTCACCTCATCCCGGCCCAAGGGTGGTGGCAGGAACTCAGGAGGCCATCGGGGACTCAGCAGGGCCCGCCCCTGGGGCCAGAAGTCTGGCAGGCTCCGGGGGCAAATGGACTACGGAAGCCGAGAGGGGCCCGTCCTCGCCAAAACACAAAACGCGCTGCGGCCTCCAGGGACACAGGGGACACAAGTGGCTGTGTGGCTTGCAGTGCCCGACCAGAGGGAGGGAGGTTGTCTGGCTGCTGAGGCGCAGCCGGTGTCAGCCCTTCGGGGAACTGCCCGTGGAGGCTTCGGGAATGGGGGCTGCCATCTCAGAACCCCCGTTCCCTATGGCTGCAGCCAGCCAGGGGTCTCCAGGGTCGGGCGCGCCCGCGGGCCTGGGGGGCTTCTTGCCTGTGTGCAGGGCTTCTACGCACAAGGTGGCACCTCATCCCGGCCCAAGGGTGGTGGCATGAACCCAGGAGGTGCTCGGGGACTCAGCAGGGCAAGCCCCTGGGGCCAGGGGTCTGGCAGGCTCCGGGGGTAAATGGACTACGGAAGCCGAGAGGGGCCCATCCGCGCCAAAACCCAAAACGCGCTGCGGCCTCCAGGGACACAGGGGACACAAGTGGCTGTGTGGCTTGCAGTGCCCGACCAGAGGGAGGGAGTTTGGCTGCTGAGGCGCAGCCGGTGTCAGCCCTTCGGGGAACTGCCTGTGGATGCTTCGTGAATGGGGGCTGCCAACTCAGAACCCCCGTTCCCTGTGGCTGCAGCCAGCCAGGGGGCTCCAGGGTCGGGTGCGCCCGTGGGCCTGGGGGGCTTCTTGCCTGTGTGCAGGGCTTCTACGCACAAGGTGGCACCTCATCCCGGCCCAAGGGTGGTGGCAGGAACTCAGGAGGCGCTCGGGGACTCAGCAGGGCCCGCCCCTGGGGCCAGGGGTCTGGCAGGCTCCGGGGGCAAATGGACTACGGAAGCCGAGAGGGGCCCGTCCTCGCCAAAACACAAAACGCGCTGCGGCCTCCAGGGACACAGGGGACACAAGTGGCTGTGTGGCTTGCAGTGCCCGACCAGAGGGAGGGAGGTTGTCTGGCTGCTGAGGCGCAGCCGGTGTCAGCCCTTCGGGTAACTGCCCGTGGAGGCTTCGGGAATGGGGGCTGCCAACTCAGAACCCCCGTTCCCTGTGGCTGCAGCCAGCCAGGGGGCTCCAGGGTCGGGCGCGCCCGCGGGCCTGGGGGGCTTCTTGCCTGTGTGCAGGGCTTCTACGCACAAGGTGGCACCTCATCCCGGCCCAAGGGTGGTGGCAGGAACTCAGGAGGCTCTCGGGGACTCAGCAGGGCCCGCCCCTGGGGCCAGGGGTCTGGCAGGCTCCGGGGGCAAATGGACTACGGAAGCCGAGAGGGGCCCGTCCGCGCCAAAACCCAAAACGCGCTGCGGCCTCCAGGGACACAGGGGACACAAGTGGCTGTGTGGCTTGCAGTGCCCGACCAGAGGGAGGGAGGTTGTCTAGCTGCTGAGGCACAGCCGGTGTCAGCCCTTCGGGGAACTGCCCGTGGATGCTTCGGGAATGGGGGCTGCCAACTCAGAACCCCCGTTCCCTGTGGCTGCAGCCAGCCAGGGGGCTCCAGCGTCGGGCGCGCCCGCGGGCCGGGGGGCTTCTTGCCTGTGTGTAGGGCTTCTACGCACAAGGTGGCACCTCATCCCGGCCCAAGGGTGGTGGCAGGAACCCAGGAGGCGCTCGGGGACTCAGCAGGGCCCGCCCCTGGGGCCAGGGGTCTGGCAGGCTCCGGGGGCAAATGGACTACGGAAGCCGAGAGGGGCCCGTCCGCGCCAAAACCCAAAACGCGCTGCGGCCTCCAGGGACACAGGGGACACAAGTGGCTGTGTGGCTTACAGTGCCCGACCAGAGGGAGGGAGGTTGTCTGGCTGCTGAGGCGCAGCCGGTGTCAGCCCTTCGGGGAACTGCCCGTGGATGCTTCGGGAATGGGGGCTGCCAACTCAGAACTCCCGTTCCCTGTGGCTGCAGCCAGCCAGGGGGCTCCAGGGTCGGGCGCGCCCGCGGGCCTGGGGGGCTTCTTGCCTGTGTGTAGGGCTTCTACGCACAAGGTGGCACCTCATCCCGGCCCAAGGGTGGTGGCAGGAACCCAGGAGGCGCTCGGGGACTCAGCAGGGCCCGCCCCTGGGGCCAGGGGTCTGGCAGGCTCCGGGGGCAAATGGACTACGGAAACCGAGAGGGGCCCGTCCGCGCCAAAACCCAAAACGCGCTGCGGCCTCCAGGGACACAGGGGACACAAGTGGCTGTGTGGCTTGCAGTGCCCGACCAGAGGGAGGGAGGTTGTCTGGCTGCTGAGGCGCAGCCGGTGTCAGCCCTTCGGGGAACTGCCCGTGGATGCTTCGGGAATGGGGGCTGCCAACTCAGAACCCCCGTTCCCTGTGGCTGCAGCCAGCCAGGGGGCTCCAGGGTCGGGCGCGCCCGCGGGCCTCGGGGGCTTCTTGCCTGTGTGCAGGGCTTCTACGCACAAGGTGGCACCTCATCCCGGCCCAAGGGTGGTGGCAGGAACCCAGGAGGCACTCGGGGACTCAGCAGGGCCCGCCCCTGGGGACAGGGGTCTGGCAGGCTCCGGGGGCAAATGGACTACGGAAGCCGAGAGGGGCTCGTCCGCGCCAAAACCCAAAACGCGCTGCGGCCTCCAGGGACACAGGGGACACAAGTGGCTGTGTGGCTTGCAGTGCCCGACCAGAGGGAGGGAGGTTGTCTGGCTGCTGAGGCGCAGCCGGTGTCAGCCCTTCGGGGAACTGCCCGTGGAGGCTTCGTGAATGGGGGCTGCCAACTCAGAACCCCCGTTCCCTGTGGCTGCAGCCAGCCAGGGGGCTCCAGGGTCGGGCACGCCCGCGGGCCTGGGGGGCTTCTTGCCTGTGTGCAGGGCTTCTACGCACAAGGTGGCACCTCATCCCGGCCCAAGGGTGGTGGCAGGAACTCAGGAGGCGCTCGGGGACTCAGCAGGGCCCGCCCCTGGGGCCAGGGGTCTGGCAGGCTCCGGGGGCAAATGGACTACGGAAGCCGAGAGGGGCCCGTCCGCGCCAAAACCCAAAACGCGCTGCGGCCTCCAGGGACACAGGGGACACAAGTGGCTGTGTGGCTTGCAGTGCCCGACCAGAGGGAGGGAGGTTGTCTGGCTGCTGAGGCGCAGCCGGTGTCAGCCCTTCGGGGAACTGCCCGTGGATGCTTCGCGAATGGGGGCTGCCAACTCAGAACCCCCGTTCCCTGTGGCTGCAGCCAGACAGGGGGCTCCAGGGTCAGGCCTGGGGGGCTTCTTGCCTGTGTGCAGGGCTTCTACGCACAAGGTGGCACCTCATCCCGGCCCAAGGGTGGTGGCAGGAACCCAGGAGGCACTCGGGGACTCAGCAGGGCCCGCCCCTGGGGCCAGGGGTCTGGCAGGCTCCGGGGCAAATGGACTACGGAAGCCGAGAGGGGCCCGTCCGCGCCAAAACCCAAAACGCACTGCGGCCTCCAGGGACACAGGGGACACAAGTGGCTGTGTGGCTTGCAGTGCCCGACCAGAGGGAGGGAGGTTGTCTGGTTGCTGAGGCGCAGCCGGTGTCAGCCCTTTGGGGGAACTGCCCATGGATGCTTCGGGAATGGGGGCTGCCAACTCAGAACCCCCGTTCCCTATGGCTGCAGCCAGCCAGGGGGATCCAGGGTCGGGCGCGACCGCGGGCCTGGGGGGCTTCTTGCCTGTGTGCAGGGCTTCTACGCACAAGGTGGCACCTCATCCCGGCCCAAGGGTGGTGGCAGGAACCCAGGAGGC
Source organism: Lepus europaeus (assembly GCF_033115175.1). Lineage (NCBI taxonomy): Eukaryota > Metazoa > Chordata > Mammalia > Lagomorpha > Leporidae > Lepus > Lepus europaeus. The sequence goes on along the minus strand of NW_026909092.1, from coordinate 81,180 downwards.
ACTCGGGGACTCAGCAGGGCCCACCCCTGGGGCCAGGGGTCTAGCAGGCTCCGGGGCAAATGGACTACGGAAGCCGAGAGGGGCCCGTCCGCGCCAAAACCCAAAACGCGCTGCGGCCTCCAGGGACACAGGGGACACAAGTGGCTGTGTGGCTTGCAGTGCCCGACCAGAGGGAGGGAGGTTGTCTGGCTGCTGAGGCGCAGCCGGTGTCAGCCCTTCGGGGAACTGCCCGTGGAGGCTTCGTGAATGGGGGCTGCCAACTCAGAACCCCCGTTCCCTGTGGCTGCAGCCAGCCAGGGGGCTCCAGGGTCGGGCGCGCCCGCGGGCCTGGGGGGCTTCTTGCCTGTGTGCAGGGCTTCTACGCACAAGGTGGCACCTCATCCCGGCCCAAGGGTGGTGGCAGGAACTCAGGAGGCGCTCGGGGACTCAGCAGGGCCCGCCCCTGGGGCCAGGGGTCTGGCAGGCTCCGGGGGCAAATGGACTACGGAAGCCGAGAGGGGCCCGTCCTCGCCAAAACACAAAACGCGCTGCGGCCTCCAGGGACACAGGGGACACAAGTGGCTGTGTGGCTTGCAGTGCCCGACCAGAGGGAGGGAGGTTGTCTGGCTGCTGAGGCGCAGCCGGTGTCAGCCCTTCGGGGAACTGCCCGTGGAGGCTTCGTGAATGGGGGCTGCCAACTCAGAACCCCCGTTCCCTGTGGCTGCAGCCAGCCAGGGGGCTCCAGGGTCGGGCGCGCCCGCGGGCCTGGGGGGCTTCTTGCCTGTGTGCAGGGCTTCTACTCACAAGGTGGCACCTCATCCCGGCCCAAGGGTGGTGGCAGGAACTCAGGAGGCGCTCGGGGACTCAGCAGGGCCCGCCCCTGGGGCCAGGGGTCTGGCAGGCTCCGGGGGCAAATGGACTACGGAAGCCGAGAGGGGCCCGTCCGCGCCAAAACCCAAAACGCGCTGCGGCCTCCAGGGACACAGGGGACACAAGTGGCTGTGTGGCTTGCAGTGCCCGACCAGAGGGAGGGAGGTTGTCTGGCTGCTGAGGCACAGCCGGTGTCAGCCCTTCGGGGAACTGCCCGTGGATTCTTCGGGAATGGGGGCTGCCAACTCAGAACCCCCGTTCCCTGTGGCTGCAGCCAGCCAGGGCGCTCCAGCGTCGGGCGCGCCCGCGGGCCTGGGGGGCTTCTTGCCTGTGTGTAGGGCTTCTACGCACAAGGTGGCACCTCATCCCGGCCCAAGGGTGGTGGCAGGAACCCAGGAGGCGCTCGGGGACTCAGCAGGGCCCGCCCCTGGGGCCAGGGGTCTGGCAGGCTCCGGGGGCAAATGGACTACGGAAGCCGAGAGGGGCCCGTCCGCGCCAAAACCCAAAACGCGCTGCGGCCTCCAGGGACACAGGGGACACAAGTGGCTGTGTGGCTTGCAGTGCCCGACCAGAGGGAGGGAGGTTGTCTGGCTGCTGAGGCGCAGCCGGTGTCAGCCCTTCGGGGAACTGCCCGTGGATGCTTCGGGAATGGGGGCTGCCAACTCAGAAACCCCGTTCCCTGTGGCTGCAGCCAGCCAGGGGGCTCCAGGGTCGGGTGCGCCCGCGGGCCTTGGGTGCTTCTTGCCTGTGTGCAGGGCTTCTACACACAAGGTGGCACCTCATCCCGGCCCAAGGGTGGTGGCAGGAACTCAGGAGGCGCTCGGGGACTCAGCAGGGCCCGCCCCTGGGGCCAGGGGTCTGGCAGGCTCCGGGGCAAATAGACTACGGAAGCCGAGAGGGGCCCGTCCGCGCCAAAATCCAAAACGCGCTGCGGCCTCCAGGGACACAGGGGACACATTGGCTGTGTGGCTTGCAGTGCCCGACCAGAGGGAGGGACGTTGTCTGGCTGCTGAGTCGCAGCCGGTGTCAGCCCTTCGGGGAACTGCCCGTGGATGCTTCGGGAATGGGGGCTGCCAACTCAGAACCCCCGTTCCCTGTGGCTGCAGCCAGCCAGGGGGCTCCAGGGTCAGGCGCGCACGCGGGCCTGGGGGGCTTCTTGCCTGTGTGCAGGGCTTCTACGCACAAGGTTGCACCTCATTCCGGCGCAAGGGTGGTGGCAGGAACTCAGGAGGCGCTCGGGGACTTAGCAGGGCCCGCCCCTGGGGCCAGGGGTCTGGCAGGCTCCGGGGCAAATGGACTACGGAAGCCGAGAGGGGCCCGTCCGCGCCAAAACCCAAAACGCGCTGCGGCCTCCAGGGACACAGGGGACACAAGTGGCTGTGTGGCTTGCAGTGCCCGACCAGAGGGAGGGAGGTTGTCTGGCTGCTGAGGCGCAGCCGGTGTCAGCCCTTTGGGGAACTGCCCGTGGATGCTTCGGGAATGGGGGCTGCCAACTCAGAACCCCCGTTCCCTGTGGCTGCAGCCAGCCAGGGGGCTCCAGGGTCGGGCGCGCCCGCGGGCCTGGGGGGCTTCTTGCCTGTGTGCAGGGCTTCTACGCACAAGGTGGCACCTCATTCCGGCGCAAGGGTGGTGGCAGGAACTCAGGAGGCGCTCGGGGACTCAGCAGGGCCTGCCCCTGGGGCCAGGGGTCTGGCAGGCTCCGGGGCAAATGGACTACGGAAGCTGAGAGGGGCCCGTCCGCGCCAAAACCCAAAACGCGCTGCGGCCTCCAGGGACACAGGGGACACAAGTGGCTGTGTGGCTTGCAGTGCCCGACCCGAGGGAGGGAGGTTGTCTGGCTGCTGAGGCGCAGCCGGTGTCAGCCCTTCGGGGAACTGCCCGTGGATGCTTCGGGAATGGGGGCTGCCAACTCAGAACCCCCGTTCCCTGTGGCTGCAGCCAGCCAGGGGGCTCCAGGGTCGGGCGCGCCCGCGGGCCTGGGGGGCTTCTTGCCTGTGTGCATGAATTCTACGCACAAGGTGGCACCTCATCCCGGTCCAAGGGTGGTGGCAGGAACCCAGGAGGCGCTCGGGGACTCAGGAGGGCCCGCCCCTAGGGCCAGGGGTCTGGCAGGCTCCGGGGCAAATGGACTACGGAAGCCGAGAGGGGCCCGTCCGCGCCAAAACCCAAAACGCGCTGCGGCCCTCAGGGACACAGGGGACACAAGTGGCTGTGTGGCTTGCAGTGCCCGACCAGAGGGAGGGAGGTTGTCTGGCTGCTGAGGCACAGCCGGTGTCAGCCCTTCGGGGAACTGCCCGTGGATGCTTCGTGAATGGGGGCTGCCAACTCAGAACCCCCATTCCATGTGGCTGCAGCCAGCCAGGGGGCTCCAGCGTCGGGCCTGGGGTGCTTCTTGCCTGTGTGCAGGGCTTCTACGCACAAGGTGGCACCTCATCCCGGCCCAAGGGTGGTGGCAGGAACCCAGGAGGCGCTTGGGGACTCAGCAGGGCCCGCCCCTGGGGCCAGGGGTCTGGCAGGCTCCGGGGCAAATGGACTACGGAAGCCGAGAGAGGCCCGTCCGCGCCAAAACCCAAAACGCGCTGCGGCCTCCAGGGACACAGGGGACACAAGTGGCTGTGTGGCTTGCAGTGCCCGACCAGAGGGAGGGAGGTTGTCTGGCTGCTGAGGCGCAGCCGGTGTCAGCCCTTCGGGGAACTGCCCGTGGATGCTTCGGGAATGGGGGCTGCCAACTCAGAACCCCCGTTCCCTATGGCTGCAGCCAGCCAGGGGGCTCCAGGGTCGGGCGCGCCCGCGGGCCTGGGGGGCTTCTTGCCTGTGTGCAGGGCTTCTACGCACAAGGTGGCACCTCATCCCGGCCCAAGGGTGGTGGCAGGAACCCAGGAGGTGCTCGGGGACTCAGCAGGGCAAGCCCCTGGGGCCAGGGGTCTGGCAGGCTCCGGGGGCAAATGGACTACGGAAGCCGAGAGGGGCCCGTCCGCGCCAAAACCCAAAAGGCGCTGCGGCCTCCAGGGACACAGGGGACACAAGTGGCTGTGTGGCTAGCAGTGCCCGACCCGAGGGAGGGAGGTTGTCTGGCTGCTGAGGCGCAGCCGGTGTCAGCCCTTCGGGGAACTGCCCGTGGATGCTTCGGGAATGGGGGCTGCCAACTCAGAACCCCCGTTCCCTGTGGCTGCAGCCAGCCAGGGGGCTCCAGGGTCGGGCGCGCCCGCGGGCCTGGGGGGCTTCTTGCCTGTGTGCAGGGCTTCTACGCACAAGGTGGCACCTCATCCCGGCCCAAGGGTGGTGGCAGGAACCCAGGAGGCGCTCGGGGACTCAGCAGGGCCCACCCCTGGGGCCAGGGGTCTGGCAGGCTCCGGGGGCAAATGGACTACGGAAGCCGAGAGGGGCCCGTCCGCGCCAAAACCCAAAACGCGCTGCGGCCTCCAGGGACACAGGGGACACAAGTGGCTGTGTGGCTTGCAGTGCCCGACCAGAGGGAGGGAGGTTGTCTGGCTGCTGAGGCACAGCCGGTATCAGCCCTTCGGGGAACTGCCCGTAGATGCTTCGGGAATGGGGGCTGCCAACTCAGAACCCCCGTTCCCTGTGGCTGCAGCCAGCCAGGGGGCTCCAGGGTCGGGCCTGGGGGGCTTCTTGCCTGTGTGCAGGGCTTCTACGCACAAGGTGGCACCTCATCCCGGCCCAAGGGTGGTGGCAGGAACCCAGGAGGCGCTCGGGGACTCAGCAGGGCCCGCCCCTGTGGCCAGGGGTCTGGCAGGCTCCGGGGCAAATGGACTACGGAAGCCGAGAGGGGCCCGTCGGCGCCAAAACCCAAAACGCGCTGCGGCCTCCAGGGACACAGGGGACACAAGTGGCTGTGTGGCTTGCAGTGCCCGACCAGAGGGAGGGAGGTTGTCTGGCTGCTGAGGCGCAGCCGGTGTCAGCCCTTCGGGGAACTGCCCGTGGAGGCTTCGTGAATGTGGGCTGCCATCTCTGAACCCCCGTTCCCTGTGGCTGCAGCCAGCCAGGGGGTTCCAGGGTCGGGCGCGCCCGCGGGCCTGGGGGGCTTCTTGCCTGTGTGCAGGGCTTCTACGCACAAGGTGGCACCTCATCCCGGCCCAAGTGTGGTGGCAGGAACTCAGGAGGCGCTCGGGGACTCAGCAGGGCCCGCCCCTGGGGCCAGGGGTCTGGCAGGCTCCGGGGGCAAATGGACTACGGAAGCCGAGAGGGGCCCGTCCGCGCCAAAACCCAAAACGCGCTGCGGCCTCCAGGGACACAGGAGACACAAGTGGCTGTGTGGCTTGCAGTGCCCGACCAGAGGGAGGGAGGTTGTCTGGCTGCTGAGGCGCAGCTGGTGTCAGCCCTTCGGGGAACTGCCCGTGGATGCTTCGGGAATGGGGGCTGCCAACTCAGAACCCCCGTTCCCTGTGGCTGCAGCCAGCCAGGGGGCTCCAGGGTCAGGCCTGGGGGGCTTCTTGCCTGTGTGCAGGGCTTCTACGCACAAGGTGGCACCTCATCCCGGCCCAAGGGTGGTGGCAGGAACCCAGGAGGCGCTTGGGGACTCAGCATGGCCCGCGCCTGGGGCCAGGGGTCTGGCAGGCTCCGGGGCAAATGGACTACGGAAGCCGAGAGAGGCCCGTCCGCGCCAAAACCCAAAACGCGCTGCGGCCTCCAGGGACACAGGGGACACAAGTGGCTGTGTGGCTTGCAGTGCCCGACCAGAGGGAGGGAGGTTGTCTGGCTGCTGAGGCGCAGCCGGTGTCAGCCCTTCGGGGAACTGCCCGTGGATGCTTCGGGAATGGGGGCTGCCAACTCAGAACCCCCGTTCCCTATGGCTGCAGCCAGCCAGGGGGCTCCAGGGTCGGGCGCGCCCGCGGGCCTGGGGGGCTTCTTGCCTGTGTGCAGGGCTTCTACGCACAAGGTGGCACCTCATCCCGGCCCAAGGGTGGTGGCAGGAACCCAGGAGGTGCTCGGGGACTCAGCAGGGCAAGCCCCTGGGGCCAGGGGTCTGGCAGGCTCTGGGGGCAAATGGACTACGGAAGCCGAGAGGGGCCCGTCCGCGCCAAAACCTAAAAGGCGCTGCGGCCTCCAGGGACACAGGGGACACAAGTGGCTGTGTGGCTTGCAGTGCCCGACCAGAGGGAGGGAGGTTGTCTGGCTGCTGAGGCGCAGCCGGTGTCAGCCCTTCGGGGAACTGCCCGTGGATGCTTCGGGAATGGGGGCTGCCAACTCTGAACCCCCGTTCCCTGTGGCTGCAGCCAGCCAGGGGGCTCCAGGGTCGGGCGCGCCCGCGGGCCTGGGGGGCTTCTTGCCTGTGTGCAGGGCTTCTACGCACAAGGTGGCACCTCATCCCGGCCCAAGGGTGGTGGCAGGAACCCAGGAGGCGCTCGGGGACTCAGCAGGGCCCACCCCTGGGGCCAGGGGTCTGGCAGGCTCCGGGGGCAAATGGACTACGGAAGCCGAGAGGGGCCCGTCCGCGCCAAAACCCAAAACGCGCTGCGGCCTCCAGGGACACAGGGGACACAAGTGGCTGTGTGGCTTACAGTGCCCGACCAGAGGGAGGGAGGTTGTCTGGCTGCTGAGGCGCAGCCGGTGTCAGCCCTTCGGGGAACTGCCCGTGGATGCTTCGGGAATGGGGGCTGCCAACTCAGAACTCCCGTTCCCTGTGGCTGCAGCCAGCCAGGGGGCTCCAGGGTCGGGCGCGCCCGCGGGCCTGGGGGGCTTCTTGCCTGTGTGCAGGGCTTCTACGCACAAGGTGGCACCTCATCCTGGCCCAAGGGTGGTGGCAGGAACTCAGGAGGCGCTCGGGGACTCAGCAGGGCCCGCCCCTGGGGCCAGGGGTCTGGCAGGCTCCGGGGCAAATGGACTACGGAAGCCGAGAGGGGCCCGTCCGCGCCAAAACCCAAAACGCGCTGCGGCCTCCAGGGACACAGGGGACACAAGTGGCTGTGTGGCTTGCAGTGCCCGACCAGAGGGAGGGAGGTTGTCTGGTTGCTGAGGCGCAGCCGGTGTCAGCCCTTCGGGGAACTGCCCGTGGATGCTTCGGGAATGGGGGCTGCCAACTCAGAACCCCCGTTCCCTGTGGCTGCAGCCAGCCAGGGGGCTCCAGGGTCGGGCCTGGGGGGCTTCTTGCTTGTGTGCAGGGCTTCTACGCACAAGGTGGCACCTCATCCCGGCCCAAGGGTGGTGGCAGGAACCCAGGAGGCGCTCGGGGACTCAGCAGGGCCCGCCCCTGGGGCCAGGGGTCTGGCAGGCTCCGGGGCAAATGGACTACGGAAGCCGAGAGGGGCCCGTCCGCGCCAAAACCCAAAATGCGCTGCGGCCTCCAGGGACACAGGGGACACAAGTGGCTGTGTGGCTTGCAGTGCCCGACCAGAGGGAGGGAGGTTGTCTGGCTGCTGAGGCGCAGCCGGTGTCAGCCCTTCGGGGAACTGCCCGTGGATGCTTCGGGAATGGGGGCTGCCATCTCAGAACCCCCGTTCCCTATGGCTGCAGCCAGCCAGGGGTCTCCAGGGTCGGGCGCGCCCGCGGGCCTGGGGGGCTTCTTGCCTGTGTGCAGGGCTTCTACGCACAAGGTGGCACCTCATCCCGGCCCAAGGGTGGTGGCATGAACCCAGGAGGTGCTCGGGGACTCAGCAGGGCAAGCCCCTGGGGCCAGGGGTCTGGCAGGCTCCGGGGGTAAATGGACTACGGAAGCCGAGAGGGGCCCATCCGCGCCAAAACTCAAAACGCGCTGCGGCCTCCAGGGACACAGGGGACACAAGTGGCTGTGTGGCTTGCAGTGCCCGACCAGAGGGAGGGAGTTTGGCTGCTGAGGCGCAGCCGGTGTCAGCCCTTCGGGGAACTGCCTGTGGATGCTTCGTGAATGGGGGCTGCCAACGCAGAACCCCCGTTCCCTGTGGCTGCAGCCAGCCAGGGGGCTCCAGGGTCGGGCGCGCCCGCGGGCCTGGGGGGCTTCTTGCCTGTGTGTAGGGCTTCTACGCACAAGGTGGCACCTCATCCCGGCCCAAGGGTGGTGGCAGGAACCCAGGAGGCGCTCGGGGACTCAGCAGGGCCCGCCCCTGGGGCCAGGGGTCTGGCAGGCTCCGGGGGCAAATGGACTACGGAAGCCGAGAGGGGCCCGTCCGCGCCAAAACCCAAAACGCGCTGCGGCCTCCAGGGACACAGGGGACACAAGTGGCTGTGTGGCTTGCAGTGCCCGACCAGAGGGAGGGAGGTTGTCTGGCTGCTGAGGGGCAGCCGGTGTCAGCCCTTCGGGGAACTGCCCGTGGAGGCTTCGGGAATGGGGGCTGCCAACTCAGATACCCCGTTCCCTGTGGCTGCAGCCAGCCAGGGGGCTCCAGGGTCGGGTGCGCCCGTGGGCCTGGGGGGCTTCTTGCCTGTGTGCAGGGCTTCTACGCACAAGGTGGCACCTCATCCCGGCCCAAGGGTGGTGGCAGGAACTCAGGAGGCGCTCGGGGACTCAGCAGGGCCCGCCCCTGGGGCCAGGGGTCTGGCAGGCTCCGGGGGCAAATGGACTACGGAAGCCGAGAGGGGCCCGTCCTCGCCAAAACACAAAACGCGCTGCGGCCTCCAGGGACACAGGGGACACAAGTGGCTGTGTGGCTTGCAGTGCCCGACCAGAGGGAGGGAGGTTGTCTGGCTGCTGAGGCGCAGCCGGTGTCAGCCCTTCGGGTAACTGCCCGTGGAGGCTTCGTGAATGGGGGCTGCCAACTCAGAACCCCCGTTCCCTGTGGCTGCAGCCAGCCAGGGGGCTCCAGGGTCGGGCGCGCCCGCGGGCCTGGGGGGCTTCTTGCCTGTGTGCAGGGCTTCTACGCACAAGGTGGCACCTCATCCCGGCCCAAGGGTGGTGGCAGGAACTCAGGAGGCGCTCGGGGACTCAGCAGGGCCCGCCCCTGGGGCCAGGGGTCTGGCAGGCTCCGGGGGCAAATGGACTACGGAAGCCGAGAGGGGCCCGTCCGCGCCAAAACCCAAAACGCGCTGCGGCCTCCAGGGACACAGGGGACACAAGTGGCTGTGTGGCTTACAGTGCCCGACCAGAGGGAGGGAGGTTGTCTGGCTGCTGAGGCGCAGCCGGTGTCAGCCCTTCGGGGAACTGCCCGTGGATGCTTCGGGAATGGGGGCTGCCAACTCAGAACTCCCGTTCCCTGTGGCTGCAGCCAGCCAGGGGGCTCCAGGGTCGGGCGCGCCCGCGGGCCTGGGGGGCTTCTTGCCTGTGTGTAGGGCTTCTACGCACAAGGTGGCACCTCATCCCGGCCCAAGGGTGGTGGCAGGAACCCAGGAGGCGCTCGGGGACTCAGCAGGGCCCGCCCCTGGGGCCAGGGGTCTGGCAGGCTCCGGGGGCAAATGGACTACGGAAACCGAGAGGGGCCCGTCCGCGCCAAAACCCAAAACGCGCTGCGGCCTCCAGGGACACAGGGGACACAAGTGGCTGTGTGGCTTGCAGTGCCCGACCAGAGGGAGGGAGGTTGTCTGGCTGCTGAGGCGCAGCCGGTGTCAGCCCTTCGGGGAACTGCCCGTGGATGCTTCGGGAATGGGGGCTGCCAACTCAGAACCCCCGTTCCCTGTGGCTGCAGCCAGCCAGGGGGCTCCAGGGTCGGGCGCGCCCGCGGGCCTCGGGGGCTTCTTGCCTGTGTGCAGGGCTTCTACGCACAAGGTGGCACCTCATCCCGGCCCAAGGGTGGTGGCAGGAACCCAGGAGGCACTCGGGGACTCAGCAGGGCCCGCCCCTGGGGACAGGGGTCTGGCAGGCTCCGGGGGCAAATGGACTACGGAAGCCGAGAGGGGCTCGTCCGCGCCAAAACCCAAAACGCGCTGCGGCCTCCAGGGACACAGGGGACACAAGTGGCTGTGTGGCTTGCAGTGCCCGACCAGAGGGAGGGAGGTTGTCTGGCTGCTGAGGCGCAGCCGGTGTCAGCCCTTCGGGGAACTGCCCGTGGAGGCTTCGTGAATGGGGGCTGCCAACTCAGAACCCCCGTTCCCTGTGGCTGCAGCCAGCCAGGGGGCTCCAGGGTCGGGCACGCCCGCGGGCCTGGGGGGCTTCTTGCCTGTGTGCAGGGCTTCTACGCACAAGGTGGCACCTCATCCCGGCCCAAGGGTGGTGGCAGGAACTCAGGAGGCGCTCGGGGACTCAGCAGGGCCCGCCCCTGGGGCCAGGGGTCTGGCAGGCTCCGGGGGCAAATGGACTACGGAAGCCGAGAGGGGCCCGTCCGCGCCAAAACCCAAAACGCGCTGCGGCCTCCAGGGACACAGGGGACACAAGTGGCTGTGTGGCTTGCAGTGCCCGACCAGAGGGAGGGAGGTTGTCTGGCTGCTGAGGCGCAGCCGGTGTCAGCCCTTCGGGGAACTGCCCGTGGATGCTTCGGGAATGGGGGCTGCCAACTCAGAACCCCCGTTCCCTGTGGCTGCAGCCAGCCAGGGGGCTCCAGGGTCGGGCGCGCCCGCGGGCCTGGGGGTCTTCTTGCCTGTGTGCAGGGCTTCTACGCACAAGGTGGCACCTCATCCCGGCCCAAGGGTGGTGGCAGGAACCCAGGAGGCGCTCGGGGACTCAGGAGGGCCCGCCCCTAGGGCCAGGGGTCTGGCAGGCTCCGGGGCAAATGGACTACGGAAGCCGAAAGGGGCCCGTCCGCGCCAAAACCCAAAAGGCGCTGCGGCCTCCAGGGACACAGGGGACACAAGTGGCTGTGTGGCTTGCAGTGCCCGACCAGAGGGAGGGAGGTTGTCTGGCTGCTGAGGCGCAGCCGGTGTCAGCCCTTCGGGGAACTGCCCGTGGATGCTTCGGGAATGGGGGCTGCCAACTCAGAACCCCCGTTCCCTGTGGCTGCAGCCAGCCAGGGGGCTCCAGGGTCGGGCGCGCCCGTGGGTTTTGGGGGCTTCTTGCCTATGTGCAGGGCTTCTACGCACAAGGTGGCACCTCATCCCGGCCCAAGGGTGGTGGCAGGAACCCAGGAGGCGCTCGGGGACTCAGCAGGGCCCGCCCCTGGGGCCAGGGGTCTGGCAGGCTCCGGGGGCAAATGGACTACGGAAGCCGAGAGGGGCCCGTCCGCGCCAAAACCCAAAACGCGCTGCGGCCTCCAGGGACACAGGGGACACAAGTGGCTGTGTGGCTTGCAGTGCCCGACCAGAAGGGGGGAGGTTGTCTGGCTGCTGAGGCGCAGCCGGTGTCAGCCCTTCGGGGAACTGCCCGTGGAGGCTTCGGGAATGGGGGCTGCCAACTCAGAACCCCCGTTCCCTGTGGCTGCAGCCAGCCAGGGGGCTCCAGGGTCGGGCGCGCCCGCGGGCCTGGGGGGCTTCTTGCCTGTGTGCAGGGCTTCTACGCACAAGGTGGCACCTCATCCCGGCCCAAGGGTCGTGGCAGGAACCCAGGAGGCGCTCGGGGACTCAGCAGGGCCCGCCCCTAGGGCCAGGGGTCTGGCAGGCTCCGGGGGCAAATGGACTACGGAAGCCGAGAGGGGCCCGTCGGCGCCAAAACCCAAAACGCGCTGCGGCCTCCAGGGACACAGGGGACACAAGTGGCTGTGTGGCTTGCAGTGCCCGACCAGAGGGAGGGAGGTTGTCTGGCTGCTGAGGCGCAGCCGGTGTCAGCCCTTCGGGGAACTGCCCGTGGATGCTTCGGGAATGGGGGCTGCCAACTCAGAACCCCCGTTCCCTATGGCTGCAGCCAGCCAGGGGGCTCCAGGGTCGGGCGCGCCCGCGGGCCTGGGGGGCTTCTTGCCTGTGTGCAGGGCTTCTACGCACAAGGTGGCACCTCATCCCGGCCCACGGGTGGTGGCAGGAACCCAGGAGGTGCTCGGGGACTCAGCAGGGCAAGCCCCTGGGGCCAGGGGTCTGGCAGGCTCCGGGGGCAAATGGACTACGGAAGCCGAGAGGGGCCCGTCCGCGCCAAAACCCAAAAGGCGCTGCGGCCTCCAGGGACACAGGGGACACAAGTGGCTGTGTGGCTTGCAGTGCCCGACCAGAGGGAGGGAGGTTGTCTGGCTGCTGAGGCGCAGCCGGTGTCAGCCCTTCGGGGAACTGCCCGTGGATGCTTCGGGAATGGGGGCTGCCAACTCAGAACCCCCGTTCCCTGTGGCTGCAGCCAGCCAGGGGGCTCCAGGGTCGGGCGCGCCCGCGGGCCTGGGGGGCTTCTTGCCTGTGTGCAGGGCTTCTACGCACAAGGTGGCACCTCATCCCGGCCCAAGGGTGGTGGCAGGAACTCAGGAGGCCATCGGGGACTCAGCAGGGCCCGCCCCTGGGGCCAGGGGTCTGGCAGGCTCCGGGGGCAAATGGACTACGGAAGCCGAGAGGGGCCCGTCCTCGCCAAAACACAAAACGCGCTGCGGCCTCCAGGGACACAGGGGACACAAGTGGCTGTGTGGCTTGCAGTGCCCGACCAGAGGGAGGGAGGTTGTCTGGCTGCTGAGGCGCAGCCGGTGTCAGCCCTTCGGGGAACTGCCCGTGGAGGCTTCGTGAATGGGGGCTGCCAACTCAGAACCCCCGTTCCCTGTGGCTGCAGCCAGCCAGGGGGCTCCAGGGTCGGGCGCGCCCGCGGGCCTGGGGGGCTTCTTGCCTGTGTGCAGGGCTTCTACGCACAAGGTGGCACCTCATCCCGGCCCAAGGGTGGTGGCAGGAACTCAGGAGACGCTCGGGGACTCAGCAGGGCCCGCCCCTGGGGCCAGGGGTCTGGCAGGCTCCGGGGGCAAATGGACTACGGAAGCCGAGAGGGGCCCGTCCGCGCCAAAACCCAAAACGCGCTGCGGCCTCCAGGGACACAGGGGACACAAGTGGCTGTGTGGCTTGCAGTGCCCGACCAGAGGGAGGGAGGTTGTCTGGCTGCTGAGGCGCAGCCGGTGTCAGCCCTTCGGGGAACTGCCCGTGGAGGCTTCGGGAATGGGGGCTGCCAACTCAGAACCCCCGTTCCCTGTGGCTGCAGCCAGCCAGGGGGCTCCAGCGTCGGGCGCGCCCGCGGGCCTGGGGGGCTTCTTGCCTGTGTGTAGGGCTTCTACGCACAAGGTGGCACCTCATCCCGGCCCAAGGGTGGTGGCAGGAACCCAGGAGGCGCTCGGGGACTCAGCAGGGCCCGCCCCTGGGGCCAGGGGTCTGGCAGGCTCCGGGGGCAAATGGACTACGGAAGCCGAGAGGGGCCCGTCCGCGCCAAAACCCAAAACGCGCTGCGGCCTCCAGGGACACAGGGGACACAAGTGGCTGTGTGGCTTGCAGTGCCCGACCAGAGGGAGGGAGGTTGTCTGGCTGCTGAGGCGCAGCCGGTGTCAGCCCTTCGGGGAACTGCCCGTGGAGGCTTCGGGAATGGGGGCTGCCAACTCAGAACCCCCGTTCCCTGTGGCTGCAGCCAGCCAGGGGGCTCCAGGGTCGGGTGCGCCCGCGGGCCTGGGGTGCTTCTTGACTGTGTGCAGGGCTTCTACACACAAGGTGGCACCTCATCCCGGCCCAAGGGTGGTGGCAGGAACTCAGGAGGCGCTCGGGGACTCAGCAGGGCCCGCCCCTGGGGCCAGGGGTCTGGCAGGCTCCGGGGGCAAATGGACTACGGAAGCCGAGAGGGGCCCGTCCGCGCCAAAACCCAAAACGCGCTGCGGCCTCCAGGGACACAGGGGACACAAGTGGCTGTGTGGCTTGCAGTGCCCGACCAGAGGGAGGGAGGTTGTCTGGCTGCTGAGGCGCAGCCGGTGTCAGCCCTTCGGGGAACTGCCCGTGGATGCTTCGGGAATGGGGGCTGCCAACTCAGATACCCCGTTCCCTGTGGCTGCAGCCAGCCAGGGGGCTCCAGGGTCGGGTACGCCCGTGGGCCTGGGGGGCTTCTTGCCTGTGTGCAGGGCTTCTACGCACAAGGTGGCACCTCATCCCGGCCCAAGGGTGGTGGCAGGAACTCAGGAGGCGCTCGGGGACTCAGCAGGGCCCGCCCCTGGGGCCAGGGGTCTGGCAGGCTCCGGGGGCAAATGGACTACGGAAGCCGAGAGGGGCCCGTCCGCGCCAAAACCCAAAACGCGCTGCGGCCTCCAGGGACACAGGAGACACAAGTGGCTGTGTGGCTTGCAGTGCCCGACCAGAGGGAGGGAGGTTGTCTGGCTGCTGAGGCGCAGCCGGTGTCAGCCCTTCGGGGAACTGCCCGTGGATGCTTCGGGAATGGGGGCTGCCAACTCAGAACCCCCGTTCCCTGTGGCTGCAGCCAGACAGGGGGCTCCAGGGTCAGGCCTGGGGGGCTTCTTGCCTGTGTGCAGGGCTTCTACGCACAAGTTGGCACCTCATCCCGGCCCAAGGGTGGTGGCAGGAACCCAGGAGGCACTCGGGGACTCAGCAGGGCCCGCCCCTGGGGCCAGGGGTCTGGCAGGCTCCGGGGCAAATGGACTACGGAAGCCGAGAGGGGCCCGTCCGCGCCAAAACCCAAAACGCACTGCGGCCTCCAGGGACACAGGGGACACAAGTGGCTGTGTGGCTTGCAGTGCCCGACCAGAGGGAGGGAGGTTGTCTGGTTGCTGAGGCGCAGCCGGTGTCAGCCCTTTGGGGGAACTGCCCATGGATGCTTCGGGAATGGGGGCTGCCAACTCAGAACCCCCGTTCCCTATGGCTGCAGCCAGCCAGGGGGATCCAGGGTCGGGCGCGCCCGCGGGCCTGGGGGGCTTCTTGCCTGTGTGCAGGGCTTCTACGCACAAGGTGGCACCTCATCCCGGCCCAAGGGTGGTGGCAGGAACCCAGGAGGCACTCGGGGACAAAGCAGGGCCCACCCCTGGGGCCAGGGTTCTAGCAGGCTCCGGGGCAAATGGACTACGGAAGCCGAGAGGGGCCCGTCCGCGCCAAAACCCAAAACGCGCTGCGGCCTCCAGGGACACAGGGGACACAAGTGGCTGTGTGGCTTGCAGTGCCCGACCAGAGGGAGGGAGGTTGTCTGGCTGCTGAGGCGCAGCCGGTGTCAGCCCTTCGGGGAACTGCCCGTGGAGGCTTCGTGAATGGGGGCTGCCAACTCAGAACCCCCGTTCCCTGTGGCTGCAGCCAGCCAGGGGGCTCCAGGGTCGGGCGCGCCCGCGGGCCTGGGGGGCTTCTTGCCTGTGTGCAGGGCTTCTACGCACAAGGTGGCACCTCATCCCGGCCCAAGGGTGGTGGCAGGAACTCAGGAGGCGCTCGGGGACTCAGCAGGGCCCGCCCCTGGGGCCAGGGGTCTGGCAGGCTCCGGGGGCAAATGGACTACGGAAGCCGAGAGGGGCCCGTCCGCGCCAAAACACAAAACGCGCTGCGGCCTCCAGGGACACAGGGGACACAAGTGTCTGTGTGGCTTGCAGTGCCCGACCAGAGGGAGGGAGGTTGTCTGGCTGCTGAGGCGCAGCCGGTGTCAGCCCTTCGGGGAACTGCCCGTGGAGGCTTCGTGAATGGGGGCTGCCAACTCAGAACCCCCGTTCCCTGTGGCTGCAGCCAGCCAGGGGGCTCCAGGGTCGGGCGCGCCCGCGGGCCTGGGGGGCTTCTTGCCTGTGTGCAGGGCTTCTACGCACAAGGTGGCACCTCATTCCGGCCCAAGGGTGGTGGCAGGAACTCAGGAGGCGCTCGGGGACTTAGCAGGGCCCGCCCCTGGGGCCAGGGGTCTGGCAGGCTCCGGGGCAAATGGACTACGGAAGCCGAGAGGGGCCCGTCCGCGCCAAAACCCAAAACGCGCTGCGGCCTCCAGGGACACAGGGGGACACAAGTGGCTGTGTGGCTTGCAGTGCCCGACCAGAGGGAGGGAGGTTGTCTGGCTGCTGAGGCGCAGCCGGTGTCAGCCCTTCGGGGAACTGCCCGTGGATGCTTCGGGAATGGGGGCTGCCAACTCAGAACCCCCGTTCCCTGTGGCTGCAGCCAGCCAGGGGGCTCCAGGGTCGGGCGCGCCCGCGGGCCTGGGGGGCTTCTTGCCTGTGTGCAGGGCTTCTACGCACAAGGTGGCCCCTCATCCCGGCCCAAGGGTGGTGGCAGGAACCCAGGAGGCGCTCGGGGACTCAGCAGGGCCCACCCCTGGGGCCAGGGGTCTGGCAGGCTCCGGGGCAAATGGACTACGGAAGCTGAGAGGGGCCCGTCCGCGCCAAAACCCAAAACGCGCTGCGGCCTCCAGGGACACAGGGGAAACAAGTGGCTGTGTGGCTTACAGTGCCCGACCAGAGGGAGGGAGGTTGTCTGGCTGCTGAGGCGCAGCCGGTGTCAGCCCTTCGGGGAACTGCCCGTGGAGGCTTCGGGAATGGGGGCTGCCAACTCAGAACCCCCGTTCCCTGTGGCTGCAGCCAGCCAGGGGGCTCCAGGGTCGGGCGCGCCCGCGGGCCTGGGGGGCTTCTTGCCTGTGTGTAGGGCTACTACGCACAAGGTGGCACCTCATCCCGGCCCAAGGGTGGTGGCAGGAACCCAGGAGGCGCTCGGGGACTCAGCAGGGCCCGCCCCTGGGGCCAGGGGTCTGGCAGGCTCCGGGGGCAAATGGACTACGGAAACCGAGAAGGGCCCGTCCGCGCCAAAACCCAAAACGCGCTGCGGCCTCCAGGGACACAGGGGACACAAGTGGCTGTGTGGCTTGAAGTGCCCGACCAGAGGGAGGGAGGTTGTCTGGCTGCTGAGGCGCAGCCGGTGTCAGCCCTTCGGGGAACTGCCCGTGGATGCTTCGTGAATGGGGGCTGCCAACTCAGAACCCCCGTTTCCTGTGGCTGCAGCCAGCCAGGGGGCTCCAGGGTCGGGTGCGCCCGCGGGCCTGGGGGCTTCTTACCTGTGTGCAGGGCTTCTACGCACAAGGTGGCACCTCATCCCGGCCCAAGGGTGGTGGCAGGAACTCAGGAGGCGCTCGGGGACTCAGCAGGGCCCGCCCCTGGGGCCAGGGGTCTGGCAGGCTCCGGGGGCAAATGGAGTACGGAAGCCGAGAGGGGCCCGTCCGCGCCAAAACCCAAAACGCGCTGCGGCCTCCAGGGACACAGGGGACACAAGTGGCTGTGTGGCTTGCAGTGCCCGACCCGAGGGAGGGAGGTTGTCTGGCTGCTGAGGCGCAGCCGGTGTCAGCCCTTCGGGGAACTGCCCGTGGATGCTTCGGGAATGGGGGCTGCCAACTCAGATACCCCGTTCCCTGTGGCTGCAGCCAGCCAGGGGGCTCCAGGGTCGGGTGCGCCCGTGGGCCTGGGGGCCTTCTTGCCTGTGTGCAGGGCTTCTACGCACAAGGTGGCACCTCATCCCGGCCCAAGGGTGGTGGCAGGAACTCAGGAGGCGCTTGGGGACTCAGCAGGGCCCGCCCCTGGGGCCAGGGGTCTGGCAGGCTCCGGGGGCAAATGGACTACGGAAGCCGAGAGGGGCCCGTCCTCGCCAAAACACAAAACGCGCTGCGGCCTCCAGGGACACAGGGGACACAAGTGGCTGTGTGGCTTGCAGTGCCCGACCAGAGGGAGGGAGGTTGTCTGGCTGCTGAGGCGCAGCCGGTGTCAGCCCTTTGGGGGAACTGCCCGTGGATGCTTCGGGAATGGGGGCTGCCAACTCAGAACCCCCGTTCCCTGTGGCTGCAGCCAGCCAGGGGGCTCCAGGGTCAGGCCTGGGGGGCTTCTTGACTGTGTGCAGGGCTTCTACGCACAAGGTGGCACCTCATCCCGGCCCAAGGGTGGTGGCAGGAACCCAGGAGGCACTCGGGGACTCAGCAGGGCCCGCCCCTGGGGCCAGGGGTCTGGCAGGCTCCAGGGCAAATGGACTACGGAAGCCGAGAGGGGCCCGTCGGCGCCAAAACCCAAAACGCACTGCGGCCTCCAGGGACACAGGGGACACAAGTGGCTGTGTGGCTTGCAGTGCCCGACCAGAGGGAGGGAGGTTGTCTGGTTACTGAGGCGCAGCCGGTGTCAGCCCTTTGGGGGAACTGCCCGTGGATGCTTCGGGAATGGGGGCTGCCAACTCAGAACCCCCGTTCCCTATGGCTGCAGCCAGCCAGGGGGCTCCAGGGTCGGGCGCGCCCGCGGGCCTGGGGGGCTTCTTGCCTGTGTGCAGGGCTTCTACGCACAAGGTGGCACCTCATCCCGGCCCAAGGGTGGTGGCAGGAACCCAGGAGGCGCTCGGGGACTCAGCAGGGCCCACCCCTGGGGCCAGGGGTCTGGCAGGCTCCGGGGCAAATGGACTACGGAAGCCGAGAGGGGCCCGTCCGCGCCAAAACCCAAAACGCGCTGCGGCCTCCAGGGACACAGGGGATACAAGTTGCTGTGTGGCTTACAGTGCCCGACCAGAGGGAGGGAGGTTGTCTGGCTGCTGAGGCGCAGCCGGTGTCAGCCCTTCGGGGAACTGCCCGTGGATGCTTCGGGAATGGGGGCTGCCAACTCAGAACCCCCGTTCCCTGTGGCTGCAGCCAGCCAGGGGGCTCCAGGGTCGGGCGCGCCCGCGGGCCTGGGGGGCTTCTTGCCTGTGTGCAGGGCTTCTACGCACAAGGTGGCACCTCATCCCGGCCCAAGGGTGGTGGCAGGAACCCAGGAGGCGCTCGGGGACTCAGCAGGGCCCACCCCTGGGGCCAGGGGTCTGGCAGGCTCCGGGGCAAATGGACTACGGAAGCCGAGAGGGGCCCGTCCGCGCCAAAACCCAAAACGCGCTGCGGCCTCCAGGGACACAGGGGATACAAGTTGCTGTGTGGCTTACAGTGCCCGACCAGAGGGAGGGAGGTTGTCTGGCTGCTGAGGCGCAGCCGGTGTCAGCCCTTCGGGGAACTGCCCGTGGATGCTTCGGGAATGGGGGCTGCCAACTCAGAACCCCCGTTCCCTGTGGCTGCAGCCAGCCAGGGGGCTCCAGGGTCGGGCGCGCCCGCGGGCCTGGGGGGCTTCTTGCCTGTGTGCAGGGCTTCTACGCACAAGGTGGCACCTCATCCCGGCCCAAGGGTGGTGGCAGGAACCCAGGAGGCGCTCGGGGACTCAGCAGGGCCCACCCCTGGGGCCAGGGGTCTGGCAGGCTCCGGGGCAAATGGACTACGGAAGCCGAGAGGGGCCCGTCCGCGCCAAAACCCAAAACGCGCTGCGGCCTCCAGGGACACAGGGGACACATTGGCTGTGTGGCTTGCAGTGCCCGACCAGAGGGAGGGACGTTGTCTGGCTGCTGAGTCGCAGCCGGTGTCAGCCCTTCGGGGAACTGCCCGTGGATGCTTCGGGAATGGGGGCTGCCAACTCAGAACCCCCGTTCCCTGTGGCTGCAGCCAGCCAGGGGGCTCCAGGGTCGGGCGCGCCCGCGGGCCTGGGGGGCTTCTTGCCTGTGTGCAGGGCTTCTACGCACAAGGTGGCACCTCATTCCGGCGCAAGGGTGGTGGCAGGAACTCAGGAGGCGCTCGGGGACTTAGCAGGGCCCGCCCCTGGGGCCAGGGGTCTGGCAGGCTCCGGGGCAAATGGACTACGGAAGCCGAGAGGGGGCCCGTCCGCGCCAAAACCCAAAACGCGCTGCGGCCTCCAGGGACACAGGGGACACAAGTGGCTGTGTGGCTTGCAGTGCCCGACCAGAGGGAGGGATGTTGTCTGGCTGCTGAGGCGCAGCCGGTGTCAGCCCTTCGGGGAACTGCCCGTGGAGGCTTCGGGAATGGGGGCTGCCAACTCAGAACCCCCGTTCCCTGTGGCTGCAGCCAGCCAGGGGGCTCCAGGGTCGGGCGCGCCCGCGGGCCTGGGGGGCTTCTTGCCTGTGTGCAGGGCTTCTACGCACAAGGTGGCACCTCATCCCGGCCCAAGGGTGGTGGCAGGAACCCAGGAGGCGCTCGGGGACTCAGCAGGGCCCACCCCTGGGGCCAGGGGTCTGGCAGGCTCCGGGGCAAATGGACTACGGAAGCCGAGAGGGGCCCGTCCGCGCCAAAACCCAAAACGCGCTGCGGCCTCCAGGGACACAGGGGAAACAAGTGGCTGTGTGGCTTACAGTGCCCGACCAGAGGGAGGGAGGTTGTCTGGCTGCTGAGGCGCAGCCGGTGTCAGCCCTTCGGGGAACTGCCCGTGGAGGCTTCGGGAATGGGGGCTGCCAACTCAGAACCCCCGTTCCCTGTGGCTGCAGCCAGCCAGGGGGCTCCAGGGTCGGGCGCGCCCGCGGGCCTGGGGGGCTTCTTGCCTGTGTGTAGGGCTACTAGGCACAAGGTGGCACCTCATCCCGGCCCAAGGGTGGTGGCAGGAACCCAGGAGGCGCTCGGGGACTCAGCAGGGCCCGCCCCTGGGGCCAGGGGTCTGGCAGGCTCCGGGGGCAAATGGACTACGGAAACCGAGAAGGGCCCATCCGCGCCAAAACCCAAAACGCGCTGCGGCCTCCAGGGACACAGGGGACACAAGTGGCTGTGTGGCTTGAAGTGCCCGACCAGAGGGAGGGAGGTTGTCTGGCTGCTGAGGCGCAGCCGGTGTCAGCCCTTCGGGGAACTGCCCGTGGATGCTTCGTGAATGGGGGCTGCCAACTCAGAACCCCCGTTTCCTGTGGCTGCAGCCAGCCAGGGGGCTCCAGGGTCGGGTGCGCCCGTGGGCCTGGGGGCTTCTTACCTGTGTGCAGGGCTTCTACGCACAAGGTGGCACCTCATCCCGGCCCAAGGGTGGTGGCAGGAACTCAGGAGGCGCTCGGGGACTCAGCAGGGCCCGCCCCTGGGGCCAGGGGTCTGGCAGGCTCCGGGGGCAAATGGAGTACGGAAGCCGAGAGGGGCCCGTCCGCGCCAAAACCCAAAACGCGCTGCGGCCTCCAGGGACACAGGGGACACAAGTGGCTGTGTGGCTTGCAGTGCCCGACCCGTGGGAGGGAGGTTGTCTGGCTGCTGAGGCGCAGCCGGTGTCAGCCCTTCGGGGAACTGCCCGTGGATGCTTCGGGAATGGGGGCTGCCAACTCAGATACCCCGTTCCCTGTGGCTGCAGCCAGCCAGGCGGCTCCAGGGTCGGGTGCGCCCGTGGGCCTGGGGGCCTTCTTGCCTGTGTGCAGGGCTTCTACGCACAAGGTGGCACCTCATCCCGGCCCAAGGGTGGTGGCAGGAACTCAGGAGGCGCTCGGGGACTCAGCAGGGCCCGCCCCTGGGGCCAGGGGTCTGGCAGGCTCCGGGGGCAAATGGACTACGGAAGCCGAGAGGGGCCCGTCCTCGCCAAAACACAAAACGCGCTGCGGCCTCCAGGGACACAGGGGACACAAGTGGCTGTGTGGCTTGCAGTGCCCGACCAGAGGGAGGGAGGTTGTCTGGCTGCTGAGGCGCAGCCGGTGTCAGCCCTTCGGGGAACTGCCCGTGGAGGCTTCGTGATGGGGGCTGCCATCTCTGAACCCCCGTTCCCTGTGGCTGCAGCCAGCCAGGGGGCTCCAGGGTCGGGCGCGCCCGCGGGCCTGGGGGGCTTCTTGCCTGTGTGCAGGGCTTCTACGCACAAGGTGGCACCTCATCCCGGCCCAAGTGTGGTGGCAGGAACTCAGGAGGCGCTCGGGGACTCAGCAGGGCCCGCCCCTGGGGCCAGGGGTCTGGCAGGCTCCGGGGGCAAATGGACTACGGAAGCCGAGAGGGGCCCGTCCGCGCCAAAACCCAAAACGCGCTGCGGCCTCCAGGGACACAGGGGACACAAGTGGCTGTGTGGCTTGCAGTGCCCGACCAGAGGGAGGGAGGTTGTCTGGCTGCTGAGGCGCAGCCGGTGTCAGCCCTTCGGGGAACTGCCCGTGGATGCTTCGGGAATGGGGGCTGCCAACTCAGAACCCCCGTTCCCTGTGGCTGCAGCCAGCCAGGGGGCTCCAGGGTCAGGCCTGGGGGGCTTCTTGCCTGTGTGCAGGGCTTCTACGCACAAGGTGGCACCTCATCCCGGCCCAAGGGTGGTGGCAGGAACCCAGGAGGCGCTCGGGGACTCAGCAGGGCCCACCCCTGGGGCCAGGGGTCTGGCAGGCTCCGGGGCAAATGGACTACGGAAGCCGAGAGGGGCCCGTCCGCGCCAAAACCCAAAACGCGCTGCGGCCTCCAGGGACACAGGGGACACATTGGCTGTGTGGCTTGCAGTGCCCGACCAGAGGGAGGGACGTTGTCTGGCTGCTGAGTCGCAGCCGGTGTCAGCCCTTCGGGGAACTGCCCGTGGATGCTTCGGGAATGGGGGCTGCCAACTCAGAACCCCCGTTCCCTGTGGCTGCAGCCAGCCAGGGGGCTCCAGGGTCGGGCGCGCACGCGGGCCTGGGGGGCTTCTTGCCTGTGTGCAGGGCTTCTACGCACAAGGTGGCACCTCATTCCGGCGCAAGGGTGGTGGCAGGAACTCAGGAGGCGCTCGGGGACTTAGCAGGGCCCGCCCCTGGGGCCAGGGGTCTGGCAGGCTCCGGGGCAAATGGACTACGGAAGCCGAGAGGGGCCCGTCCGCGCCAAAACCCAAAACGCGCTGCGGCCTCCAGGGACACAGGGGACACAAGTGGCTGTGTGGCTTGCAGTGCCCGACCAGAGGGAGGGAGGTTGTCTGGCTGCTGAGGCGCAGCCGGTGTCAGCCCTTCGGGGAACTGCCCGTGGATGCTTCGGGAATGGGGGCTGCCAACTCAGAACCCCCGTTCCCTGTGGCTGCAGCCAGCCAGGGGGCTCCAGGGTCGGCGCGCCCGCGGGCCTGGGGGGCTTCTTGCCTGTGTGCAGGGCTTCTACGCACAAGGTGGCACCTCATCCCGGCCCAAGGGTGGTGGCAGGAACCCAGGAGGCGCTCGGGGACTCAGCAGGGCCCACCCCTGGGGCCAGGGGTCTGGCAGGCTCCAGGGCAAATGGACTACGGAAGCCGAGAGGGGCCCGTCCGCGCCAAAACCCAAAACGCGCTGCGGCCTCCAGGGACACAGGGGAAACAAGTGGCTGTGTGGCTTACAGTGCCCGACCAGAGGGAGGGAGGTTGTCTGGCTGCTGAGGCGCAGCCGGTGTCAGCCCTTCGGGGAACTGCCCGTGGATGCTTCGGGAATGGGGGCTGCCAACTCAGAACCCCCGTTCCCTGTGGCTGCAGCCAGCCAGGGGGTTCCAGGGTCGGGCGCGCCCGCGGGCCTGGGGGGCTTATTGCCTGTGTGTAGGGCTTCTACGCACAAGGTGGCACCTCATCCCGGCCCAAGGGTGGTGGCAGGAACCCAGGAGGCGCTCGGGGACGCAGCAGGGCCCGCCCCTGGGGCCAGGGGTCTGGCAGGCTCCGGGGGCAAATGGACTACGGAAACCGAGAAGGGCCCGTCCGCGCCAAAACCCAAAACGCCCTGCGGCCTCCAGGGACACAGGGGACACAAGTGGCTGTGTGGCTTGAAGTGCCCGACCAGAGGGAGGGAGGTTGTCTGGCTGCTGAGGCGCAGCCGGTGTCAGCCCTTCGGGGAACTGCCCGTGGATGCTTCGTGAATGGGGGCTGCCAACTCAGAACCCCCGTTCCCTGTGGCTGCAGCCAGCCAGGGGGCTCCAGGGTCGGGTGCGCCCGCGGGCCTGGGGGGCTTCTTGCCTGTGTGCAGGGCTTCTACGCACAAGGTGGCACCTCATCCCGGCCCAAGGGTGGTGGCAGGAACTCAGGAGGCGCTCGGGGACTCAGCAGGGCCCGCCCCTGGGGCCAGGGGTCTGGCAGGCTCCGGGGGCAAATGGAGTACGGAAACCGAGAGGGGCCCGTCCGCGCCAAAACCCAAAACGCGCTGCGGCCTCCAGGGACACAGGGGACACAAGTGGCTGTGTGGCTTGCAGTGCCCGACCAGAGGGAGGGAGGTTGTCTGGCTGCTGAGGCGCAGCCGGTGTCAGCCCTTCGGGGAACTGCCCGTGGATGCTTCGGGAATGGGGGCTGCCAACTCAGAACCCCCGTTCCCTGTGGCTGCAGCCAGCCAGGGGGCTCCAGGGTCGGGCGCGCCCGCGGGCCTGGGGGGCTTCTTGCCTGTGTGCAGGGCTTCTACGCACAAGGTGGCACCTCATTCCGGCGCAAGGGTGGTGGCAGGAACTCAGGAGGCGCTCGGGGACTCAGCAGGGCCCGCCCCTGGGGCCAGGGGTCTGGCAGGCTCCGGGGGCAAATGGAGTACGGAAGCCGAGAGGGGCCCGTCCGCGCCAAAACCCAAAACGCGCTGCGGCCTCCAGGGACACAGGGGACACAAGTGGCTGTGTGGCTTGCAGTGCCCGACCAGAGGGAGGGAGGTTGTCTGGCTGCTGAGGCGCAGCCGGTGTCAGCCCTTCGGGGAACTGCCCGTGGATGCTTCGGGAATGGGGGCTGCCAACTCAGAACCCCCGTTCCCTGTGGCTGCAGCCAGCCAGGGGGCTCCAGGGTCGGGCGCGCCCGCGGGCCTGGGGGGCTTCTTGCCTGTGTGTAGGGCTTCTACGCACAAGGTGGCACCTCATCCCGGCCCAAGGGTGGTGGCAGGAACCCAGGAGGCGCTCGGGGACTCAGCAGGGCCCGCCCCTGGGGCCAGGGGTCTGGCAGGCTCCGGGGGCAAATGGACTACGGAAACCGAGAAGGGCCCGTCCGCGCCAAAACCCAAAACGCCCTGCGGCCTCCAGGGACACAGGGGACACAAGTGGCTGTGTGGCTTGAAGTGCCCGACCAGAGGGAGGGAGGTTGTCTGGCTGCTGAGGCGCAGCCGGTGTCAGCCCTTCGGGGAACTGCCCGTGGATGCTTCGTGAATGGGGGCTGCCAAATCAGAACCCCCGTTCCCTGTGGCTGCAGCCAGCCAGGGGGCTCCAGGTTCGGGTGCGCCCGCGGGCCTGGGGGGCTTCTTGCCTGTGTGCAGGGCTTCTACGCACAAGGTGGCACCTCATCCCGGCCCAAGGGTGGTGGCAGGAACTCAGGAGGCGCTCGGGGACTCAGCAGGGCCCGCCCCTGGGGCCAGGGGTCTGGCAGGCTCCGGGGGCAAATGGACTACGGAAGCCGAGAGGGGCCCGTCCGCGCCAAAACCCAAAACGCGCTGCGGCCTCCAGGGACACAGGGGACACAAGTGGCTGTGTGGCTTGCAGTGCCCGACCAGAGGGAGGGAGGTTGTCTGGCTGCTGAGGCGCAGCCGGTGTCAGCCCTTCGGGGAACTGCCCGTGGAGGCTTCGGGAATGGGGGCTGCCAACTCAGATACCCCGTTCCCTGTGGCTGCAGCCAGCCAGGGGGCTCCAGGTTCGGGTGCGCCCGTGGGCCTGGGGGCCTTCTTGCCTGTGTGCAGGGCTTCTACGCACAAGGTGGCACCTCATCCCGGCCCAAGGGTGGTGGCATGAACCCAGGAGGTGCACGGGGACTCAGCAGGGCAAGCCCCTGGGGCCAGGGGTCTGGCAGGCTCCAGGGCAAATGGACTACGGAAGCCGAGAGGGGCCCGTCCGCGCCAAAACACAAAATGCGCTGCGGCCTCCAGGGACACAGGGGACACAAGTGGCTGTGTGGCTTGCAGTGCCCGACCAGAGGGAGGGAGTTTGTCTGGCTGCTGAGGCGCAGCCGGTGTCAGCCCTTCGGGGAACTGCCCGTGGATGCTTCGGGAATGGGGGCTGCCAACTCAGAACCCCCGTTCCCTGTGGCTGCAGCCATCCAGGGGGCTCCAGGGTCGGGCGCGCCCGCGGGCCTGGGGGGCTTCTTCCCTGTGTGCAGGGCTTCTACGCACAAGGTGGCACCTCATCCCGGCCCAAGGGTGGTGGCAGGAACCCAGGAGGCGCTCGGGGACTCAGCAGGGCCCACCCCTGGGGCCAGGGGTCTGGCAGGCTCCGGGGCAAATGGACTACGGAAGCCGAGAGGGGCCCGTCCGCGCCAAAACCCAAAACGCGCTGCGGCCTCCAGGGACACAGGGGACACAAGTGGCTGTGTGGCTTACAGTGCCCGACCAGAGGGAGGGAGGTTGTCTGGCTGCTGAGGCGCAGCCGGTGTCAGCCCTTCGGGGAACTGCCCGTGGATGCTTCGGGAATGGGGGCTGCCAACTCAGAACCCCCGTTCCCTGTGGCTGCAGCCAGCCAGGGGGCTCCAGGGTCGGGCGCGCCCGCGGGCCTGGGGGGCTTTTTGCCTGTGTGCAGGGCTTCTACGCACAAGGTGGCACCTCATCCCGGCCCAAGGGTGGTGGCAGGAACCCAGGAGGCGCTCGGGGACTCAGCAGGGCCCACCCCTGGGGCCAGGGGTCTGGCAGGCTCCGGGGCAAATGGACTACGGAAGCCGAGAGGGGCCCGTCCGCGCCAAAACCCAAAACGCGCTGCGGCCTCCAGGGACACAGGGGACACAAGTGGCTGTGTGGCTTACAGTGCCCGACCAGAGGGAGGGAGGTTGTCTGGCTGCTGAGGCGCAGCCGGTGTCAGCCCTTCGGGGAACTGCCCGTGGATGCTTCGGGAATGGGGGCTGCCAACTCAGAACCCCCGTTCCCTGTGGCTGCAGCCAGCCAGGGGGCTCCAGGGTCGGGCGCGCCCGCGGGCCTCGGGGGCTTCTTGCCTGTGTGCAGGGCTTCTACGCACAAGGTGGCACCTCATCCCGGCCCAAGGGTGGTGGCAGGAACCCAGGAGGCACTCGGGGACTCAGCAGGGCCCGCCCCTGGGGACAGGGGTCTGGCAGGCTCCGGGGGCAAATGGACTACGGAAACCGAGAGGGGCTCGTCCGCGCCAAAACCCAAAACGCGCTGCGGCCTCCAGGGACACAGGGGACACAAGTGGCTGTGTGGCTTGCAGTGCCCGACCAGAGGGAGGGAGGTTGTCTGGCTGCTGAGGCGCAGCCGGTGTCAGCCCTTCGGGGAACTGCCCGTGGAGGCTTCGTGAATGGGGGCTGCCAACTCTGAACCCCCGTTCCCTGTGGCTGCAGCCAGCCAGGGGGCTCCAGGGTCGGCGCGCCCGCGGGCCTGGGGGGCTTCTTGCCTGTGTGCAGGGCTTCTACGCACAAGGTGGCACCTCATCCCGGCCCAAGGGTGGTGGCAGGAACTCAGGAGGCGCTCGGGGACTCAGCAGGGCCTGCCCCTGGGGCCAGGGGTCTGGCAGGCTCCGGGGGCAAATGGACTACGGAAGCCGAGAGGGGCCCGTCCGCGCCAAAACCCAAAACGCGCTGCGGCCTCCAGGGACACAGGGGACACAAGTGGCTGTGTGGCTTGCAGTGCCCGACCAGAGGGAGGGAGGTTGTCTGGCTGCTGAGGCGCAGCCGGTGTCAGCCCTTCGGGGAACTGCCCGTGGATGCTTCGGGAATGGGGGCTGCCAACTCAGAACCCCCGTTCCCTGTGGCTGCAGCCAGCCAGGGGGCTCCAGGGTCGGGTGCGCCCGCGGGCCTGGGGGGCTTCTTGCCTGTGTGCAGGGCTTCTACGCACAAGGTGGCACCTCATCCCGGCCCAAGGGTGGTGGCAGGAACTCAGGAGGCGCTCGGGGACTCAGCAGGGCCCGCCCCTGGGGCCAGGGGTCTGGCAGGCTCCGGGGGCAAATGGACTACGGAAGCCGAGAGGGGCCCGTCCTCGCCAAAACACAAAACGCGCTGCGGCCTCCAGGGACACAGGGGACACAAGTGGCTGTGTGGCTTGCAGTGCCCGACCAGAGGGAGGGAGGTTGTCTGGCTGCTGAGGCGCAGCCGGTGTCAGCCCTTCGGGGAACTGCCCGTGGAGGCTTCGTGAATGGGGGCTGCCAACTCTGAACCCCCGTTCCCTGTGGCTGCAGCCAGCCAGGGGGCTCCAGGGTCGGGCGCGCCCGCGGGCCTGGGGGGCTTCTTGCCTGTGTGCAGGGCTTCTACGCACAAGGTGGCACCTCATCCCGGCCCAAGGGTGGTGGCAGGAACTCAGGAGGCGCTCGGGGACTCAGCAGGGCCTGCCCCTGGGGCCAGGGGTCTGGCAGGCTCCGGGGGCAAATGGACTACGGAAGCCGAGAGGGGCCCGTCCGCGCCAAAACCCAAAACGCGCTGCGGCCTCCAGGGACACAGGGGACACAAGTGGCTGTGTGGCTTACAATGCCCGACCAGAGGGAGGGAGGTTGTCTGGCTGCTGAGGCGCAGCCGGTGTCAGCCCTTCGGGGAACTGCCCGTGGATGCTTCGGGAATGGGGGCTGCCAACTCAGAACCCCCGTTCCCTGTGGCTGCAGCCAGCCAGGGGGCTCCAGGGTCGGGCGCGCCCGCGGGCCTCGGGGGCTTCTTGCCTGTGTGCAGGGCTTCTACGCACAAGGTGGCACCTCATCCCGGCCCAAGGGTGGTGGCAGGAACCCAGGAGGCACTCGGGGACTCAGCAGGGCCCGCCCCTGGGGACAGGGGTCTGGCAGGCTCCGGGGGCAAATGGACTACGGAAACCGAGAGGGGCTCGTCCGCGCCAAAACCTAAAACGCGCTGCGGCCTCCAGGGACACAGGGGACACAAGTGGCTGTGTGGCTTGCAGTGCCCGACCAGAGGGAGGGAGGTTGTCTGGCTGCTGAGGCGCAGCCGGTGTCAGCCCTTCGGGGAACTGCCCGTGGAGGCTTCGTGAATGGGGGCTGCCAACTCTGAACCCCCGTTCCCTGTGGCTGCAGCCAGCCAGGGGGCTCCAGGGTCGGCGCGCCCGCGGGCCTGGGGGGCTTCTTGCCTGTGTGCAGGGCTTCTACGCACAAGGTGGCACCTCATCCCGGCCGGGTGGTGGCAGGAACTCAGGAGGCGCTCGGGGACTCAGCAGGGCCCGCCCCTGGGGCCAGGGGTCTGGCAGGCTCCGGGGGCAAATGGACTACGGAAACCGAGAAGGGCCCGTCCGCGCCAAAACCCAAAACGCCCTGCGGCCTCCAGGGACACAGGGGACACAAGTGGCTGTGTGGCTTGAAGTGCCCGACCAGAGGGAGGGAGGTTGTCTGGCTGCTGAGGCGCAGCCGGTGTCAGCCCTTCGGGGAACTGCCCGTGGATGCTTCGGGAATGGGGGCTGCCAACTCAGAACCCCCGTTCCCTGTGGCTGCAGCCAGCCAGGGGGCTCCAGGGTCGGGTGCGCCCGCGGGCCTGGGGGGCTTCTTGCCTGTGTGCAGGGCTTCTACGCACAAGGTGGCACCTCATCCCGGCCCAAGGGTGGTGGCAGGAACTCAGGAGGCGCTCGGGGACTCAGCAGGGCCCGCCCCTGGGGCCAGGGGTCTGGCAGGCTCCGGGGGCAAATGGAGTACGGAAGCCGAGAGGGGCCCGTCCGCGCCAAAACCCAAAACGCGCTGCGGCCTCCAGGGACACAGGGGACACAAGTGGCTGTGTGGCTTGCAGTGCCCGACCAGAGGGAGGGAGGTTGTCTGGCTGCTGAGGCGCAGCCGGTGTCAGCCCTTCGGGGAACTGCCCGTGGAGGCTTCGGGAATGGGGGCTGCCAACTCAGATACCCCGTTCCCTGTGGCTGCAGCCAGCCAGGGGGCTCCAGGGTCGGGTGCGCCTGTGGGCCTGGGGGCCTTCTTGCCTGTGTGCAGGGCTTCTACGCACAAGGTGGAACCTCATCCCGGCCCAAGGGTGGTGGCAGGAACTCAGGAGGCGCTCGGGGACTCAGCAGGGCCCGCCCCTGGGGCCAGGGGTCTGGCAGGCTCCGGGGGCAAATGGACTACGGAAGCCGAGAGGGGCCCGTCCTCGCCAAAACACAAAACGCGCTGCGGCCTCCAGGGACACAGGGGACACAAGTGGCTGTGTGGCTTGCAGTGCCCGACCAGAGGGAGGGAGGTTGTCTGGCTGCTGAGGCGCAGCCGGTGTCAGCCCTTCGGGGAACTGCCCGTGGAGGCTTCGTGAATGGGGGCTGCCATATCTGAACCCCCGTTCCCTGTGGCTGCAGCCAGCCAGGGGGCTCCAGGGTCGGGCGCGCCCGCGGGCCTGGGGGGCTTCTTGCCTGTGTGCAGGGCTTCTACGCACAAGGTGGCACCTCATCCTGGCCCAAGGGTGGTGGCAGGAACTCAGGAGGCGCTCGGGGACTCAGCAGGGCCCGCCCCTGGGGCCAGGGGTCTGGCAGGCTCCGGGGCAAATGGACTACGGAAGCCGAGAGGGGCCCGTCCGCGCCAAAACCCAAAACGCGCTGCGGCCTCCAGGGACACAGGGGACACAAGTGGCTGTGTGGCTTGCAGTGCCCAACCAGAGGGAGGGAGGTTGTCTGGCTGCTGAGGCGCAGCCGGTGTCAGCCCTTCGGGGAACTGCCCGTGGATGCTTCGGGAATGGGGGCTGCCAACTCAGAACCCCCGTTCCCTGTGGCTGCAGCCAGCCAGGGGGCTCCAGGGTCGGGCCTGGGGGGCTTCTTGCCTGTGTGCAGGGCTTCTACGCACAAGGTGGCACCTCATTCCGGCGCAAGGGTGGTGGCAGGAACTCAGGAGGCGCTCGGGGACTTAGCAGGGCCCGCCCCTGGGGCCAGGGGTCTGGCAGGCTCCGGGGCAAATGGACTACGGAAGCCGAGAGGGGCCCGTCCGCGCCAAAACCCAAAACGCGCTGCGGCCTCCAGGGACACAGGGGACACAAGTGGCTGTGTGGCTTGCAGTGCCCGACCAGAGGGAGGGAGGTTGTCTGGCTGCTGAGGCGCAGCCGGTGTCAGCCCTTCGGGGAACTGCCCGTGGATGCTTCGGGAATGGGGGCTGCCAACTCAGAACCCCCGTTCCCTGTGGCTGCAGCCAGCCAGGGGGCTCCAGGGTCGGGCGCGCCCGCGGGCCTGGGGGGCTTCTTGCCTGTGTGCAGGGCTTCTACGCACAAGGTGGCACCTCATCCCGGCCCAAGGGTGGTGGCAGGAACCCAGGAGGCGCTCGGGGACTCAGCAGGGCCCACCCCTGGGGCCAGGGGTCTGGCAGGCTCCGGGGCAAATGGACTACGGAAGCCGAGAGGGGCCCGTCCGCGCCAAAACCCAAAACGCGCTGCGGCCTCCAGGGACACAGGGGAAACAAGTGGCTGTGTGGCTTACAGTGCCCGACCAGAGGGAGGGAGGTTGTCTGGCTGCTGAGGCGCAGCCGGTGTCAACCCTTCGGGGAACTGCCCGTGGATGCTTCGGGAATGGGGGCTGCCAACTCAGAACCCCCGTTCCCTGTGGCTGCAGCCAGCCAGGGGGCTCCAGGGTCGGGCGCGCCCGCGGGCCTGGGGGGCTTCTTGCCTGTGTGTAGGGCTTCTACGCACAAGGTGGCACCTCATCCCGGCCCAAGGGTGGTGGCAGGAACCCAGGAGGCGCTCGGGGACTCAGCAGGGCCCGCCCCTGGGGCCAGGGGTCTGGCAGGCTCCGGGGGCAAATGGACTACGGAAACCGAGAAGGGCCCGTCCGCGCCAAAACCCAAAACGCGCTGCGGCCTCCAGGGACACAGGGGACACAAGTGGCTGTGTGGCTTGAAGTGCCCGACCAGAGGGAGGGAGGTTGTCTGGCTGCTGAGGCGCAGCCGGTGTCAGCCCTTCGGGGAACTGCCCGTGGATGCTTCGTGAATGGGGGCTGCCAACTCAGAACCCCCGTTCCCTGTGGCTGCAGCCAGCCAGGGGGCTCCAGGGTCGGGTGCGCCCGCGGGCCTGGGGGGCTTCTTGCCTGTGTGCAGGGCTTCTACGCACAAGGTGGCACCTCATCCCGGCCCAAGGGTGGTGGCAGGAACCCAGGAGGCGCTCGGGGACTCAGCAGGGCCCGCCCCTGGGGCCAGGGGTCTGGCAGGCTCCGGGGGCAAATGGACTACGGAAGCCGAGAGGGGCCCGTCCGCGCCAAAACCCAAAACGCGCTGCGGCCTCCAGGGACACAGGGGACACAAGTGGCTGTGTGGCTTGCAGTGCCCGACCAGAGGGAGGGAGGTTGTCTGGCTGCTGAGGCGCAGCCGGTGTCAGCCCTTCGGGGAACTGCCCGTGGAGGCTTCGGGAATGGGGGCTGCCAACTCAGAACCCCCGTTCCCTGTGGCTGCAGCCAGCCAGGGGGCTCCAGGGTCGGGCGCGCC
The DNA here is from genome assembly GCF_033115175.1 of Lepus europaeus. NCBI lineage: Eukaryota > Metazoa > Chordata > Mammalia > Lagomorpha > Leporidae > Lepus > Lepus europaeus. Next base: position 49,721 of record NW_026909092.1, on the reverse strand, counting down.
CGTGGGCCTGGGGGCCTTCTTGCCTGTGTGCAGGGCTTCTACGCACAAGGTGGCACCTCATCCCGGCCCAAGGGTGGTGGCAGGAACTCAGGAGGCGCTCGGGGACTCAGCAGGGCCCGCCCCTGGGGCCAGGGGTCTGGCAGGCTCCGGGGGCAAATGGACTACGGAAGCCGAGAGGGGCCCGTCCTCGCCAAAACACAAAACGCGCTGCGGCCTCCAGGGACACAGGGGACACAAGTGGCTGTGTGGCTTGCAGTGCCCGACCAGAGGGAGGGAGGTTGTCTGGCTGCTGAGGCGCAGCCGGTGTCAGCCCTTCGGGGAACTGCCCGTGGAGGCTTCGTGAATGGGGGCTGCCATCTCTGAACCCCCGTTCCCTGTGGCTGCAGCCAGCCAGGGGGCTCCAGGGTCGGGCGCGCCCGCGGGCCTGGGGGGCTTCTTGCCTGTGTGCAGGGCTTCTACGCACAAGGTGGCACCTCATCCTGGCCCAAGGGTGGTGGCAGGAACTCAGGAGGCGCTCGGGGACTCAGCAGGGCCCGCCCCTGGGGCCAGGGGTCTGGCAGGCTCCGGGGCAAATGGACTACGGAAGCCGAGAGGGGCCCGTCCGCGCCAAAACCCAAAACGCGCTGCGGCCTCCAGGGACACAGGGGACACAAGTGGCTGTGTGGCTTGCAGTGCCCGACCAGAGGGAGGGAGGTTGTCTGGCTGCTGAGGCGCAGCCGGTGTCAGCCCTTCGGGGAACTGCCCGTGGATGCTTCGGGAATGGGGGCTGCCAACTCAGAACCCCCGTTCCCTGTGGCTGCAGCCAGCCAGGGGGCTCCAGGGTCGGGCGCGCCCGCGGGCCTGGGGGGCTTCTTGCCTGTGTTTAGGGCTTCTACGCACAAGGTAGCACCTCATCCCGGCCCAAGGGTGGTGGCAGGAACCCAGGAGGCGCTCGGGGACTCAGCAGGGCCCGCCCCTGGGGCCAGGGGTCTGGCAGGCTCCGGGGGCAAATGGACTATGGAAACCGAGAAGGGCCCGTCCGCGACAAAACCCAAAACGCGCTGCGGCCTCCAGGGACACAGGGGACACAAGTGGCTGTGTGGCTTGAAGTGCCCGACCAGAGGGAGGGAGGTTGTCTGGCTGCTGAGGCGCAGCCGGTGTCAGCCCTTCGGGGAACTGCCTGTGGAGGCTTCGTGAATGGGGGCTATCAACTCAGAACCCCCGTTCCCTGTGGCTGCAGCCAGCCAGGGGGCTCCAGGGTCGGGTGCGCCCGCGGGCCTGGGGGGCTTCTTGCCTGTGTGCAGGCCTCTACGCACAAGGTGGCACCTCATCCCGGCCCAAGGGTGGTGGCAGGAACTCAGGAGGCGCTCGGGGACTCAGCAGGGCCCGCCCCTGGGGCCAGGGGTCTGGCAGGCTCCGGGGGCAAATGGAGTACGGAAGCCGAGAGGGGCCCGTCCGCGCCAAAACCCAAAACGCGCTGCGGCCTCCAGGGACACAGGGGACACAAGTGGCTGTGTGGCTTGCAGTGCCCGACCAGAGGGAGGGAGGTTGTCTGGCTGCTGAGGCGCAGCCGGTGTCAGCCCTTCGGGGAACTGCCCGTGGATGCTTCGTGAATGGGGGCTGCCAACTCAGAACCCCCGTTCCCTGTGGCTGCAGCCAGCCAGGGGGCTCCAGGGTCGGGTGCGCCCGCGGGCCTGGGGGGCTTCTTGCCTGTGTGCAGGGCTTCTACGCACAAGGTGGCACCTCATCCCGGCCCAAGGGTGGTGGCAGGAACTCAGGAGGCGCTCGGGGACTCAGCAGGGCCCGCCCCTGGGGCCAGGGGTCTGGCAGGCTCCGGGGGCAAATGGAGTACGGAAGCCGAGAGGGGCCAGTCCGCGCCAAAACCCAAAACGCGCTGCGGCCTCCAGGGACACAGGGGACACAAGTGGCTGTGTGGCTTGCAGTGCCCGACCAGAGGGAGGGAGGTTGTCTGGCTGCTGAGGCGCAGCCGGTGTCAGCCCTTCGGGGAACTGCCCGTGGATGCTTCGGGAATGGGGGCTGCCAACTCAGAACCCCCGTTCCCTGTGGCTGCAGCCAGCCAGGGGGCTCCAGGGTCGGGCGCGCCCGCGGGCCTGGGGGGCTTCTTGCCTGTGTGTAGGGCTTCTACGCACAAGGTAGCACCTCATCCCGGCCCAAGGGTGGTGGCAGGAACCCAGGAGGCGCTCGGGGACTCAGCAGGGCCCGCCCCTGGGGCCAGGGGTCTGGCAGGCTCCGGGGGCAAATGGACTATGGAAACCGAGAAGGGCCCGTCCGCGACAAAACCCAAAACGCGCTGCGGCCTCCAGGGACACAGGGGACACAAGTGGCTGTGTGGCTTGAAGTGCCCGACCAGAGGGAGGGAGGTTGTCTGGCTGCTGAGGCGCAGCCGGTGTCAGCCCTTCGGGGAACTGCCTGTGGAGGCTTCGTGAATGGGGGCTATCAACTCAGAACCCCCGTTCCCTGTGGCTGCAGCCAGCCAGGGGGCTCCAGGGTCGGGTGCGCCCGCGGGCCTGGGGGGCTTCTTGCCTGTGTGCAGGCCTCTACGCACAAGGTGGCACCTCATCCCGGCCCAAGGGTGGTGGCAGGAACTCAGGAGGCGCTCGGGGACTCAGCAGGGCCCGCCCCTGGGGCCAGGGGTCTGGCAGGCTCCGGGGGCAAATGGAGTACGGAAGCCGAGAGGGGCCCGTCCGCGCCAAAACCCAAAACGCGCTGCGGCCTCCAGGGACACAGGGGACACAAGTGGCTGTGTGGCTTGCAGTGCCCGACCAGAGGGAGGGAGGTTGTCTGGCTGCTGAGGCGCAGCCGGTGTCAGCCCTTCGGGGAACTGCCCGTGGATGCTTCGTGAATGGGGGCTGCCAACTCAGAACCCCCGTTCCCTGTGGCTGCAGCCAGCCAGGGGGCTCCAGGGTCGGGTGCGCCCGCGGGCCTGGGGGGCTTCTTGCCTGTGTGCAGGGCTTCTACGCACAAGGTGGCACCTCATCCCGGCCCAAGGGTGGTGGCAGGAACTCAGGAGGCGCTCGGGGACTCAGCAGGGCCCGCCCCTGGGGCCAGGGGTCTGGCAGGCTCCGGGGGCAAATGGAGTACGGAAGCCGAGAGGGGCCAGTCCGCGCCAAAACCCAAAACGCGCTGCGGCCTCCAGGGACACAGGGGACACAAGTGGCTGTGTGGCTTGCAGTGCCCGACCAGAGGGAGGGAGGTTGTCTGGCTGCTGAGGCGCAGCCGGTGTCAGCCCTTCGGGGAACTGCCCGTGGAGGCTTCGGGAATGGGGGCTGCCAACTCAGATACCCCGTTCCCTGTGGCTGCAGCCAGCCAGGGGGCTCCAGGGTCGGGTGCGCCCGTGGGCCTGGGGGCCTTCTTGCCTGTGTGCAGGGCTTCTACGCACAAGGTGGAACCTCATCCCGGCCCAAGGGTGGTGGCAGGAACTCAGGAGGCGCTCGGGGACTCAGCAGGGCCCGCCCCTGGGGCCAGGGGTCTGGCAGGCTCCGGGGGCAAATGGACTACGGAAGCCGAGAGGGGCCCGTCCTCGCCAAAACACAAAACGCGCTGCGGCCTCCAGGGACACAGGGGACACAAGTGGCTGTGTGGCTTGCAGTGCCCGACCAGAGGGAGGGAGGTTGTCTGGCTGCTGAGGCGCAGCCGGTGTCAGCCCTTCGGGGAACTGCCCGTGGAGGCTTCGTGAATGGGGGCTGCCATCTCTGAACCCCCGTTCCCTGTGGCTGCAGCCAGCCAGGGGGCTCCAGGGTCGGGCGCGCCCGCGGGCCTGGGGGGCTTCTTGCCTGTGTGCAGGGCTTCTACGCACAAGGTGGCACCTCATCCTGGCCCAAGGGTGGTGGCAGGAACTCAGGAGGCGCTCGGGGACTCAGCAGGGCCCGCCCCTGGGGCCAGGGGTCTGGCAGGCTCCGGGGCAAATGGACTACGGAAGCCGAGAGGGGCCCGTCCGCGCCAAAACCCAAAACGCGCTGCGGCCTCCAGGGACACAGGGGACACAAGTGGCTGTGTGGCTTGCAGTGCCCGACCAGAGGGAGGGAGGTTGTCTGGCTGCTGAGGCGCAGCCGGTGTCAGCCCTTCGGGGAACTGCCCGTGGAGGCTTCGGGAATGGGGGCTGCCAACTCAGAACCCCCGTTCCCTGTGGCTGCAGCCAGCCAGGGGGCTCCAGGGTCGGGCGCGCCCGTGGGCCTGGGGGCCTTCTTGCCTGTGTGCAGGGCTTCTACGCACAAGGTGGCTCCTCATCCCGGCCCAAGGGTGGTGGCAGGAACTCAGGAGGCGCTCGGGGACTCAGCAGGGCCCGCCCCTGGGGCCAGGGGTCTGGCAGGCTCCGGGGGCAAATGGACTACGGAAGCCGAGAGGGGCCCGTCCTCGCCAAAACACAAAACGCGCTGCGGCCTCCAGGGACACAGGGGACACAAGTGGCTGTGTGGCTTGCAGTGCCCGACCAGAGGGAGGGAGGTTGTCTGGCTGCTGAGGCGCAGCCGGTGTCAGCCCTTCGGGGAACTGCCCGTGGAGGCTTCGTGAATGGGGGCTGCCATCTCTGAACCCCCGTTCCCTGTGGCTGCAGCCAGCCAGGGGGCTCCAGGGTCGGGCGCGCCCGCGGGCCTGGGGGGCTTCTTGCCTGTGTGCAGGGCTTCTACGCACAAGGTGGCACCTCATCCTGGCCCAAGGGTGGTGGCAGGAACTCAGGAGGCGCTCGGGGACTCAGCAGGGCCCGCCCCTGGGGCCAGGGGTCTGGCAGGCTCCGGGGCAAATGGACTACGGAAGCCGAGAGGGGCCCGTCCGCGCCAAAACCCAAAACGCGCTGCGGCCTCCAGGGACACAGGGGACACAAGTGGCTGTGTGGCTTGCAGTGCCCGACCAGAGGGAGGGAGGTTGTCTGGCTGCTGAGGCGCAGCCGGTGTCAGCCCTTCGGGGAACTGCCCGTGGATGCTTCGGGAATGGGGGCTGCCAACTCAGAACCCCCGTTCCCTGTGGCTGCAGCCAGCCAGGGGGCTCCAGGGTCGGGCGCGCCCGCGGGCCTGGGGGGCTTCTTGCCTGTGTGTAGGGCTTCTACGCACAAGGTAGCACCTCATCCCGGCCCAAGGGTGGTGGCAGGAACCCAGGAGGCGCTCGGGGACTCAGCAGGGCCCGCCCCTGGGGCCAGGGGTCTGGCAGGCTCCGGGGGCAAATGGACTATGGAAACCGAGAAGGGCCCGTCCGCGACAAAACCCAAAACGCGCTGCGGCCTCCAGGGACACAGGGGACACAAGTGGCTGTGTGGCTTGAAGTGCCCGACCAGAGGGAGGGAGGTTGTCTGGCTGCTGAGGCGCAGCCGGTGTCAGCCCTTCGGGGAACTGCCCGTGGAGGCTTCGTGAATGGGGGCTGCCAACTCAGAACCCCCGTTCCCTGTGGCTGCAGCCAGCCAGGGGGCTCCAGGGTCGGGTGCGCCCGCGGGCCTGGGGGGCTTCTTGCCTGTGTGCAGGGCTTCTACGCACAAGGTGGCACCTCATCCCGGCCCAAGGGTGGTGGCAGGAACTCAGGAGGCGCTCGGGGACTCAGCAGGGCCCGCCCCTGGGGCCAGGGGTCTGGCAGGCTCCGGGGGCAAATGGAGTACGGAAGCCGAGAGGGGCCCGTCCGCGCCAAAACCCAAAACGCGCTGCGGCCTCCAGGGACACAGGGGACACAAGTGGCTGTGTGGCTTGCAGTGCCCGACCAGAGGGAGGGAGGTTGTCTGGCTGCTGAGGCGCAGCCGGTGTCAGCCCTTCGGGGAACTGCCCGTGGATGCTTCGTGAATGGGGGCTGCCAACTCAGAACCCCCGTTCCCTGTGGCTGCAGCCAGCCAGGGGGCTCCAGGGTCGGGTGCGCCCGCGGGCCTGGGGGGCTTCTTGCCTGTGTGCAGGGCTTCTACGCACAAGGTGGCACCTCATCCCGGCCCAAGGGTGGTGGCAGGAACTCAGGAGGCGCTCGGGGACTCAGCAGGGCCCGCCCCTGGGGCCAGGGGTCTGGCAGGCTCCGGGGGCAAATGGAGTACGGAAGCCGAGAGGGGCCAGTCCGCGCCAAAACCCAAAACGCGCTGCGGCCTCCAGGGACACAGGGGACACAAGTGGCTGTGTGGCTTGCAGTGCCCGACCAGAGGGAGGGAGGTTGTCTGGCTGCTGAGGCGCAGCCGGTGTCAGCCCTTCGGGGAACTGCCCGTGGAGGCTTCGGGAATGGGGGCTGCCAACTCAGATACCCCGTTCCCTGTGGCTGCAGCCAGCCAGGGGGCTCCAGGGTCGGGTGCGCCCGTGGGCCTGGGGGCCTTCTTGCCTGTGTGCAGGGCTTCTACGCACAAGGTGGAACCTCATCCCGGCCCAAGGGTGGTGGCAGGAACTCAGGAGGCGCTCGGGGACTCAGCAGGGCCCGCCCCTGGGGCCAGGGGTCTGGCAGGCTCCGGGGGCAAATGGACTACGGAAGCCGAGAGGGGCCCGTCCTCGCCAAAACACAAAACGCGCTGCGGCCTCCAGGGACACAGGGGACACAAGTGGCTGTGTGGCTTGCAGTGCCCGACCAGAGGGAGGGAGGTTGTCTGGCTGCTGAGGCGCAGCCGGTGTCAGCCCTTCGGGGAACTGCCCGTGGAGGCTTCGTGAATGGGGGCTGCCATCTCTGAACCCCCGTTCCCTGTGGCTGCAGCCAGCCAGGGGGCTCCAGGGTCGGGCGCGCCCGCGGGCCTGGGGGGCTTCTTGCCTGTGTGCAGGGCTTCTACGCACAAGGTGGCACCTCATCCTGGCCCAAGGGTGGTGGCAGGAACTCAGGAGGCGCTCGGGGACTCAGCAGGGCCCGCCCCTGGGGCCAGGGGTCTGGCAGGCTCCGGGGCAAATGGACTACGGAAGCCGAGAGGGGCCCGTCCGCGCCAAAACCCAAAACGCGCTGCGGCCTCCAGGGACACAGGGGACACAAGTGGCTGTGTGGCTTGCAGTGCCCAACCAGAGGGAGGGAGGTTGTCTGGCTGCTGAGGCGCAGCCGGTGTCAGCCCTTCGGGGAACTGCCCGTGGAGGCTTCGGGAATGGGGGCTGCCAACTCAGAACCCCCGTTCCCTGTGGCTGCAGCCAGCCAGGGGGCTCCAGGGCCGGGCCTGGGGGGCTTCTTGCCTGTGTGCAGGGCTTCTACGCACAAGGTGGCACCTCATTCCGGCGCAAGGGTGGTGGCAGGAACTCAGGAGGCGCTCGGGGACTTAGCAGGGCCCGCCCCTGGGGCCAGGGGTCTGGCAGGCTCCGGGGCAAATGGACTACGGAAGCCGAGAGGGGCCCGTCCGCGCCAAAACCCAAAACGCGCTGCGGCCTCCAGGGACACAGGGGACACAAGTGGCTGTGTGGCTTGCAGTGCCCGACCAGAGGGAGGGAGGTTGTCTGGCTGCTGAGGCGCAGCCGGTGTCAGCCCTTCGGGGAACTGCCCGTGGATGCTTCGGGAATGGGGGCTGCCAACTCAGAACCCCCGTTCCCTGTGGCTGCAGCCAGCCAGGGGGCTCCAGGGTCGGGCGCGCCCGCGGGCCTGGGGGGCTTCTTGCCTGTGTGCAGGGCTTCTACGCACAAGGTGGCACCTCATCCCGGCCCAAGGGTGGTGGCAGGAACCCAGGAGGCGCTCGGGGACTCAGCAGGGCCCACCCCTGGGGCCAGGGGTCTGGCAGGCTCCGGGGCAAATGGACTACGGAAGCCGAGAGGGGCCCGTCCGCGCCAAAACCCAAAACGCGCTGCGGCCTCCAGGGACACAGGGGAAACAAGTGGCTGTGTGGCTTACAGTGCCCGACCAGAGGGAGGGAGGTTGTCTGGCTGCTGAGGCGCAGCCGGTGTCAGCCCTTCGGGGAACTGCCCGTGGATGCTTCGGGAATGGGGGCTGCCAACTCAGAACCCCCGTTCCCTGTGGCTGCAGCCAGCCAGGGGGCTCCAGGGTCGGGCGCGCCCGCGGGCCTGGGGGGCTTCTTGCCTGTGTGTAGGGTTTCTACGCACAAGGTGGCACCTCATCCCGGCCCAAGGGTGGTGGCAGGAACCCAGGAGGCGCTCGGGGACTCAGCAGGGCCCGCCCCTGGGGCCAGGGGTCTGGCAGGCTCCGGGGGCAAATGGACTACGGAAACCGAGAAGGGCCCGTCCGCGCCAAAACCCAAAACGCGCTGCGGCCTCCAGGGACACAGGGGACACAAGTGGCTGTGTGGCTTGAAGTGCCCGACCAGAGGGAGGGAGGTTGTCTGGCTGCTGAGGCGCAGCCGGTGTCAGCCCTTCGGGGAACTGCCCGTGGATGCTTCGTGAATGGGGGCTGCCAACTCAGAACCCCCGTTCCCTGTGGCTGCAGCCAGCCAGGGGGCTCCAGGGTCGGGTGCGCCCGCGGGCCTGGGGGGCTTCTTGCCTGTGTGCAGGGCTTCTACGCACAAGGTGGCACCTCATCCCGGCCCAAGGGTGGTGGCAGGAACCCAGGAGGCGCTCGGGGACTCAGCAGGGCCCGCCCCTGGGGCCAGGGGTCTGGCAGGCTCCGGGGGCAAATGGAGTACGGAAGCCGAGAGGGGCCCGTCCGCGCCAAAACCCAAAACGCGCTGCGGCCTCCAGGGACACAGGGGACACAAGTGGCTGTGTGGCTTGCAGTGCCCGACCAGAGGGAGGGAGGTTGTCTGGCTGCTGAGGCGCAGCCGGTGTCAGCCCTTCGGGGAACTGCCCGTGGAGGCTTCGGGAATGGGGGCTGCCAACTCAGAACCCCCGTTCCCTGTGGCTGCAGCCAGCCAGGGGGCTCCAGGGTCGGGCGCGCCCGTGGGCCTGGGGGCCTTCTTGCCTGTGTGCAGGGCTTCTACGCACAAGGTGGCACCTCATCCCGGCCCAAGGGTGGTGGCAGGAACTCAGGAGGCGCTCGGGGACTCAGCAGGGCCCGCCCCTGGGGCCAGGGGTCTGGCAGGCTCCGGGGGCAAATGGACTACGGAAGCCGAGAGGGGCCCGTCCTCGCCAAAACACAAAACGCGCTGCGGCCTCCAGGGACACAGGGGACACAAGTGGCTGTGTGGCTTGCAGTGCCCGACCAGAGGGAGGGAGGTTGTCTGGCTGCTGAGGCGCAGCCGGTGTCAGCCCTTCGGGGAACTGCCCGTGGAGGCTTCGTGAATGGGGGCTGCCATCTCTGAACCCCCGTTCCCTGTGGCTGCAGCCAGCCAGGGGGCTCCAGGGTCGGGCGCGCCCGCGGGCCTGGGGGGCTTCTTGCCTGTGTGCAGGGCTTCTACGCACAAGGTGGCACCTCATCCTGGCCCAAGGGTGGTGGCAGGAACTCAGGAGGCGCTCGGGGACTCAGCAGGGCCCGCCCCTGGGGCCAGGGGTCTGGCAGGCTCCGGGGCAAATGGACTACGGAAGCCGAGAGGGGCCCGTCCGCGCCAAAACCCAAAACGCGCTGCGGCCTCCAGGGACACAGGGGACACAAGTGGCTGTGTGGCTTGCAGTGCCCGACCAGAGGGAGGGAGGTTGTCTGGCTGCTGAGGCGCAGCCGGTGTCAGCCCTTCGGGGAACTGCCCGTGGATGCTTCGGGAATGGGGGCTGCCAACTCAGAACCCCCGTTCCCTGTGGCTGCAGCCAGCCAGGGGGCTCCAGGGTCGGGCGCGCCCGCGGGCCTGGGGGGCTTCTTGCCTGTGTGTAGGGCTTCTACGCACAAGGTGGCACCTCATCCCGGCCCAAGGGTGGTGGCAGGAACCCAGGAGGCGCTCGGGGACTCAGCAGGGCCCGCCCCTGGGGCCAGGGGTCTGGCAGGCTCCGGGGGCAAATGGACTACGGAAACCGAGAAGGGCCTGTCCGCGACAAAACCCAAAACGCGCTGCGGCCTCCAGGGACACAGGGGACACAAGTGGCTGTGTGGCTTGAAGTGCCCGACCAGAGGGAGGGAGGTTGTCTGGCTGCTGAGGCGCAGCCGGTGTCAGCCCTTCGGGGAACTGCCCGTGGAGGCTTCGTGAATGGGGGCTGCCAACTCAGAACCCCCGTTCCCTGTGGCTGCAGCCAGCCAGGGGGCTCCAGGGTCGGGTGCGCCCGCGGGCCTGGGGGGCTTCTTGCCTGTGTGCAGGGCTTCTACGCACAAGGTGGCACCTCATCCCGGCCCAAGGGTGGTGGCAGGAACTCAGGAGGCGCTCGGGGACTCAGCAGGGCCCGCCCCTGGGGCCAGGGGTCTGGCAGGCTCCGGGGGCAAATGGACTACGGAAGCCGAGAGGGGCCCGTCCGCGCCAAAACCCAAAACGCGCTGCGGCCTCCAGGGACACAGGGGACACAAGTGGCTGTGTGGCTTGCAGTGCCCGACCAGAGGGAGGGAGGTTGTCTGGCTGCTGAGGCGCAGCCGGTGTCAGCCCTTCGGGGAACTGCCCGTGGAGGCTTCGGGAATGGGGGCTGCCAACTCAGAACCCCCGTTCCCTGTGGCTGCAGCCAGCCAGGGGGCTCCAGGGTCGGGCGCGCCCGTGGGCCTGGGGGCCTTCTTGCCTGTGTGCAGGGCTTCTACGCACAAGGTGGCACCTCATCCCGGCCCAAGGGTGGTGGCAGGAACTCAGGAGGCGCTCGGGGACTCAGCAGGGCCCGCCCCTGGGGCCAGGGGTCTGGCAGGCTCCGGGGGCAAATGGACTACGGAAGCTGAGAGGGGCCCGTCCTCGCCAAAACACAAAACGCGCTGCGGCCTCCAGGGACACAGGGGACACAAGTGGCTGTGTGGCTTGCAGTGCCCGACCAGAGGGAGGGAGGTTGTCTGGCTGCTGAGGCGCAGCCGGTGTCAGCCCTTCGGGGAACTGCCCGTGGATGCTTCGGGAATGGGGGCTGCCAACTCAGAACCCCCGTTCCCTGTGGCTGCAGCCATCCAGGGGGCTCCAGGGTCGGGCGCGCCTGCGGGCCTGGGGGGCTTCTTGCCTGTGTGCAGGGCTTCTACGCACAAGGTGGCACCTCATCCCGGCCCAAGGGTGGTGGCAGGAACCCAGGAGGCGCTCGGGGACTCAGCAGGGCCCACCCCTGTGGCCAGGGGTCTGGCAGGCTCCGGGGCAAATGGACTACGGAAGCCGAGAGGGGCCCGTCCTCGCCAAAACCCAAAACGCGCTGCGGCCTCCAGGGACACAGGGGACACAAGTGGCTGTGTGGCTTACAGTGCCCGACCAGAGGGAGGGAGGTTGTCTGGCTGCTGAGGCGCAGCCGGTGTCAGCCCTTCGGGGAACTGCCCGTGGATGCTTCGGGAATGGGGGCTGCCAACTCAGAACCCCCGTTCCCTGTGGCTGCAGCCAGCCAGGGGGCTCCAGGGTCGGGCGCGCCCGCGGGCCTGGGGGGCTTTTTGCCTGTGTGCAGGGCTTCTACGCACAAGGTGGCACCTCATCCCGGCCCAAGGGTGGTGGCAGGAACCCAGGAGGCGCTCGGGGACTCAGCAGGGCCCACCCCTGGGGCCAGGGGTCTGGCAGGCTCCGGGGCAAATGGACTACGGAAGCCGAGAGGGGCCCGTCCGCGCCAAAACCCAAAACGCGCTGCGGCCTCCAGGGACACAGGGGACACAAGTGGCTGTGTGGCTTACAGTGCCCGACCAGAGGGAGGGAGGTTGTCTGGCTGCTGAGGCGCAGCCGGTGTCAGCCCTTCGGGGAACTGCCCGTGGATGCTTCGGGAATGGGGGCTGCCAACTCAGAACCCCCGTTCCCTGTGGCTGCAGCCAGCCAGGGGGCTCCAGGGTCGGGCGCGCCCGCGGGCCTCGGGGGCTTCTTGCCTGTGTGCAGGGCTTCTACGCACAAGGTGGCACCTCATCCCGGCCCAAGGGTGGTGGCAGGAACCCAGGAGGCACTCGGGGACTCAGCAGGGCCCGCCCCTGGTAACAGGAGTCTGGCAGGCTCCGGGGGCAAATGGACTACGGAAACCGAGAGGGGCTCGTCCGCGCCAAAACCCAAAACGCGCTGCGGCCTCCAGGGACACAGGGGACACAAGTGGCTGTGTGGCTTGCAGTGCCCGACCAGAGGGAGGGAGGTTGTCTGGCTGCTGAGGCGCAGCCGGTGTCAGCCCTTCGGGGAACTGCCCGTGGATGCTTCGGGAATGGGGGCTGCCAACTCAGAACCCCCGTTCCCTGTGGCTGCAGCCAGCCAGGGGGCTCCAGGGTCGGGCGCGCCCGCGGGCCTCGGGGCCTTCTTGCCTGTGTGCAGGGCTTCTACGCACAAGGTGGCACCTCATCCCGGCGCAAGGGTGGTGGCAGGAACCCAGGAGGCGCTCGGGGACTCAGCAGGGCCCGCCCCTGGGGCCAGGGGTCTGGCAGGCTCCGGGGGCAAATGGACTACGGAAGCCGAGAGGGGCCCGTCCGCGCCAAAACCCAAAACGCGCTGTGGCCTCCAGGGACACAGGGGACACAAGAGGCTGTGTGGCTTGCAGTGCCCGACCAGAGGGAGGGAGGTTGTCTGGCTGCTGAGGCGCAGCCGGTGTCAGCCCTTCGGGGAACTGCCCGTGGAGGCTTCGTGAATGGGGGCTGCCAACTCTGAACCCCCGTTCCCTGTGGCTGCAGCCAGCCAGGGGGCTCCAGGGTCGGGCGCGCCCGCGGGCCTGGGGGGCTTCTTGCCTGTGTGCAGGGCTTCTACGCACAAGGTGGCACCTCATCCCGGCCCAAGGGTGGTGGCAGGAACTCAGGAGGCGCTCGGGGACTCAGCAGGGCCCGCCCCTGGGGCCAGGGGTCTGGCAGGCTCCGGGGGCAAATGGACTACGGAAGCCGAGAGGGGCCCGTCCGCGCCAAAACCCAAAACGCGCTGCGGCCTCCAGGGACACAGGGGACACAAGTGGCTGTGTGGCTTGCAGTGCCCGACCAGAGGGAGGGAGGTTGTCTGGCTGCTGAGGCGCAGCCGGTGTCAGCCCTTCGGGGAACTGCCCGTGGATGCTTCGGGAATGGGGGCTGCCAACTCAGAACCCCCGTTCCCTGTGGCTGCAGCCAGCCAGGGGGCTCCAGGGTCGGGCGCGCCCGCGGGCCTGGGGGGCTTCTTGCCTGTGTGCAGGGCTTCTACGCACAAGGTGGCACCTCATTCCGGCGCAAGGGTGGTGGCAGGAACTCAGGAGGCGCTCGGGGACTCAGCAGGGCAAGCCCCTGGGGCCAGGGGTCTGGCAGGCTCCGGGGCAAATGGACTACGGAAGCCGAGAGGGGCCCGTCCGCGCCAAATCCCAAAACGCGCTGTGGCCTCCAGGGACACAGGGGACACAAGTGGCTGTGTGGCTTGCAGTGCCCGACCAGAGGGAGGGAGGTTGTCTGGCTGCTGAGGCGCAGCCGGTGTCAGCCCTTCGGGGAACTGCCCGTGGATGCTTCGGGAATGGGGGCTGCCAACTCAGAACCCCCATTCCCTGTGGCTGCAGCCAGCCAGGGGGCTCCAGGGTCGGGTGCGCCCGCGGGCCTGGGGGGCTTCTTGCCTGTGTGCAGGGCTTCTACGCACAAGGTGGAACCTCATCCCGGCCCAAGGGTGGTGGCAGGAACTCAGGAGGCGCTCGGGGACTCAGCAGGGCCCGCCCCTGGGGCCAGGGGTCTGGCAGGCTCCGGGGGCAAATGGACTACGGAAGCCGAGAGGGGCCCGTCCTCGCCAAAACACAAAACGCGCTGCGGCCTCCAGGGACACAGGGGACACAAGTGGCTGTGTGGCTTGCAGTGCCCGACCAGAGGGAGGGAGGTTGTCTGGCTGCTGAGGCGCAGCCGGTGTCAGCCCTTCGGGGAACTGCCCGTGGAGGCTTCGTGAATGGGGGCTGCCAACTCTGAACCCCCGTTCCCTGTGGCTGCAGCCAGCCAGGGGGCTCAAGGGTCGGGCGCGCCCGCGGGCCTGGGGGGCTTCTTGCCTGTGTGCAGGGCTTCTACGCACAAGGTGGCACCTCATCCCGGCCCAAGGGTGGTGGCAGGAACTCAGGAGGCGCTCGGGGACTCAGCAGGGCCTGCCCCTGGGGCCAGGGGTCTGGCAGGCTCCGGGGGCAAATGGACTACGGAAGCCGAGAGGGGCCCGTCCGCGCCAAAACCCAAAACGCGCTGTGGCCTCCAGGGACACAGGGGACACAAGTGGCTGTGTGGCTTGCAGTGCCCGACCAGAGGGAGGGAGGTTGTCTGGCTGCTGAGGCGCAGCCGGTGTCAGCCCTTCGGGGAACTGCCCGTGGATGCTTCGGGAATGGGGGCTGCCAACTCAGAACCCCCGTTCCCTGTGGCTGCAGCCAGCCAGGGGGCTCCAGGGTCGGGCGCGCACGCGGGCCTGGGGGGCTTCTTGCCTGTGTGCAGGGCTTCTACGCACAAGGTGGCACCTCATTCCGGCGCAAGGGTGGTGGCAGGAACTCAGGAGGCGCTCGGGGACTCAGCAGGGCCCGCCCCTGGGGCCAGGGGTCTGGCAGGCTCCGGTGAAAATGGACTACGGAATCCGAGAGGGGCCCGTCCGCGCCAAATCCCAAAACGCGCTGCGGCCTCCAGGGACACAGGGGACACAAGTGGCTGTGTGGCTTGCAGTGCCCGACCAGAGGGAGGGAGGTTGTCTGGCTGCTGAGGCGCAGCCGGTGTCAGCCCTTCGGGGAACTGCCCGTGGATGCTTCGGGAATGGGGGCTGCCAACTCAGAACTTCCATTCCCTGTGGCTGCAGCCAGCCAGGGGGCTCCAGGTTCGGGTGCGCCCGCGGGCCTGGGGGGCTTCTTGCCTGTGTGCAGGGCTTCTACGCACAAGGTGGCACCTCATCCCGGCCCAAGGGTGGTGGCAGGAACTCAGGAGGCGCTCGGGGACTCAGCAGGGCCCGCCCCTGGGGCCAGGGGTCTGGCAGGCTCCGGGGGCAAATGGACTACGGAAGCCGAGAGGGGCCCGTCCTCGCCAAAACACAAAACGCGCTGCGGCCTCCAAGGACACAGGGGACACAAGTGGCTGTGTGGCTTGCAGTGCCCGACCAGAGGGAGGGAGGTTGTCTGGCTGCTGAGGCGCAGCCGGTGTCAGCCCTTCGGGGAACTGCCCGTGGAGGCTTCGTGAATGGGGGCTGCCAACTCTGAACCCCCGTTCCCTGTGGCTGCAGCCAGCCAGGGGGCTCCAGGTTCGGGCGCGCCCGCGGGCCTCGGGGGCTTCTTGCCTGTGTGCAGGGCTTCTACGCACAAGGTGGCACCTCATCCCGGCCCAAGGGTGGTGGCAGGAACCCAGGAGGCGCTCGGGGACTCAGCAGGGCCCGCCCCTGGGGCCAGGGGTCTGGCAGGCTCCGGGGGCAAATGGACTACGGAAGCCGAGAGGGGCCCGTCCGCGCCAAAACCCAAAACGCGCTGCGGCCTCCAGGGACACAGGGGACACAAGTGGCTGTGTGGCTTGCAGTGCCCGACCAGAGGGAGGGAGGTTGTCTGGCTGCTGAGGCGCAGCCGGTGTCAGCCCTTCGGGGAACTGCCCGTGGATGCTTCGGGAATGGGGGCTGCCAACTCAGAAACCCCGTTCCCTGTGGCTGCAGCCAGCCAGGGGGCTCCAGGGTCGGGTGCGCCCGCGGGCCTGGGGGGCTTCTTGCCTGTGTGCAGGGCTTCTACGCACAAGGTGGCACCTCATCCCGCCCCAAGGGTGGTGGCAGGAACCCAGCAGGTGCTCGGGGACTCAGCAGGGCAAGCCCATGGGGCCAGGGGTCTGGCAGGCTCCGGGGGTAAATGGACTACGGAAGCCGAGAGGGGCCCGTCCGCGCCAAAACCCAAAACACGCTGCGGCCTCCAGGGACACAGGGGACACAAGTGGCTGTGTGGCTTGCAGTGCCCGACCAGAGGGAGGGAGTTTGGCTGCTGAGGCGCAGCCGGTGTCAGCCCTTCGGGGAACTGCCCGTGGATGCTTCGTGAATGGGGGCTGCCAACTCAGAACCCCCGTTCCCTGTGGCTGCAGCCAGCCAGGGGGCTCCAGGGTCGGGCGCGCCCGTGGGCCTGGGGGGCTTCTTGCCTGTGTGCAGGGCTTCTACGCACAAGGTGGCACCTCATTCCGGCCCAAGGGTGGTGGCAGGAACTCAGGAGGCACTCGGGGACTCAGCAGGGCGCGCCCCTGGGGCCAGGGTTCTGGCAGGATCCGGGGCAAATGGACTACGGAATCCGAGAGGGGCCCGTCCGCGCCAAAACCCAAAACGCGCTGCGGCCTCCAGGGACACAGGGGACACAAGTGGCTGTGTGGCTTGCAGTGCCCGACCAGAGGGAGGGAGGTTGTCTGGCTGCTGAGGCGCAGCCGGTGTCAGCCCTTCGGGGAACTGCCCGTGGATGCTTCGGGAATGGGGGCTGCCAACTCAGAACCCCCGTTCCCTGTGGCTGCAGCCAGCCAGGGGGCTCCAGGGTCGGGCGCGCCCGCGGGCCTGGGGGGCTTCTTGCCTGTGTGCAGGGCTTCTACGCACAAGGTGGCACCTCATTCCGGCGCAAGGGTGGTGGCAGGAACTCAGGAGGCGCTCGGGGACTCAGCAGGGCCCGCCCCTGGGGCCAGGGGTCTGGCAGGCTCCGGGGTAAATGGACTACGGAAGCCGAGAGGGGCCCGTCCGCGCCAAATCTCAAAACGCGCTGCGGCCTCCAGGGACACAGGGGACACAAGTGGCTGTGTGGCTTGCAGTGCCCGACCAGAGGGAGGGAGGTTGTCTGGCTGCTGAGGCGCAGCCGGTGTCAGCCCTTCGGGGAACTGCCCGTGGATGCTTCGGGAATGGGGGCTGCCAACTCAGAACCCCCGTTCCCTGTGGCTGCAGCCAGCCAGGGGGCTCCAGGGTCGGGCGCGCCCGCGGGCCTGGGGGGCTTCTTGCCTGTGTGCAGGGCTTCTACGCACAAGGTGGCACCTCATCCCGGCCCAAGGGTGGTGGCAGGAACCCAGGAGGCGCTCGGGGACTCAGCAGGGCCCACCCCTGGGGCCAGGGGTCTGGCAGGCTCCGGGGCAAATGGACTACGGAAGCCGAGAGGGGCCCGTCCGCGCCAAAACCCAAAACGCGCTGCGGCCTCCAGGGACACAGGGGAAACAAGTGGCTGTGTGGCTTACAGTGCCCGACCAGAGGGAGGGAGGTTGTCTGGCTGCTGAGGCGCAGCCGGTGTCAGCCCTTCGGGGAACTGCCCGTGGATGCTTCGGGAATGGGGGCTGCCAACTCAGAACCCCCGTTCCCTGTGGCTGCAGCCAGCCAGGGGGCTCCAGGGTCGGGCGCGCCCGCGGGCCTGGGGGGCTTCTTGCCTGTGTGTAGGGCTTCTACGCACAAGGTGGCACCTCATCCCGGCCCAAGGGTGGTGGCAGGAACCCAGGAGGCGCTCGGGGACTCAGCAGGGCCCGCCCCTGGGGCCAGGGGTCTGGCAGGCTCCGGGGGCAAATGGACTACGGAAACCGAGAAGGGCCCGTCCGCGCCAAAACCCAAAACGCGCTGCGGCCTCCAGGGACACAGGGGACACAAGTGGCTGTGTGGCTTGAAGTGCCCGACCAGAGGGAGGGAGGTTGTCTGGCTGCTGAGGCGCAGCCGGTGTCAGCCCTTCGGGGAACTGCCCGTGGATGCTTCGTGAATGGGGGCTGCCAACTCAGAACCCCCGTTCCCTGTGGCTGCAGCCAGCCAGGGGGCTCCAGGGTCGGGTGCGCCCGCGGGCCTGGGGGGCTTCTTGCCTGTGTGCAGGGCTTCTACGCACAAGGTGGCACCTCATCCCGGCCCAAGGGTGGTGGCAGGAACCCAGGAGGCGCTCGGGGACTCAGCAGGGCCCGCCCCTGGGGCCAGGGGTCTGGCAGGCTCCGGGGGCAAATGGAGTACGGAAGCCGAGAGGGGCCCGTCCGCGCCAAAACCCAAAACGCGCTGCGGCCTCCAGGGACACAGGGCACACAAGTGGCTGTGTGGCTTGCAGTGCCCGACCAGAGGGAGGGAGGTTGTCTGGCTGCTGAGGCGCAGCCGGTGTCAGCCCTTCGGGGAACTGCCCGTGGAGGCTTCGGGAATGGGGGCTGCCAACTCAGAACCCCCGTTCCCTGTGGCTGCAGCCAGCCAGGGGGCTCCAGGGTCGGGCGCGCCCGTGGGCCTGGGGGCCTTCTTGCCTGTGTGCAGGGCTTCTACGCACAAGGTGGCACCTCATCCCGGCCCAAGGGTGGTGGCAGGAACTCAGGAGGCGCTCGGGGACTCAGCAGGGCCCGCCCCTGGGGCCAGGGGTCTGGCAGGCTCCGGGGGCAAATGGACTACGGAAGCCGAGAGGGGCCCGTCCTCGCCAAAACACAAAACGCGCTGCGGCCTCCAGGGACACAGGGGACACAAGTGGCTGTGTGGCTTGCAGTGCCCGACCAGAGGGAGGGAGGTTGTCTGGCTGCTGAGGCGCAGCCGGTGTCAGCCCTTCGGGGAACTGCCCGTGGAGGCTTCGTGAATGGGGGCTGCCATCTCTGAACCCCCGTTCCCTGTGGCTGCAGCCAGCCAGGGGGCTCCAGGGTCGGGCGCGCCCGCGGGCCTGGGGGGCTTCTTGCCTGTGTGCAGGGCTTCTACGCACAAGGTGGCACCTCATCCTGGCCCAAGGGTGGTGGCAGGAACTCAGGAGGCGCTCGGGGACTCAGCAGGGCCCGCCCCTGGGGCCAGGGGTCTGGCAGGCTCCGGGGCAAATGGACTACGGAAGCCGAGAGGGGCCCGTCCGCGCCAAAACCCAAAACGCGCTGCGGCCTCCAGGGACACAGGGGACACAAGTGGCTGTGTGGCTTGCAGTGCCCGACCAGAGGGAGGGAGGTTGTCTGGCTGCTGAGGCGCAGCCGGTGTCAGCCCTTCGGGGAACTGCCCGTGGATGCTTCGGGAATGGGGGCTGCCAACTCAGAACCCCCGTTCCCTGTGGCTGCAGCCAGCCAGGGGGCTCCAGGGTCGGGCGCGCCCGCGGGCCTGGGGGGCTTCTTGCCTGTGTGTAGGGCTTCTACGCACAAGGTGGCACCTCATCCCGGCCCAAGGGTGGTGGCAGGAACCCAGGAGGCGCTCGGGGACTCAGCAGGGCCCGCCCCTGGGGCCAGGGGTCTGGCAGGCTCCGGGGGCAAATGGACTACGGAAACCGAGAAGGGCCTGTCCGCGACAAAACCCAAAACGCGCTGCGGCCTCCAGGGACACAGGGGACACAAGTGGCTGTGTGGCTTGAAGTGCCCGACCAGAGGGAGGGAGGTTGTCTGGCTGCTGAGGCGCAGCCGGTGTCAGCCCTTCGGGGAACTGCCCGTGGAGGCTTCGTGAATGGGGGCTGCCAACTCAGAACCCCCGTTCCCTGTGGCTGCAGCCAGCCAGGGGGCTCCAGGGTCGGGTGCGCCCGCGGGCCTGGGGGGCTTCTTGCCTGTGTGCAGGGCTTCTACGCACAAGGTGGCACCTCATCCCGGCCCAAGGGTGGTGGCAGGAACTCAGGAGGCGCTCGGGGACTCAGCAGGGCCCGCCCCTGGGGCCAGGGGTCTGGCAGGCTCCGGGGGCAAATGGACTACGGAAGCCGAGAGGGGCCCGTCCGCGCCAAAACCCAAAACGCGCTGCGGCCTCCAGGGACACAGGGGACACAAGTGGCTGTGTGGCTTGCAGTGCCCGACCAGAGGGAGGGAGGTTGTCTGGCTGCTGAGGCGCAGCCGGTGTCAGCCCTTCGGGGAACTGCCCGTGGAGGCTTCGGGAATGGGGGCTGCCAACTCAGAACCCCCGTTCCCTGTGGCTGCAGCCAGCCAGGGGGCTCCAGGGTCGGGCGCGCCCGTGGGCCTGGGGGCCTTCTTGCCTGTGTGCAGGGCTTCTACGCACAAGGTGGCACCTCATCCCGGCCCAAGGGTGGTGGCAGGAACTCAGGAGGCGCTCGGGGACTCAGCAGGGCCCGCCCCTGGGGCCAGGGGTCTGGCAGGCTCCGGGGGCAAATGGACTACGGAAGCTGAGAGGGGCCCGTCCTCGCCAAAACACAAAACGCGCTGCGGCCTCCAGGGACACAGGGGACACAAGTGGCTGTGTGGCTTGCAGTGCCCGACCAGAGGGAGGGAGGTTGTCTGGCTGCTGAGGCGCAGCCGGTGTCAGCCCTTCGGGGAACTGCCCGTGGATGCTTCGGGAATGGGGGCTGCCAACTCAGAACCCCCGTTCCCTGTGGCTGCAGCCATCCAGGGGGCTCCAGGGTCGGGCGCGCCTGCGGGCCTGGGGGGCTTCTTGCCTGTGTGCAGGGCTTCTACGCACAAGGTGGCACCTCATCCCGGCCCAAGGGTGGTGGCAGGAACCCAGGAGGCGCTCGGGGACTCAGCAGGGCCCACCCCTGTGGCCAGGGGTCTGGCAGGCTCCGGGGCAAATGGACTACGGAAGCCGAGAGGGGCCCGTCCGCGCCAAAACCCAAAACGCGCTGCGGCCTCCAGGGACACAGGGGACACAAGTGGCTGTGTGGCTTACAGTGCCCGACCAGAGGGAGGGAGGTTGTCTGGCTGCTGAGGCGCAGCCGGTGTCAGCCCTTCGGGGAACTGCCCGTGGATGCTTCGGGAATGGGGGCTGCCAACTCAGAACCCCCGTTCCCTGTGGCTGCAGCCAGCCAGGGGGCTCCAGGGTCGGGCGCGCCCGCGGGCCTGGGGGGCTTTTTGCCTGTGTGCAGGGCTTCTACGCACAAGGTGGCACCTCATCCCGGCCCAAGGGTGGTGGCAGGAACCCAGGAGGCGCTCGGGGACTCAGCAGGGCCCACCCCTGGGGCCAGGGGTCTGGCAGGCTCCGGGGCAAATGGACTACGGAAGCCGAGAGGGGCCCGTCCGCGCCAAAACCCAAAACGCGCTGCGGCCTCCAGGGACACAAGGGACACAAGTGGCTGTGTGGCTTACAGTGCCCGACCAGAGGGAGGGAGGTTGTCTGGCTGCTGAGGCGCAGCCGGTGTCAGCCCTTCGGGGAACTGCCCGTGGATGCTTCGGGAATGGGGGCTGCCAACTCAGAACCCCCGTTCCCTGTGGCTGCAGCCAGCCAGGGGGCTCCAGGGTCGGGCGCGCCCGCGGGCCTCGGGGGCTTCTTGCCTGTGTGCAGGGCTTCTACGCACAAGGTGGCACCTCATCCCGGCCCAAGGGTGGTGGCAGGAACCCAGGAGGCACTCGGGGACTCAGCAGGGCCCGCCCCTGGTAACAGGAGTCTGGCAGGCTCCGGGGGCAAATGGACTACGGAAACCGAGAGGGGCTCGTCCGCGCCAAAACCCAAAACGCGCTGCGGCCTCCAGGGACACAGGGGACACAAGTGGCTGTGTGGCTTGCAGTGCCCGACCAGAGGGAGGGAGGTTGTCTGGCTGCTGAGGCGCAGCCGGTGTCAGCCCTTCGGGGAACTGCCCGTGGATGCTTCGGGAATGGGGGCTGCCAACTCAGAACCCCCGTTCCCTGTGGCTGCAGCCAGCCAGGGGGCTCCAGGGTCGGGCGCGCCCGCGGGCCTCGGGGCCTTCTTGCCTGTGTGCAGGGCTTCTACGCACAAGGTGGCACCTCATCCCGGCCCAAGGGTGGTGGCAGGAACCCAGGAGGCGCTCGGGGACTCAGCAGGGCCCGCCCCTGGGGCCAGGGGTCTGGCAGGCTCCGGGGGCAAATGGACTACGGAAGCCGAGAGGGGCCCGTCCGCGCCAAAACCCAAAACGCGCTGTGGCCTCCAGGGACACAGGGGACACAAGAGGCTGTGTGGCTTGCAGTGCCCGACCAGAGGGAGGGAGGTTGTCTGGCTGCTGAGGCGCAGCCGGTGTCAGCCCTTCGGGGAACTGCCCGTGGAGGCTTCGTGAATGGGGGCTGCCAACTCTGAACCCCCGTTCCCTGTGGCTGCAGCCAGCCAGGGGGCTCCAGGGTCGGGCGCGCCCGCGGGCCTGGGGGGCTTCTTGCCTGTGTGCAGGGCTTCTACGCACAAGGTGGCACCTCATCCCGGCCCAAGGGTGGTGGCAGGAACTCAGGAGGCGCTCGGGGACTCAGCAGGGCCCGCCCCTGGGGCCAGGGGTCTGGCAGGCTCCGGGGGCAAATGGACTACGGAAGCCGAGAGGGGCCCGTCCGCGCCAAAACCCAAAACGCGCTGCGGCCTCCAGGGACACAGGGGACACAAGTGGCTGTGTGGCTTGCAGTGCCCGACCAGAGGGAGGGAGGTTGTCTGGCTGCTGAGGCGCAGCCGGTGTCAGCCCTTCGGGGAACTGCCCGTGGATGCTTCGGGAATGGGGGCTGCCAACTCAGAACCCCCGTTCCCTGTGGCTGCAGCCAGCCAGGGGGCTCCAGGGTCGGGCGCGCCCGCGGGCCTGGGGGGCTTCTTGCCTGTGTGCAGGGCTTCTACGCACAAGGTGGCACCTCATTCCGGCGCAAGGGTGGTGGCAGGAACTCAGGAGGCGCTCGGGGACTCAGCAGGGCAAGCCCCTGGGGCCAGGGGTCTGGCAGGCTCCGGGGCAAATGGACTACGGAAGCCGAGAGGGGCCCGTCCGCGCCAAATCCCAAAACGCGCTGTGGCCTCCAGGGACACAGGGGACACAAGTGGCTGTGTGGCTTGCAGTGCCCGACCAGAGGGAGGGAGGTTGTCTGGCTGCTGAGGCGCAGCCGGTGTCAGCCCTTCGGGGAACTGCCCGTGGATGCTTCGGGAATGGGGGCTGCCAACTCAGAACCCCCATTCCCTGTGGCTGCAGCCAGCCAGGGGGCTCCAGGGTCGGGTGCGCCCGCGGGCCTGGGGGGCTTCTTGCCTGTGTGCAGGGCTTCTACGCACAAGGTGGAACCTCATCCCGGCCCAAGGGTGGTGGCAGGAACTCAGGAGGCGCTCGGGGACTCAGCAGGGCCCGCCCCTGGGGCCAGGGGTCTGGCAGGCTCCGGGGGCAAATGGACTACGGAAGCCGAGAGGGGCCCGTCCTCGCCAAAACACAAAACGCGCTGCGGCCTCCAGGGACACAGGGGACACAAGTGGCTGTGTGGCTTGCAGTGCCCGACCAGAGGGAGGGAGGTTGTCTGGCTGCTGAGGCGCAGCCGGTGTCAGCCCTTCGGGGAACTGCCCGTGGAGGCTTCGTGAATGGGGGCTGCCAACTCTGAACCCCCGTTCCCTGTGGCTGCAGCCAGCCAGGGGGCTCAAGGGTCGGGCGCGCCCGCGGGCCTGGGGGGCTTCTTGCCTGTGTGCAGGGCTTCTACGCACAAGGTGGCACCTCATCCCGGCCCAAGGGTGGTGGCAGGAACTCAGGAGGCGCTCGGGGACTCAGCAGGGCCTGCCCCTGGGGCCAGGGGTCTGGCAGGCTCCGGGGGCAAATGGACTACGGAAGCCGAGAGGGGCCCGTCCGCGCCAAAACCCAAAACGCGCTGTGGCCTCCAGGGACACAGGGGACACAAGTGGCTGTGTGGCTTGCAGTGCCCGACCAGAGGGAGGGAGGTTGTCTGGCTGCTGAGGCGCAGCCGGTGTCAGCCCTTCGGGGAACTGCCCGTGGATGCTTCGGGAATGGGGGCTGCCAACTCAGAACCCCCGTTCCCTGTGGCTGCAGCCAGCCAGGGGGCTCCAGGGTCGGGCGCGCACGCGGGCCTGGGGGGCTTCTTGCCTGTGTGCAGGGCTTCTACGCACAAGGTGGCACCTCATTCCGGCGCAAGGGTGGTGGCAGGAACTCAGGAGGCGCTCGGGGACTCAGCAGGGCCCGCCCCTGGGGCCAGGGGTCTGGCAGGCTCCGGTGAAAATGGACTACGGAATCCGAGAGGGGCCCGTCCGCGCCAAATCCCAAAACGCGCTGCGGCCTCCAGGGACACAGGGGACACAAGTGGCTGTGTGGCTTGCAGTGCCCGACCAGAGGGAGGGAGGTTGTCTGGCTGCTGAGGCGCAGCCGGTGTCAGCCCTTCGGGGAACTGCCCGTGGATGCTTCGGGAATGGGGGCTGCCAACTCAGAACCTCCATTCCCTGTGGCTGCAGCCAGCCAGGGGGCTCCAGGTTCGGGTGCGCCCGCGGGCCTGGGGGGCTTCTTGCCTGTGTGCAGGGCTTCTACGCACAAGGTGGCACCTCATCCCGGCCCAAGGGTGGTGGCAGGAACTCAGGAGGCGCTCGGGGACTCAGCAGGGCCCGCCCCTGGGGCCAGGGGTCTGGCAGGCTCCGGGGGCAAATGGACTACGGAAGCCGAGAGGGGCCCGTCCTCGCCAAAACACAAAACGCGCTGCGGCCTCCAAGGACACAGGGGACACAAGTGGCTGTGTGGCTTGCAGTGCCCGACCAGAGGGAGGGAGGTTGTCTGGCTGCTGAGGCGCAGCCGGTGTCAGCCCTTCGGGGAACTGCCCGTGGAGGCTTCGTGAATGGGGGCTGCCAACTCTGAACCCCCGTTCCCTGTGGCTGCAGCCAGCCAGGGGGCTCCAGGTTCGGGCGCGCCCGCGGGCCTCGGGGGCTTCTTGCCTGTGTGCAGGGCTTCTACGCACAAGGTGGCACCTCATCCCGGCCCAAGGGTGGTGGCAGGAACCCAGGAGGCGCTCGGGGACTCAGCAGGGCCCGCCCCTGGGGCCAGGGGTCTGGCAGGCTCCGGGGGCAAATGGACTACGGAAGCCGAGAGGGGCCCGTCCGCGCCAAAACCCAAAACGCGCTGCGGCCTCCAGGGACACAGGGGACACAAGTGGCTGTGTGGCTTGCAGTGCCCGACCAGAGGGAGGGAGGTTGTCTGGCTGCTGAGGCGCAGCCGGTGTCAGCCCTTCGGGGAACTGCCCGTGGATGCTTCGGGAATGGGGGCTGCCAACTCAGAAACCCCGTTCCCTGTGGCTGCAGCCAGCCAGGGGGCTCCAGGGTCGGGTGCGCCCGCGGGCCTGGGGGGCTTCTTGCCTGTGTGCAGGGCTTCTACGCACAAGGTGGCACCTCATCCCGCCCCAAGGGTGGTGGCAGGAACCCAGCAGGTGCTCGGGGACTCAGCAGGGCAAGCCCATGGGGCCAGGGGTCTGGCAGGCTCCGGGGGTAAATGGACTACGGAAGCCGAGAGGGGCCCGTCCGCGCCAAAACCCAAAACACGCTGCGGCCTCCAGGGACACAGGGGACACAAGTGGCTGTGTGGCTTGCAGTGCCCGACCAGAGGGAGGGAGTTTGGCTGCTGAGGCGCAGCCGGTGTCAGCCCTTCGGGGAACTGCCCGTGGATGCTTCGTGAATGGGGGCTGCCAACTCAGAACCCCCGTTCCCTGTGGCTGCAGCCAGCCAGGGGGGCTCCAGGGTCGGGCGCGCCCGTGGGCCTGGGGGGCTTCTTGCCTGTGTGCAGGGCTTCTACGCACAAGGTGGCACCTCATTCCGGCCCAAGGGTGGTGGCAGGAACTCAGGAGGCACTCGGGGACTCAGCAGGGCGCGCCCCTGGGGCCAGGGTTCTGGCAGGATCCGGGGCAAATGGACTACGGAATCCGAGAGGGGCCCGTCCGCGCCAAAACCCAAAACGCGCTGCGGCCTCCAGGGACACAGGGGACACAAGTGGCTGTGTGGCTTGCAGTGCCCGACCAGAGGGAGGGAGGTTGTCTGGCTGCTGAGGCGCAGCCGGTGTCAGCCCTTCGGGGAACTGCCCGTGGATGCTTCGGGAATGGGGGCTGCCAACTCAGAACCCCCGTTCCCTGTGGCTGCAGCCAGCCAGGGGGCTCCAGGGTCGGGCGCGCCCGCGGGCCTGGGGGGCTTCTTGCCTGTGTGCAGGGCTTCTACGCACAAGGTGGCACCTCATTCCGGCGCAAGGGTGGTGGCAGGAACTCAGGAGGCGCTCGGGGACTCAGCAGGGCCCGCCCCTGGGGCCAGGGGTCTGGCAGGCTCCGGGGTAAATGGACTACGGAAGCCGAGAGGGGCCCGTCCGCGCCAAATCTCAAAACGCGCTGCGGCCTCCAGGGACACAGGGGACACAAGTGGCTGTGTGGCTTGCAGTGCCCGACCAGAGGGAGGGAGGTTGTCTGGCTGCTGAGGCGCAGCCGGTGTCAGCCCTTCGGGGAACTGCCCGTGGATGCTTCGGGAATGGGGGCTGCCAACTCAGAACCCCCGTTCCCTGTGGCTGCAGCCAGCCAGGGGGCTCCAGGGTCGGGCGCGCCCGCGGGCCTGGGGATCTTCTTGCCTGTGTGCAGGGCTTCTACGCACAAGGTGGCACCTCATCCCGGCCCAAGGGTGGTGGCAGGAACTCAGGAGGCGCTCGGGGACTCAGCAGGGCCCGCCCCTGGGGCCAGGGGTCTGGCAGGCTCCGGGGGCAAATGGAGTACGGAAGCCGAGAGGGGCCCGTCCGCGCCAAAACCCAAAACGCGCTGCGGCCTCCAGGGACACAGGGGACACAAGTGGCTGTGTGGCTTGCAGTGCCCGACCAGAGGGAGGGAGGTTGTCTGGCTGCTGAGGCGCAGCCGGTGTCAGCCCTTCGGGGAACTGCCCGTGGATGCTTCGGGAATGGGGGCTGCCAACTCAGAACCCCCGTTCCCTGTGGCTGCAGCCAGCCAGGGGGCTCCAGCCTCGGGCCTGGGGGGCTTCTTGCCTGTGTGCAGGGCTTCTACGCACAAGGTGGCACCTCATCCCGGCCCAAGGGTGGTGGCAGGAACTCAGGAGGCGCTCGGGGACTCAGCAGGGCCCACCCCTGGGGCCAGGGGTCTGGCAGGCTCCGGGGGCAAATGGACTACGGAAGCCGAGAGGGGCCCGTCCTCGCCAAAACACAAAACGCGCTGCGGCCTCCAGGGACACAGGGGACACAAGTGGCTGTGTGGCTTGCAGTGCCCGACCAGAGGGAGGGAGGTTGTCTGGCTGCTGAGGCGCAGCCGGTGTCAGCCCTTCGGGGAACTGCCCGTGGATGCTTCGGGAATGGGTGCTGCCAACTCAGAACCCCCGTTCCCTGTGGCTGCAGCCAGCCAGGGGGCTCCAGGGTCGGGCGCGCCCACGGGCCTGGGGGGCTTCTTGCCTGTGTGCAGGGCTTCTACGCACAAGGTGGCACCTCATCCCGGCCCAAGGGTGGTGGCAGGAACCCAGGAGGCGCTCGGGGACTCAGCAGGGCCCGCCCCTGGGGACAGGGGTCTGGCAGGCTCCGGGGGCAAATGGACTACGGAAACCGAGAGGGGCCCGTCCGCGCCAAAACCCAAAACGCGCTGCGGCCTCCAGGGACACAGGGGACACAAGTGGCTGTGTGGCTTGCAGTGCCCGACCAGAGGGAGGGAGGTTGTCTGGCTGCTGAGGCGCAGCCGGTGTCAGCCCTTCGGGAAACTGCCCGTGGAGGCTTCGTGAATGGGGGCTGCCAACTCTGAACCCCCGTTCCCTGTGGCTGCAGCCAGCCAGGGGGCTCCAGGGTCGGGCGCGCCCCGCGGGCCTGGGGGGCATCTTTCCTGTGTGTAGGGCTTCTACGCACAAGGTGGCACCTCATCCCGGCCCAAGGGTGGTGGCAGGAACCCAGGAGGCGCTCGGGGACTCAGCAGGGCCCGCCCCTGGGGCCAGGGGTCTGGCAGGCTCCGGGGGCAAATGGACTACGGAAACCGAGAGGGGCCCGTCCGCGCCAAAACCCAAAACGCGCTGCGGCCTCCAGGGACACAGATGACACAAGTGGCTGTGTGGCTTGCAGTGCCCGACCAGAGGGAGGGAGGTTGTCTGGCTGCTGAGGCGCAGCCGGTGTCAGCCCTTCGGGGAACTGCCCGTGGATGCTTCGGGAATGGGGGCTGCCAACTCAGAACCCCCGTTCCCTGTGGCTGCAGCCAGCCAGGGGGCTCCAGGGTCGGGCGCGCCCGCGGGCCTGGGGGGCATCTTTCCTGTGTGTAGGGCTTCTACGCACAAGGTGGCACCTCATCCCGGCCCAAGGGTGGTGGCAGGAACCCAGGAGGCGCTCGGGGACTCAGCAGGGCCCGCCCCTGGGGCCAGGGGTCTGGCAGGCTCCGGGGGCAAATGGACTACGGAAACCGAGAGGGGCCCGTCCGCGCCAAAACCCAAAACGCGCTGCGGCCTCCAGGGACACAGGGGACACAAGTGGCTGTGTGGCTTGCAGTGCCCGACCAGAGGGAGGGAGGTTGTCTGGCTGCTGAGGCGCAGCCGGTGTCAGCCCTTCGGGGAACTGCCCGTGGATGCTTCGGGAATGGGGGCTGCCAACTCAGAAACCCCGTTCCCTGTGGCTGCAGCCAGCCAGGGGGCTCCAGGGTCGGGTGCGCCCGCGTGCCTGGGGGGCTTCTTGCCTGTGTGCAGGGCTTCTGGCACAAGGTGGCACCTCATCCCGGCCCAAGGGTGGTGGCAGGAACTCAGGAGGCGCTCGGGGACTCAGCATGGCCCGCCCCTGGGGCCAGGGGTCTGGCAGGCTCCGGGGGCAAATGGACTACGGAAACCCAGAGGGGCCCGTCCGCGCCAAAACCCAAAACGCGCTGCGGCCTCCAGGGACACAGGGGACACAAGTGGCTGTGTGGCTTGCAGTGCCCGACCAGAGGGAGGGAGGTTGTCTGGCTGCTGAGGCGCAGCCGGTGTCAGCCCTTCGGGGAACTGCCCGTGGATGCTTCGGGAATGGGGGCTGCCAACTCAGAACCCCCGTTCCCTGTGGCTGCAGCCAGCCAGGGGGCTCCAGGGTCGGGCCGCGCACGCGGGCCTGGGGGGCTTCTTGCCTGTGTGCAGGGCTTCTACGCACAAGGTGGCACCTCATTCCGGCGCAAGGGTGGTGGCAGGAACTCAGGAGGCGCTCGGGGACTCAGCAGGGCCCGCCCCTGGGGCCAGGGGTCTGGCAGGCTCCGGTGAAAATGGACTACGGAATCCGAGAGGGGCCCGTCCGCGCCAAATCCCAAAATGCGCTGCGGCCTCCAGGGACACAGGGGACACAAGTGGCTGTGTGGCTTGCAGTGCCCGACCAGAGGGAGGGAGGTTGTCTGGCTGCTGAGGCGCAGCCGGTGTCAGCCCTTCGGGGAACTGCCCGTGGATGCTTCGGGAATGGGGGCTGCCAACTCAGAACCTCCATTCCCTGTGGCTGCAGCCAGCCAGGGGGCTCCAGGTTCGGGTGCGCCCGCGGGCCTGGGGGGCTTCTTGCCTGTGTGCAGGGCTTCTACGCACAAGGTGGCACCTCATCCCGGCCCCAAGGGTGGTGGCAGGAACTCAGGAGGCGCTCGGGACTCAGCAGGGCCCGCCCCTGGGGCCAGGGGTCTGGCAGGCTCCGGGGGCAAATGGACTACGGAAGCCGAGAGGGGCCCGTCCTCGCCAAAACACAAAACGCGCTGCGGCCTCCAAGGACACAGGGGACACAAGTGGCTGTGTGGCTTGCAGTGCCCGACCAGAGGGAGGGAGGTTGTCTGGCTGCTGAGGCGCAGCCGGTGTCAGCCCTTCGGGGAACTGCCCGTGGAGGCTTCGTGAATGGGGGCTGCCAACTCTGAACCCCCGTTCCCTGTGGCTGCAGCCAGCCAGGGGGCTCCAGGTTCGGGCGCGCCCGCGGGCCTCGGGGGCTTCTTGCCTGTGTGCAGGGCTTCTACGCACAAGGTGGCACCTCATCCCGGCCCAAGGGTGGTGGCAGGAACCCAGGAGGCGCTCGGGGACTCAGCAGGGCCCGCCCCTGGGGCCAGGGGTCTGGCAGGCTCCGGGGGCAAATGGACTACGGAAGCCGAGAGGGGCCCGTCCGCGCCAAAACCCAAAACGCGCTGCGGCCTCCAGGGACACAGGGGACACAAGTGGCTGTGTGGCTTGCAGTGCCCGACCAGAGGGAGGGAGGTTGTCTGGCTGCTGAGGCGCAGCCGGTGTCAGCCCTTCGGGGAACTGCCCGTGGATGCTTCGGGAATGGGGGCTGCCAACTCAGAAACCCCGTTCCCTGTGGCTGCAGCCAGCCAGGGGGCTCCAGGGTCGGGTGCGCCCGCGGGCCTGGGGGGCTTCTTGCCTGTGTGCAGGGCTTCTACGCACAAGGTGGCACCTCATCCCGCCCCAAGGGTGGTGGCAGGAACCCAGCAGGTGCTCGGGGACTCAGCAGGGCAAGCCCATGGGGCCAGGGGTCTGGCAGGCTCCGGGGGTAAATGGACTACGGAAGCCGAGAGGGGCCCGTCCGCGCCAAAACCCAAAACACGCTGCGGCCTCCAGGGACACAGGGGACACAAGTGGCTGTGTGGCTTGCAGTGCCCGACCAGAGGGAGGGAGTTTGGCTGCTGAGGCGCAGCCGGTGTCAGCCCTTCGGGGAACTGCCCGTGGATGCTTCGTGAATGGGGGCTGCCAACTCAGAACCCCCGTTCCCTGTGGCTGCAGCCAGCCAGGGGGCTCCAGGGTCGGGCGCGCCCGTGGGCCTGGGGGGCTTCTTGCCTGTGTGCAGGGCTTCTACGCACAAGGTGGCACCTCATTCCGGCCCAAGGGTGGTGGCAGGAACTCAGGAGGCACTCGGGGACTCAGCAGGGCGCGCCCCTGGGGCCAGGGTTCTGGCAGGATCCGGGGCAAATGGACTACGGAATCCGAGAGGGGCCCGTCCGCGCCAAAACCCAAAACGCGCTGCGGCCTCCAGGGACACAGGGGACACAAGTGGCTGTGTGGCTTGCAGTGCCCGACCAGAGGGAGGGAGGTTGTCTGGCTGCTGAGGCGCAGCCGGTGTCAGCCCTTCGGGGAACTGCCCGTGGATGCTTCGGGAATGGGGGCTGCCAACTCAGAACCCCCGTTCCCTGTGGCTGCAGCCAGCCAGGGGGCTCCAGGGTCGGGCGCGCCCGCGGGCCTGGGGGGCTTCTTGCCTGTGTGCAGGGCTTCTACGCACAAGGTGGCACCTCATTCCGGCGCAAGGGTGGTGGCAGGAACTCAGGAGGCGCTCGGGGACTCAGCAGGGCCCGCCCCTGGGGCCAGGGGTCTGGCAGGCTCCGGGGTAAATGGACTACGGAAGCCGAGAGGGGCCCGTCCGCGCCAAATCTCAAAACGCGCTGCGGCCTCCAGGGACACAGGGGACACAAGTGGCTGTGTGGCTTGCAGTGCCCGACCAGAGGGAGGGAGGTTGTCTGGCTGCTGAGGCGCAGCCGGTGTCAGCCCTTCGGGGAACTGCCCGTGGATGCTTCGGGAATGGGGGCTGCCAACTCAGAACCCCCGTTCCCTGTGGCTGCAGCCAGCCAGGGGGCTCCAGGGTCGGGCGCGCCCGCGGGCCTGGGGATCTTCTTGCCTGTGTGCAGGGCTTCTACGCACAAGGTGGCACCTCATCCCGGCCCAAGGGTGGTGGCAGGAACTCAGGAGGCGCTCGGGGACTCAGCAGGGCCCGCCCCTGGGGCCAGGGGTCTGGCAGGCTCCGGGGGCAAATGGAGTACGGAAGCCGAGAGGGGCCCGTCCGCGCCAAAACCCAAAACGCGCTGCGGCCTCCAGGGACACAGGGGACACAAGTGGCTGTGTGGCTTGCAGTGCCCGACCAGAGGGAGGGAGGTTGTCTGGCTGCTGAGGCGCAGCCGGTGTCAGCCCTTCGGGGAACTGCCCGTGGATGCTTCGGGAATGGGGGCTGCCAACTCAGAACCCCCGTTCCCTGTGGCTGCAGCCAGCCAGGGGGCTCCAGCCTCGGGCCTGGGGGGCTTCTTGCCTGTGTGCAGGGCTTCTACGCACAAGGTGGCACCTCATCCCGGCCCAAGGGTGGTGGCAGGAACTCAGGAGGCGCTCGGGGACTCAGCAGGGCCCACCCCTGGGGCCAGGGGTCTGGCAGGCTCCGGGGGCAAATGGACTACGGAAGCCGAGAGGGGCCCGTCCTCGCCAAAACACAAAACGCGCTGCGGCCTCCAGGGACACAGGGGACACAAGTGGCTGTGTGGCTTGCAGTGCCCGACCAGAGGGAGGGAGGTTGTCTGGCTGCTGAGGCGCAGCCGGTGTCAGCCCTTCGGGGAACTGCCCGTGGATGCTTCGGGAATGGGTGCTGCCAACTCAGAACCCCCGTTCCCTGTGGCTGCAGCCAGCCAGGGGGCTCCAGGGTCGGGCGCGCCCACGGGCCTGGGGGGCTTCTTGCCTGTGTGCAGGGCTTCTACGCACAAGGTGGCACCTCATCCCGGCCCAAGGGTGGTGGCAGGAACCCAGGAGGCGCTCGGGGACTCAGCAGGGCCCGCCCCTGGGGCCAGGGGTCTGGCAGGCTCCGGGGGCAAATGGACTACGGAAACCGAGAGGGGCCCGTCCGCGCCAAAACCCAAAACGCGCTGCGGCCTCCAGGGACACAGGGGACACAAGTGGCTGTGTGGCTTGCAGTGCCCGACCAGAGGGAGGGAGGTTGTCTGGCTGCTGAGGCGCAGCCGGTGTCAGCCCTTCGGGAAACTGCCCGTGGAGGCTTCGTGAATGGGGGCTGCCAACTCTGAACCCCCGTTCCCTGTGGCTGCAGCCAGCCAGGGGGCTCCAGGGTCGGGCGCGCCCGCGGGCCTGGGGGGCATCTTTCCTGTGTGTAGGGCTTCTACGCACAAGGTGGCACCTCATCCCGGCCCAAGGGTGGTGGCAGGAACCCAGGAGGCGCTCGGGGACTCAGCAGGGCCCGCCCCTGGGGCCAGGGGTCTGGCAGGCTCCGGGGGCAAATGGACTACGGAAACCGAGAGGGGCCCGTCCGCGCCAAAACCCAAAACGCGCTGCGGCCTCCAGGGACACAGATGACACAAGTGGCTGTGTGGCTTGCAGTGCCCGACCAGAGGGAGGGAGGTTGTCTGGCTGCTGAGGCGCAGCCGGTGTCAGCCCTTCGGGGAACTGCCCGTGGATGCTTCGGGAATGGGGGCTGCCAACTCAGAACCCCCGTTCCCTGTGGCTGCAGCCAGCCAGGGGGCTCCAGGGTCGGGCGCGCCCGCGGGCCTGGGGGGCATCTTTCCTGTGTGTAGGGCTTCTACGCACAAGGTGGCACCTCATCCCGGCCCAAGGGTGGTGGCAGGAACCCAGGAGGCGCTCGGGGACTCAGCAGGGCCCGCCCCTGGGGCCAGGGGTCTGGCAGGCTCCGGGGGCAAATGGACTACGGAAACCGAGAGGGGCCCGTCCGCGCCAAAACCCAAAACGCGCTGCGGCCTCCAGGGACACAGGGGACACAAGTGGCTGTGTGGCTTGCAGTGCCCGACCAGAGGGAGGGAGGTTGTCTGGCTGCTGAGGCGCAGCCGGTGTCAGCCCTTCGGGGAACTGCCCGTGGATGCTTCGGGAATGGGGGCTGCCAACTCAGAAACCCCGTTCCCTGTGGCTGCAGCCAGCCAGGGGGCTCCAGGGTCGGGTGCGCCCGCGTGCCTGGGGGGCTTCTTGCCTGTGTGCAGGGCTTCTGGCACAAGGTGGCACCTCATCCCGGCCCAAGGGTGGTGGCAGGAACTCAGGAGGCGCTCGGGGACTCAGCATGGCCCGCCCCTGGGGCCAGGGGTCTGGCAGGCTCCGGGGGCAAATGGACTACGGAAACCCAGAGGGGCCCGTCCGCGCCAAAACCCAAAACGCGCTGCGGCCTCCAGGGACACAGGGGACACAAGTGGCTGTGTGGCTTGCAGTGCCCGACCAGAGGGAGGGAGGTTGTCTGGCTGCTGAGGCGCAGCCGGTGTCAGCCCTTCGGGGAACTGCCCGTGGATGCTTCGGGAATGGGGGCTGCCAACTCAGAACCCCCGTTCCCTGTGGCTGCAGCCAGCCAGGGGGCTCCAGGGTCGGGCGCGCCCGCGGGCCTCGGGGCCTTCTTGCCTGTGTGCAGGGCTTCTACGCACAAGGTGGCACCTCATCCCGGCCCAAGGGTGGTGGCAGGAACCCAGGAGGCGCTCGGGGACTCAGCAGGGCCCGCCCCTGGGGCCAGGGGTCTGGCAGGCTCCGGGGGCAAATGGACTACGGAAGCCGAGAGGGGCCCGTCCGCGCCAAAACCCAAAACGCGCTGTGGCCTCCAGGGACACAGGGGACACAAGAGGCTGTGTGGCTTGCAGTGCCCGACCAGAGGGAGGGAGGTTGTCTGGCTGCTGAGGCGCAGCCGGTGTCAGCCCTTCGGGGAACTGCCCGTGGAGGCTTCGTGAATGGGGGCTGCCAACTCTGAACCCCCGTTCCCTGTGGCTGCAGCCAGCCAGGGGGCTCCAGGGTCGGGCGCGCCCGCGGGCCTGGGGGGCTTCTTGCCTGTGTGCAGGGCTTCTACGCACAAGGTGGCACCTCATCCCGGCCCAAGGGTGGTGGCAGGAACTCAGGAGGCGCTCGGGGACTCAGCAGGGCCCGCCCCTGGGGCCAGGGGTCTGGCAGGCTCCGGGGGCAAATGGACTACGGAAGCCGAGAGGGGCCCGTCCGCGCCAAAACCCAAAACGCGCTGCGGCCTCCAGGGACACAGGGGACACAAGTGGCTGTGTGGCTTGCAGTGCCCGACCAGAGGGAGGGAGGTTGTCTGGCTGCTGAGGCGCAGCCGGTGTCAGCCCTTCGGGGAACTGCCCGTGGATGCTTCGGGAATGGGGGCTGCCAACTCAGAACCCCCGTTCCCTGTGGCTGCAGCCAGCCAGGGGGCTCCAGGGTCGGGCGCGCCCGCGGGCCTGGGGGGCTTCTTGCCTGTGTGCAGGGCTTCTACGCACAAGGTGGCACCTCATTCCGGCGCAAGGGTGGTGGCAGGAACTCAGGAGGCGCTCGGGGACTCAGCAGGGCAAGCCCCTGGGGCCAGGGGTCTGGCAGGCTCCGGGGCAAATGGACTACGGAAGCCGAGAGGGGCCCGTCCGCGCCAAATCCCAAAACGCGCTGTGGCCTCCAGGGACACAGGGGACACAAGTGGCTGTGTGGCTTGCAGTGCCCGACCAGAGGGAGGGAGGTTGTCTGGCTGCTGAGGCGCAGCCGGTGTCAGCCCTTCGGGGAACTGCCCGTGGATGCTTCGGGAATGGGGGCTGCCAACTCAGAACCCCCATTCCCTGTGGCTGCAGCCAGCCAGGGGGCTCCAGGGTCGGGTGCGCCCGCGGGCCTGGGGGGCTTCTTGCCTGTGTGCAGGGCTTCTACGCACAAGGTGGCACCTCATCCCGGCCCAAGGGTGGTGGCAGGAACTCAGGAGGCGCTCGGGGACTCAGCAGGGCCCGCCCCTGGGGCCAGGGGTCTGGCAGGCTCCGGGGGCAAATGGACTACGGAAGCCGAGAGGGGCCCGTCCTCGCCAAAACACAAAACGCGCTGCGGCCTCCAGGGACACAGGGGACACAAGTGGCTGTGTGGCTTGCAGTGCCCGACCAGAGGGAGGGAGTTTGTCTGGCTGCTGAGGCGCAGCCGGTGTCAGCCCTTCGGGGAACTGCCCGTGGAGGCTTCGGGAATGGGGGCTGCCAACTCAGAACCCCCGTTCCCTGTGGCTGCAGCCAGCCAGGGGGCTCAAGGGTCGGGCGCGCCCGCGGGCCTGGGGGGCTTCTTGCCTGTGTGCAGGGCTTCTACGCACAAGGTGGCACCTCATCCCGGCCCAAGGGTGGTGGCAGGAACTCAGGAGGCGCTCGGGGACTCAGCAGGGCCTGCCCCTGGGGCCAGGGGTCTGGCAGGCTCCGGGGGCAAATGGACTACGGAAGCCGAGAGGGGCCCGTCCGCGCCAAAACCCAAAACGCGCTGTGGCCTCCAGGGACACAGGGGACACAAGTGGCTGTGTGGCTTGCAGTGCCCGACCAGAGGGAGGGAGGTTGTCTGGCTGCTGAGGCGCAGCCGGTGTCAGCCCTTCGGGGAACTGCCCGTGGATGCTTCGGGAATGGGGGCTGCCAACTCAGAACCCCCGTTCCCTGTGGCTGCAGCCAGCCAGGGGGCTCCAGGGTCGGGCGCGCACGCGGGCCTGGGGGGCTTCTTGCCTGTGTGCAGGGCTTCTACGCACAAGGTGGCACCTCATTCCGGCGCAAGGGTGGTGGCAGGAACTCAGGAGGCGCTCGGGGACTCAGCAGGGCCCGCCCCTGGGGCCAGGGGTCTGGCAGGCTCCGGTGAAAATGGACTACGGAATCCGAGAGGGGCCCGTCCGCGCCAAATCCCAAAACGCGCTGCGGCCTCCAGGGACACAGGGGACACAAGTGGCTGTGTGGCTTGCAGTGCCCGACCAGAGGGAGGGAGGTTGTCTGGCTGCTGAGGCGCAGCCGGTGTCAGCCCTTCGGGGAACTGCCCGTGGATGCTTCGGGAATGGGGGCTGCCAACTCAGAACCTCCATTCCCTGTGGCTGCAGCCAGCCAGGGGGCTCCAGGTTCGGGTGCGCCCGCGGGCCTGGGGGGCTTCTTGCCTGTGTGCAGGGCTTCTACGCACAAGGTGGCACCTCATCCCGGCCCAAGGGTGGTGGCAGGAACTCAGGAGGCGCTCGGGGACTCAGCAGGGCCCGCCCCTGGGGCCAGGGGTCTGGCAGGCTCCGGGGGCAAATGGACTACGGAAGCCGAGAGGGGCCCGTCCTCGCCAAAACACAAAACGCGCTGCGGCCTCCAAGGACACAGGGGACACAAGTGGCTGTGTGGCTTGCAGTGCCCGACCAGAGGGAGGGAGGTTGTCTGGCTGCTGAGGCGCAGCCGGTGTCAGCCCTTCGGGGAACTGCCCGTGGAGGCTTCGTGAATGGGGGCTGCCAACTCTGAACCCCCGTTCCCTGTGGCTGCAGCCAGCCAGGGGGCTCCAGGTTCGGGCGCGCCCGCGGGCCTCGGGGGCTTCTTGCCTGTGTGCAGGGCTTCTACGCACAAGGTGGCACCTCATCCCGGCCCAAGGGTGGTGGCAGGAACCCAGGAGGCGCTCGGGGACTCAGCAGGGCCCGCCCCTGGGGCCAGGGGTCTGGCAGGCTCCGGGGGCAAATGGACTACGGAAGCCGAGAGGGGCCCGTCCGCGCCAAAACCCAAAACGCGCTGCGGCCTCCAGGGACACAGGGGACACAAGTGGCTGTGTGGCTTGCAGTGCCCGACCAGAGGGAGGGAGGTTGTCTGGCTGCTGAGGCGCAGCCGGTGTCAGCCCTTCGGGGAACTGCCCGTGGATGCTTCGGGAATGGGGGCTGCCAACTCAGAAACCCCGTTCCCTGTGGCTGCAGCCAGCCAGGGGGCTCCAGGGTCGGGTGCGCCCGCGGGCCTGGGGGGCTTCTTGCCTGTGTGCAGGGCTTCTACGCACAAGGTGGCACCTCATCCCGCCCCAAGGGTGGTGGCAGGAACCCAGCAGGTGCTCGGGGACTCAGCAGGGCAAGCCCATGGGGCCAGGGGTCTGGCAGGCTCCGGGGGTAAATGGACTACGGAAGCCGAGAGGGGCCCGTCCGCGCCAAAACCCAAAACACGCTGCGGCCTCCAGGGACACAGGGGACACAAGTGGCTGTGTGGCTTGCAGTGCCCGACCAGAGGGAGGGAGTTTGGCTGCTGAGGCGCAGCCGGTGTCAGCCCTTCGGGGAACTGCCCGTGGATGCTTCGTGAATGGGGGCTGCCAACTCAGAACCCCCGTTCCCTGTGGCTGCAGCCAGCCAGGGGGCTCCAGGGTCGGGCGCGCCCGTGGGCCTGGGGGGCTTCTTGCCTGTGTGCAGGGCTTCTACGCACAAGGTGGCACCTCATTCCGGCCCAACGGTGGTGGCAGGAACTCAGGAGGCACTCGGGGACTCAGCAGGGCGCGCCCCTGGGGCCAGGGTTCTGGCAGGATCCGGGGCAAATGGACTACGGAATCCGAGAGGGGCCCGTCCGCGCCAAAACCCAAAACGCGCTGCGGCCTCCAGGGACACAGGGGACACAAGTGGCTGTGTGGCTTGCAGTGCCCGACCAGAGGGAGGGAGGTTGTCTGGCTGCTGAGGCGCAGCCGGTGTCAGCCCTTCGGGGAACTGCCCGTGGATGCTTCGGGAATGGGGGCTGCCAACTCAGAACCCCCGTTCCCTGTGGCTGCAGCCAGCCAGGGGGCTCCAGGGTCGGGCGCGCCCGCGGGCCTGGGGGGCTTCTTGCCTGTGTGCAGGGCTTCTACGCACAAGGTGGCACCTCATCCCGGCCCAAGGGTGGTGGCAGGAACCCAGGAGGCGCTCGGGGACTCAGCAGGGCCCGCCCCTGGGGCCAGGGGTCTGGCAGGCTCCGGGGGCAAATGGACTACGGAAACCGAGAGGGGCCCGTCCGCGCCAAAACCCAAAACGCGCTGCGGCCTCCAGGGACACAGGGGACACAAGTGGCTGTGTGGCTTGCAGTGCCCGACCAGAGGGAGGGAGGTTGTCTGGCTGCTGAGGCGCAGCCGGTGTCAGCCCTTCGGGGAACTGCCCGTGGATGCTTCGGGAATGGGGGCTGCCAACTCAGAACCCCCGTTCCCTGTGGCTGCAGCCAGCCAGGGGGCTCCAGCCTCGGGCCTGGGGGGCTTCTTGCCTGTGTGCAGGGCTTCTACGCACAAGGTGGCACCTCATCCCGGCCCAAGGGTGGTGGCAGGAACTCAGGAGGCGCTCGGGGACTCAGCAGGGCCCACCCCTGGGGCCAGGGGTCTGGCAGGCTCCGGGGGCAAATGGACTACGGAAGCCGAGAGGGGCCCGTCCTCGCCAAAACACAAAACGCGCTGCGGCCTCCAGGGACACAGGGGACACAAGTGGCTGTGTGGCTTGCAGTGCCCGACCAGAGGGAGGGAGGTTGTCTGGCTGCTGAGGCGCAGCCGGTGTCAGCCCTTCGGGGAACTGCCCGTGGATGCTTCGGGAATGGGTGCTGCCAACTCAGAACCCCCGTTCCCTGTGGCTGCAGCCAGCCAGGGGGCTCCAGGGTCGGGCGCGCCCACGGGCCTGGGGGGCTTCTTGCCTGTGTGCAGGGCTTCTACGCACAAGGTGGCACCTCATCCCGGCCCAAGGGTGGTGGCAGGAACCCAGGAGGCGCTCGGGGACTCAGCAGGGCCCGCCCCTGGGGACAGGGGTCTGGCAGGCTCCGGGGGCAAATGGACTACGGAAACCGAGAGGGGCCCGTCCGCGCCAAAACCCAAAACGCGCTGCGGCCTCCAGGGACACAGGGGACACAAGTGGCTGTGTGGCTTGCAGTGCCCGACCAGAGGGAGGGAGGTTGTCTGGCTGCTGAGGCGCAGCCGGTGTCAGCCCTTCGGGAAACTGCCCGTGGAGGCTTCGTGAATGGGGGCTGCCAACTCTGAACCCCCGTTCCCTGTGGCTGCAGCCAGCCAGGGGGCTCCAGGGTCGGGCGCGCCCCGCGGGCCTGGGGGGCATCTTTCCTGTGTGTAGGGCTTCTACGCACAAGGTGGCACCTCATCCCGGCCCAAGGGTGGTGGCAGGAACCCAGGAGGCGCTCGGGGACTCAGCAGGGCCCGCCCCTGGGGCCAGGGGTCTGGCAGGCTCCGGGGGCAAATGGACTACGGAAACCGAGAGGGGCCCGTCCGCGCCAAAACCAAAACGCGCTGCGGCCTCCAGGGACACAGATGACACAAGTGGCTGTGTGGCTTGCAGTGCCCGACCAGAGGGAGGGAGGTTGTCTGGCTGCTGAGGCGCAGCCGGTGTCAGCCCTTCGGGGAACTGCCCGTGGATGCTTCGGGAATGGGGGCTGCCAACTCAGAACCCCCGTTCCCTGTGGCTGCAGCCAGCCAGGGGGCTCCAGGGTCGGGCGCGCCCGCGGGCCTGGGGGGGCATCTTTCCTGTGTGTAGGGCTTCTACGCACAAGGTGGCACTTCATCCCGGCCCAAGGGTGGTGGCAGGAACCCAGGAGGCGCTCGGGACTCAGCAGGGCCCGCCCCTGGGGCCAGGGGTCTGGCAGGCTCCGGGGGCAAATGGACTACGGAAACCGAGAGGGGCCCGTCCGCGCCAAAACCCAAAACGCGCTGCGGCCTCCAGGGACACAGGGGACACAAGTGGCTGTGTGGCTTGCAGTGCCCGACCAGAGGGAGGGAGGTTGTCTGGCTGCTGAGGCGCAGCCGGTGTCAGCCCTTCGGGGAACTGCCCGTGGATGCTTCGGGAATGGGGGGCTGCCAACTCAGAAACCCCGTTCCCTGTGGCTGCAGCCAGCCAGGGGGCTCCAGGGTCGGGTGCGCCCGCGTGCCTGGGGGGCTTCTTGCCTGTGTGCAGGGCTTCTGGCACAAGGTGGCACCTCATCCCGGCCCAAGGGTGGTGGCAGGAACTCAGGAGGCGCTCGGGGACTCAGCATGGCCCGCCCCTGGGGCCAGGGTCTGGCAGGCTCCGGGGGCAAATGGACTACGGAAACCCAGAGGGGCCCGTCCGCGCCAAAACCCAAAACGCGCTGCGGCCTCCAGGGACACAGGGGACACAAGTGGCTGTGTGGCTTGCAGTGCCCGACCAGAGGGAGGGAGGTTGTCTGGCTGCTGAGGCGCAGCCGGTGTCAGCCCTTCGGGGAACTGCCCGTGGATGCTTCGGGAATGGGGGCTGCCAACTCAGAACCCCCGTTCCCTGTGGCTGCAGCCAGCCAGGGGGCTCCAGGGTCGGGCGCGCCCGCGGGCCTCGGGGCCTTCTTGCCTGTGTGCAGGGCTTCTACGCACAAGGTGGCACCTCATCCCGGCCCAAGGGTGGTGGCAGGAACCCAGGAGGCGCTCGGGGACTCAGCAGGGCCCGCCCCTGGGGGCCAGGGGTCTGGCAGGCTCCGGGGGCAAATGGACTACGGAAGCCGAGAGGGGCCCGTCCGCGCCAAAACCCAAAACGCGCTGTGGCCTCCAGGGACACAGGGGACACAAGAGGCTGTGTGGCTTGCAGTGCCCGACCAGAGGGAGGGAGGTTGTCTGGCTGCTGAGGCGCAGCCGGTGTCAGCCCTTCGGGGAACTGCCCGTGGAGGCTTCGTGAATGGGGGCTGCCAACTCTGAACCCCCGTTCCCTGTGGCTGCAGCCAGCCAGGGGGCTCCAGGGTCGGGCGCGCCCGCGGCCTGGGGGCTTCTTGCCTGTGTGCAGGGCTTCTACGCACAAGGTGGCACCTCATCCCGGCCCAAGGGTGGTGGCAGGAACTCAGGAGGCGCTCGGGGACTCAGCAGGGCCCGCCCCTGGGGCCAGGGGTCTGGCAGGCTCCGGGGGCAAATGGACTACGGAAGCGAGAGGGGCCCCGTCCGCGCCAAAACCCAAAACGCGCTGCGGCCTCCAGGGACACAGGGGACACAAGTGGCTGTGTGGCTTGCAGTGCCCGACCAGAGGGAGGGAGGTTGTCTGGCTGCTGAGGCGCAGCCGGTGTCAGCCCTTCGGGGAACTGCCCGTGGATGCTTCGGGAATGGGGGCTGCCAACTCAGAACCCCCGTTCCCTGTGGCTGCAGCCAGCCAGGGGGCTCCAGGGTCGGGCGCGCCCGGCGGGCCTGGGGGGCTTCTTGCCTGTGTGCAGGGCTTCTACGCACAAGGTGGCACCTCATTCCGGCGCAAGGGTGGTGGCAGGAACTCAGGAGGCGCTCGGGGACTCAGCAGGGCAAGCCCCTGGGGCCAGGGGTCTGGCAGGCTCCGGGGCAAATGGACTACGGAAGCCGAGAGGGGCCCGTCCGCGCCAAATCCCAAAACGCGCTGTGGCCTCCAGGGACACAGGGGACACAAGTGGCTGTGTGGCTTGCAGTGCCCGACCAGAGGGAGGGAGGTTGTCTGGCTGCTGAGGCGCAGCCGGTGTCAGCCCTTCGGGGAACTGCCCGTGGATGCTTCGGGAATGGGGGCTGCCAACTCAGAACCCCCATTCCCTGTGGCTGCAGCCAGCCAGGGGGCTCCAGGGTCGGGTGCGCCGCGGGCCTGGGGGGCTTCTTGCCTGTGTGCAGGGCTTCTACGCACAAGGTGGCACCTCATCCCGGCCCAAGGGTGGTGGCAGGAACTCAGGAGGCGCTCGGGGACTCAGCAGGGCCCGCCCCTGGGGCCAGGGGTCTGGCAGGCTCCGGGGGCAAATGGACTACGGAAGCCGAGAGGGGCCCGTCCTCGCCAAAACACAAAACGCGCTGCGGCCTCCAGGGACACAGGGGACACAAGTGGCTGTGTGGCTTGCAGTGCCCGACCAGAGGGAGGGAGTTTGTCTGGCTGCTGAGGCGCAGCCGGTGTCAGCCCTTCGGGGAACTGCCCGTGGAGGCTTCGGGAATGGGGGCTGCCAACTCAGAACCCCCGTTCCCTGTGGCTGCAGCCAGCCAGGGGGCTCAAGGGTCGGGCGCGCCCGCGGGCCTGGGGGGCTTCTTGCCTGTGTGCAGGGCTTCTACGCACAAGGTGGCACCTCATCCCGGCCCAAGGGTGGTGGCAGGAACTCAGGAGGCGCTCGGGGACTCAGCAGGGCCTGCCCCTGGGGCCAGGGGTCTGGCAGGCTCCGGGGGCAAATGGACTACGGAAGCCGAGAGGGGCCCGTCCGCGCCAAAACCCAAAACGCGCTGTGGCCTCCAGGGACACAGGGGACACAAGTGGCTGTGTGGCTTGCAGTGCCCGACCAGAGGAGGGAGGTTGTCTGGCTGCTGAGGCGCAGCCGGTGGTCAGCCCTTCGGGGAACTGCCCGTGGATGCTTCGGGAATGGGGGGCTGCCAACTCAGAACCCCCGTTCCCTGTGGCTGCAGCCAGCCAGGGGGCTCCAGGGTCGGGCGCGCACGCGGGCCTGGGGGGCTTCTTGCCTGTGTGCAGGGCTTCTACGCACAAGGTGGCACCTCATTCCGGCGCAAGGGTGGTGGCAGGAACTCAGGAGGCGCTCGGGGACTCAGCAGGGCCCGCCCCTGGGGCCAGGGTCTGGCAGGCTCCGGTGAAAATGGACTACGGAATCCGAGAGGGGCCCGTCCGCGCCAAATCCCAAAACGCGCTGCGGCCTCCAGGGACACAGGGGACACAAGTGGCTGTGTGGCTTGCAGTGCCCGACCAGAGGGAGGAGGTTGTCTGGCTGCTGAGGCGCAGCCGGTGTCAGCCCTTCGGGGAACTGCCCGTGGATGCTTCGGGAATGGGGGCTGCCAACTCAGAACCTCCATTCCCTGTGGCTGCAGCCAGCCAGGGGGCTCCAGGTTCGGGTGCGCCCGCGGGCCTGGGGGGCTTCTTGCCTGTGTGCAGGGCTCTACGCACAAGGTGGCACCTCATCCCGGCCCAAGGGTGGTGGCAGGAACTCAGGAGGCGCTCGGGGACTCAGCAGGGCCCGCCCCTGGGCCAGGGGTCTGGCAGGCTCCGGGGGCAAATGGACTACGGAAGCCGAGAGGGGCCCGTCCGCGCCAAAACCCAAAACGCGCTGCGGCCTCCAGGGACACAGGGGACACAAGTGGCTGTGTGGCTTGCAGTGCCCGACCAGAGGGAGGGAGGTTGTCTGGCTGCTGAGGCGCAGCCGGTGTCAGCCCTTCGGGGAACTGCCCGTGGATGCTTCGGGAATGGGGGCTGCCAACTCAGAACCCCCGTTCCCTGTGGCTGCAGCCAGCCAGGGGGCTCCAGCCTCGGGCCTGGGGGGCTTCTTGCCTGTGTGCAGGGCTTCTACGCACAAGGTGGCACCTCATCCCGGCCCAAGGGTGGTGGCAGGAACTCAGGAGGCGCTCGGGGACTCAGCAGGGCCCACCCCTGGGGCCAGGGGTCTGGCAGGCTCCGGGGGCAAATGGACTACGGAAGCCGAGAGGGGCCCGTCCTCGCCAAAACACAAAACGCGCTGCGGCCTCCAGGGACACAGGGGACACAAGTGGCTGTGTGGCTTGCAGTGCCCGACCAGAGGGAGGGAGGTTGTCTGGCTGCTGAGGCGCAGCCGGTGTCAGCCCTTCGGGGAACTGCCCGTGGATGCTTCGGGAATGGGTGCTGCCAACTCAGAACCCCCGTTCCCTGTGGCTGCAGCCAGCCAGGGGGCTCCAGGGTCGGGCGCGCCCACGGGCCTGGGGGGCTTCTTGCCTGTGTGCAGGGCTTCTACGCACAAGGTGGCACCTCATCCCGGCCAAGGGTGGTGGCAGGAACCCAGGAGGCGCTCGGGGACTCAGCAGGGCCCGCCCCTGGGGACAGGGGTCTGGCAGGCTCCGGGGGCAAATGACTACGGAAACCGAGAGGGGCCCGTCCACGCCAAAACCCAAAACGCGCTGCGGCCTCCAGGGACACAGGGGACACAAGTGGCTGTGTGGCTTGCAGTGCCCGACCAGAGGGAGGGAGGTTGTCTGGCTGCTGAGGCGCAGCCGGTGTCAGCCCTTCGGGGAACTGCCCGTGGAGGCTTCGGGAATGGGGGCTGCCAACTCAGATACCCCGTTTCCTGTGGCTGCAGCCAGCCAGGGGGCTCCAGGGTCGGGTGCGCCCGCGGGCCTGGGGGGCTTCTTGCCTGTGTGCACGGCTTCTACGCACAAGGTGGCACCTCATCCCGGCCCAAGGGTGGTGGCAGGAACCCAGGAGGCGCTCGGGGACTCAGCAGGGCCCGCCCCTGGGGCCAGGGGTCTGGCAGGCTCCGGGGCAAATGGACTACGGAAGCCGAGAGGGGCCCGTCGGCGCCAAAACCCAAAACGCACTGCGGCCTCCAGGGACACAGGGGACACAAGTGGCTGTGTGGCTTGCAGTGCCCGACCAGAGGGAGGGAGGTTGTCTGGCTGCTGAGGCGCAGCCGGTGTCAGCCCTTCGGGGAACTGCCCGTGGATGCTTCGGGAATGGGGGCTGCCAACTCAGAAACCCCGTTCCCTGTGGCTGCAGCCAGCCAGGGGGCTCCAGGGTCGGGTGCGCCCGCGGGCCTGGGGGGCTTCTTGCCTGTGTGCAGGGCTTCTATGCACAAGGTGGCACTCATCCCGCCCCAAGGGTGGTGGCAGGGACTCAGGAGGTTCTCGGGGACTCAGCAGGGCCCGCCCCTGGGGCCAGGGGTCTGGCAGGCTCCGGGGGCAAATGGACTACGGAAGCCGAGAGGGGCCCGTCCGCGCCAAAACCCAAAACGCGCTGCGGCCTCCAGGGACACAGGGGACACAAGTGGCTGTGTGGCTTGCAGTGCCCGACCAGAGGGAGGGAGGTTGTCTGGCTGCTGAGGCGCAGCCGGTGTCAGCCCTTCGGGGAACTGCCCGTGGATGCTTCGGGAATGGGGGCTGCCAACTCAGAACCCCCGTTCCCTATGGCTGCAGCCAGCCAGGGGGCTCCAGGGTCGGGCGTGCCCGCGGGACTGGGGGGCTTCTTGCCTGTGTGCAGGGCTTCTACGCACAAGGTGGCACCTCATCCCGGCCCAAGGGTGGTGGCAGGAACCCAGCAGGTGCTCGGGGACTCAGCAGGGCAAGCCCCTGGGGCCAGGGGTCTGGCAGGCTCCGGGGGTAAATGGACTACGGAAGCCGAGAGGGGCCCGTCCGCCGCAAAAACACAAAACGCGCTGCGGCCTCCAGGGACACAGGGGACACAAGTGGCTGTGTGGCTTGCAGTGCCCGACCAGAGGGAGGGAGTTTGGCTGCTGAGGCGCAGCCGGTGTCAGCCCTTCGGGGAACTGCCCGTGGATGCTTCGTGAATGGGGGCTGCCAACTCT
The DNA here is from genome assembly GCF_033115175.1 of Lepus europaeus. NCBI lineage: Eukaryota > Metazoa > Chordata > Mammalia > Lagomorpha > Leporidae > Lepus > Lepus europaeus. The sequence continues at coordinate 4,859 of NW_026909092.1, read as the reverse complement.
GAACCCCGTTCCCTGTGGCTGCAGCCAGCCAGGGGGCTCCAGGGTCGGGCGCGCCCGCGGGCCTGGGGGCTTCTTGCCTGTGTGCAGGGCTTCTACGCACAAGGTGGCACCTCATCCCGGCCCAAGGGTGGTGGCAGGAACTCAGGAGGCGCTCGGGGACTCAGCAGGGCCCGCCCCTGGGGCCAGGGGTCTGGCAGGCTCCGGGGGCAAATGGACTACGGAAGCCGAGAGGGGCCCGTCCTCGCCAAAACACAAAACGCGCTGCGGCCTCCAGGGACACAGGGGACACAAGTGGCTGTGTGGCTTGCAGTGCCCGACCAGAGGGAGGGAGGTTGTCTGGCTGCTGAGGCGCAGCCGGTGTCAGCCCTTCGGGGAACTGCCCGTGGATGCTTCGGGAATGGGGGCTGCCAACTCTGAACCCCCGTTCCCTGTGGCTGCAGCCAGCCAGGGGGCTCCAGGGTCGGGCGCGCCCGCGGCCTGGGGGGCTTCTTGCCTGTGTGCAGGGCTTCTACGCACAAGGTGGCACCTCATCCCGGCCCAAGGGTGGTGGCAGGAACTCAGGAGGCGCTCGGGGACTCAGCAGGGCCCGCCCCTGGGGCCAGGGGTCTGGCAGGCTCCGGGGGCAAATGGACTACGGAAGCCGAGAGGGGCCCGTCCTCGCCAAAACACAAAACGCGCTGCGGCCTCCAGGGACACAGGGGACACAAGTGGCTGTGTGGCTTGCAGTGCCCGACCAGAGGGAGGAGGTTGTCTGGCTGCTGAGGCGCAGCCGGTGTCAGCCCTTCGGGGAACTGCCCGTGGATGCTTCGTGAATGGGGGCTGCCAACTCTGAACCCCCGTTCCCTGTGGCTGCAGCCAGCCAGGGGGCTCCAGGGTCGGGCGCGCCCGCGGGCCTCGGGGGCTTCTTGCCTGTGTGCAGGGCTTCTACGCACAAGGTGGCACCTCATCCCGGCCCAAGGGTGGTGGCTGGAACCAGGAGGCGCTCGGGGACTCAGCAGGGCCCGCCCCTGGGGCCAGGGGTCTGGCAGGCTCGGGGGCAAATGGACTACGGAAGCCGAGAGGGGCCCGTCCGCGCCAAAACCCAAAACGCGCTGCGGCCTCCAGGGACACAGGGGACACAAGTGGCTGTGTGGCTTGCAGTGCCCGACCAGAGGGAGGAGGTTGTCTGGCTGCTGAGGCGCAGCCGGTGTCAGCCCTTCGGGGAACTGCCCGTGGATGCTTCGGGAATGGGGGCTGCCAACTCAGAAACCCCGTTCCCTGTGGCTGCAGCCAGCCAGGGGGCTCCAGGGTCGGGTGCGCCCGCGGGCCTGGGGGGCTTCTTGCCTGTGTGCAGGGCTTCTACGCACAAGGTGGCACCTCATCCCGCCCCAAGGGTGGTGGCAGGAACTCAGGAGGCGCTCGGGGACTCAGCAGGGCCCGCCCCTGGGGCCAGGGGTCTGGCAGGCTCCGGGGGCAAATGGACTACGGAAGCCGAGAGGGGCCCGTCCGCGCCAAAACCCAAAACGCGCTGCGGCCTCCAGGGACACAGGGGACACAAGTGGCTGTGTGGCTTGCAGTGCCCGACCAGAGGGAGGGAGGTTGTCTGGCTGCTGAGGCGCAGCCGGTGTCAGCCCTTCGGGGAACTGCCCGTGGATGCTTCGGGAATGGGGGCTGCCAACTCAGAACCCCCATTCCCTATGGCTGCAGCCAGCCAGGGGGCTCCAGGGTCGGCGCGCCCGCGGGCCTGGGGGGCTTCTTGCCTGTGTGCAGGGCTTCTACGCACAAGGTGGCACCTCATCCCGGCCCAAGGGTGGTGGCAGGAACCCAGCAGGTGCTCGGGGACTCAGCAGGGCAAGCCCCTGGGGCCAGGGGTCTGGCAGGCTCCGGGGGTAAATGGACTACGGAAGCCGAGAGGGGCCCGTCCGCGCCAAAACCCAAAACACGCTGCGGCCTCCAGGGACACAGGGGACACAAGTGGCTGTGTGGCTTGCAGTGCCCGACCAGAGGGAGGGAGTTTGGCTGCTGAGGCGCAGCCGGTGTCAGCCCTTCGGGGAACTGCCCGTGGATGCTTCGTGAATGGGGGCTGCCAACTCAGACCCCCGTTCCCTGTGGCTGCAGCCAGCCAGGGGGCTCCAGGGTCGGGCGCGCCCGTGGGCCTGGGGGCTTCTTGCCTGTGTGCAGGGCTTCTACGCACAAGGTGGCACCTCATTCCGCCCAAGGGTGGTGGCAGGAACTCAGGAGGCACTCGGGGACTCAGCAGGGGCGCGCCCCTGGGGCCAGGGTTCTGGCAGGATCCGGGGCAAATGGACTACGGAATCCGAGAGGGGCCCGTCCGCGCCAAAACCCAAAACGCGCTGCGGCCTCCAGGGACACAGGGACACAAGTGGCTGTGTGGCTTGCAGTGCCCGACCAGAGGGAGGGAGGTTGTCTGGCTGCTGAGGCGCAGCCGGTGTCAGCCCTTCGGGGAACTGCCGTGGATGCTTCGGGAATGGGGGCTGCCAACTCAGAACCCCCGTTCCCTGTGGCTGCAGCCAGCCAGGGGGCTCCAGGGTCGGGCGCGCCCGCGGGCCTGGGGGGCTTCTTGCCTGTGTGCAAGGCTTCTACGCACAAGGTGGCACCTCATTCCGGCGCAAGGGTGGTGGCAGGAACTCAGGAGGCGCTCGGGGACTCAGCAGGGCCCGCCCCTGGGGCCAGGGGTCTGGCAGGCTCCGGGGTAAATGGACTACGGAAGCCGAGAGGGGCCCGTCCGCGCCAAATCTCAAAACGCGCTGCGGCCTCCAGGGACACAGGGGACACAAGTGGCTGTGTGGCTTGCAGTGCCCGACCAGAGGGAGGGAGGTTGTCTGGCTGCTGAGGCGCAGCCGGTGTCAGCCCTTCGGGGAACTGCCCGTGGATGCTTCGGGAATGGGGGCTGCCAACTCAGAACCCCCGTTCCCTGTGGCTGCAGCCAGCCAGGGGGCTCCAGGGTCGGGCGCGCCCGCGGGCCTGGGGATCTTCTTGCCTGTGTGCAGGGCTTCTACGCACAAGGTGGCACCTCATCCCGGCCCAAGGGTGGTGGCAGGAACTCAGGAGGCGCTCGGGGACTCAGCAGGGCCCGCCCCTGGGGCCAGGGGTCTGGCAGGCTCCGGGGGCAAATGGACTACGGAAGCCGAGAGGGGCCCGTCCGCGCCAAAACCCAAAACGCGCTGCGGCCTCCAGGGACACAGGGGACACAAGTGGCTGTGTGGCTTGCAGTGCCCGACCAGAGGAGGGAGGTTGTCTGGCTGCTGAGGCGCAGCCGGTGTCAGCCCTTCGGGGAACTGCCCGTGGATGCTTCGGGAATGGGGGCTGCCAACTCAGAACCCCCGTTCCCTGTGGCTGCAGCCAGCCAGGGGGCTCCAGCCTCGGGCCTGGGGGGCTTCTTGCCTGTGTGCAGGGCTTCTACGCACAAGGTGGCACCTCATTCCGGCCCAAGGGTGGTGGCAGGAACTCAGGAGGCACTCGGGGACTCAGCAGGGCGCGCCCCTGGGGCCAGGGTTCTGGCAGGATCCGGGGCAAATGGACTACGGAATCCGAGAGGGGCCCGTCCTCGCCAAAACACAAAACGCGCTGCGGCCTCCAGGGACACAGGGGACACAAGTGGCTGTGTGGCTTGCAGTGCCCGACCAGAGGGAGGGAGGTTGTCTGGCTGCTGAGGCGCAGCCGGTGTCAGCCCTTCGGGGAACTGCCCGTGGATGCTTCGGGAATGGGGGCTGCCAACTCAGAAACCCCGTTCCCTGTGGCTGCAGCCAGCCAGGGGGCTCCAGGGTCGGGTGCGCCCGCGGGCCTGGGGGGCTTCTTGCCTGTGTGCAGGGCTTCTATGCACAAGGTGGGCACCTCATCCCGCCCCAAGGGTGGTGGCAGGGACTCAGGAGGTTCTCGGGGACTCAGCAGGGCCCGCCCCTGGGGCCAGGGGTCTGGCAGGCTCCGGGGGCAAATGGACTACGGAAGCCGAGAGGGGCCCGTCCGCGCCAAAACCCAAAACGCGCTGCGGCCTCCAGGGACACAGGGGACACAAGTGGCTGTGTGGCTTGCAGTGCCCGACCAGAGGGAGGGAGGTTGTCTGGCTGCTGAGGCGCAGCCGGTGTCAGCCCTTCGGGGAACTGCCCGTGGATGCTTCGGGAATGGGGGCTGCCAACTCAGAACCCCCGTTCCCTATGGCTGCAGCCAGCCAGGGGGCTCCAGGGTCGGGCGCGCCCGCGGGCCTGGGGGGCTTCTTGCCTGTGTGCAGGGCTTCTACGCACAAGGTGGCACCTCATCCCGGCCCAAGGGTGGTGGCAGGAACCCAGCAGGTGCTCGGGGACTCAGCAGGGCAAGCCCCTGGGGCCAGGGGTCTGGCAGGCTCCGGGGGTAAATGGACTACGGAAGCCGAGAGGGGCCCGTCCGCGCCAAAACATAAAACGCGCTGCGGCCTCCAGGGACACAGGGGACACAAGTGGCTGTGTGGCTTGCAGTGCCCGACCAGAGGGAGGGAGGTTGTCTGGCTGCTGAGGCGCAGCCGGTGTCAGCCCTTCGGGGAACTGCCTGTGGATGCTTCGGGAATGGGGGCTGCCAACTCAGAACCCCCGTTCCCTGTGGCTGCAGCCAGCCAGGGGGCTCCAGGGTCGGGCCTGGGGGGGTTCTTGCCTGTGTGCAGGGCTTCTACGCACAAGGTGGCACCTCATCCCGGCCCAAGGGTGGTGGCAGGACCCAGGAGGCGCTCGGGGACTCAGCAGGGCCCGCCCCTGGGGCCAGGGGTCTGGCAGGCTCCGGGGCAAATGGACTACGGAATCCGAGAGGGGCCCGTCCGCGCCAAAACCCAAAACGCGCTGCGGCCTCCAGGGTCACCCGGGACACAAGTGGCTGTGTGGCTTGCAGTGCCC